>NW_024720620.1:0-13877 GCF_018991925.1 Homarus americanus
AGTCTCTCACTGGGTTTGTGGCGATTCTCGGATTATTTCGTATAATATTGTTATAAAGTACTAAATCGACCCTCAATTGACTTTGAGTCTCCCACTCGGTGTGTGGCGATTCTTGGATTATTTTTTATAATATTGTTATAAAGTACTAAATCGACCCTCAATTGACTTTGAAAGTCACCCACTCGGTGTGTGGCGATTGTAGGATTATTTTTTATATTATTGTTATAAAGTACTAAATCGACTCTCAATTGACTTTGAAAGTCTCCCACTTGTTGTGTGGCGATTCTCGTATTATTTCGTATTATATTGTTCTTAAGTACTAAATCGACCCTCAATTGACTTTTACAGTGTCCCACTCCGTGTGCGGCGATTCTCGAATTATTTCGTATATTATTGTTATAAAGTACTAAATCGACCCTCAATTGACTTTGAAAGTCTCCCACTCGGTGTGTGGCGATTCTCGGATTATTTCGTATAATATTGTTCTTAAGTAGGAAATCGACCCTCAATTGACTTTGACAGTCTCCCACTCGGTGTGTGGCGATTCTCGGATTATTTGGTAAAATATTGTTATAAAGTACTAAATTGACCCTCATTTGACTGACAGTCTCCCACTGGGTGTGTGGCGATTCTCGGATTATTTCGTATAATATTGTTATAAAGTACTAAATTGACCCTCATTTGACTTTGACAGTCTCCCACAGGGTGTGTGGCGATTCTCGGATTATTTCGTATAATATTGTTATAAAGTACTAAATCGACCCTCAATTGACTTTGAAAGTCTCCCACTCGGTGTGTGGTGATTGTCGGATTATTTTTTTATAATATTGTTAAAAAGTACTAAATCGACCCTCAATTGACTTTGAGAGTCTCCTCGGTGTGTGGCGATTGTCCAGTTATTTTTTATAATATTGTTAAAGAGTACTTCATCTGACCTCAATTGACTTTGACGGTCTCCCGCCGTGTGTGGCGATTCTCGGATTATTTCGTATAATATTGTTATAAAGTACTAGAATTGACCCTCATTTGAAACTGACAATCTCCACAGGGGTGTGTGGCGATTCTCGGATTATTTTTGTAATATTGTTCTTGAAGTACTAAATCTCGACCTCAATTGGCTTTGACAGTCTTCCACTCGGTGTGTGGCGATTGTCGGATTATTTTTTTTATTATTGTTATAAAGTACTAAATTGACCCTCAATTGACTTTGAAAGTCTCCCACTCGTTGTGTGGCGATTCTCGTATTATTTCGTATTATATTGTTCTTAAGTACTAAATCGACCCTCAATTGGCTTTGACAGTCTTCCACTCGGTGTGTGGCGATTGTCGGATTATTTTTTGTATTATTGTTATAAAGTACTAAATTGACCCTCAATTGACTTTGAAAGTCTCCCACTCGTTGTGTGGAGATTCTCGAATTATTTTGTGTAATATTATCATAAAGTATAATAAGTATTAAACTGACCCCCAATTGACTTTGTAAGTCTCCCCCTAGGGTGTGAAGGTTCTCGGATCATGTCGTATAATATTAGCATAAAGTATATAATAAAGTATTAAATCGACCTCAATGCATACGACGGTCTCATTCGGGTGTGGTTCTGTGATATGTTGTCTGTATGATCCGAGGCCCTCATAATATGATGAAATTATGCCATCAGCGTACCAAAACGGCGGTTTTCATGGAAGTCTCACAAGGGTGTGTGGCGATTCTCCAGGTTGCTGTTTATAATATTATTTATAAAGTACTTCATCTGGTACCCTCAATTGACTTTGTAGTCTCACACTCGGTGTGGCGATTCTCGGATTATTTAAACAATGTTGTTATACGGTGTTAAATCGACCTCAATTGACTTTGACGGTCGCCCACTCGGTGTGGCGATTCTCCAGATTATTTCGTATAATATTAACATAAAGAGTACTACGTCGACCCTCAATTGACTTTGACAGTCTCCCACTGGGTGTGTGGCGATTCTCGGATTATTTCGTATAATATTGTTATAAAGTGCTAAATCGACCCTCAATTGACTTTGACAGTCTCTCACTGGGTTTGTGGCGATTCTCGGATTATTTCGTATAATATTGTTATAAAGTACTAAATCGACCCTCAATTGACTTTGAGAGTCTCCCACTCGTTGTGTGGCGATTCTCGGATTATTTTTTATAATATTGTTATAAAGTACTAAATCGACCCTCAATTGACTTTGACAGTCTCCCACTCGTTGTGTGGCGATTGTCGGATTATTTTTTATAATATTGTTCTTAAGTACTAAATCGACCCTAAATTGACTTTGACAGTCTCCCACTCGGTGTGTGGCGATTCTCGGATTATTTCGTATAATATTGTTATAAAGTACTAAATCGACCCTCAATTGACTTTGACAGTCTCCCAGTGGTTGTGTGGCGATTCGATGATTATTTCGTATAATATTGTTATAAAGTACTAAATCAACCCTCAATTGACTTTGAAAGTCTCCCACTCGGTGTGTGGTGATTGTAGGATTATTTTTTTATAATATTGTTAAAAAGTACTAAATCGACCCTCAATTGACTTTGACAGTCTCCCACTCGGTGTGTGGCGATTGTCGGATTATTTTTTTATAATATTGTTAAAAAGTACTAATTCGACCCTCAATTGACTTTGAGAGTCTCCCACTCGGTGTGTGGCGATTCTCGGATTATTTCGTATAATATTGTTATAAAGTGCTAAATCGACCATCAATTGACTTTGACAGTCTCTCACTGGGTTTGTGGCGATTTTCGGATTATTTCGTATAATATTGTTATAAAGTACTAAATCGACCCTCAATTGACTTTGAGAGTCTCCCACTCGGTGTGTGGCGATTCTTGGATTATTTTTTATAATATTGTTATAAAGTACTAAATCGACCCTCAATTGACTTTGACAGTCTCCCACTCGGTGTGTGGCGATTGTAGGATTATTTTTTATATTTTTGTTATAAAGTACTAAATCGACTCTCAATTGACTTTGAAAGTCTCCCACTTGTTGTGTGGCGATTCTCGTATTATTTCGTATTTTATTGTTCTGAAGTACTAAATCGACCCTCAATTGACTTTTACAGTGTCCCACTCTTTGTGCGGCGATTCTCGAATTATTTCGTATATTATTGTTATAAAGTACTAAATCGACCCTCAATTGACTTTGAAAGTCTCCCACTCGTTGTGTGGCGATTCTCGGATTAATTCGTATAATATTGTTCTTAAGTACTAAATCGACCCTCAATTGACTTTGACAGTCTCCCACTCGGTGTGTGGCGATTCTCGGATTATTTGGTAAAATATTGTTATAAATTACTAAATTGACCCTCATTTGACTGACAGTCTCCCACTGGGTGTGTGGCAATTCTCGAATTATTTCGTATATTATTGTTCTTAAGTACTAAATCGACCCTCAATTGGCTTTGACAGTCTCCCACTGGGTGTGTGGCGATTCTCGGATTATTTCGTATAATATTGTTATAAAGTACTAAATCGACCCTCAATTGACTTTGAAAGTCTCCCACTCGGTGTGTGGTGATTGTCGGATTATTTTTTTATAATATTGTTAAAAAGTACTAAATCGACCCTCAATTGACTTTGACAGTCTCCCACTCGGTGTGTGGCGATTGTCGGATTATTTTTTTATAATATTGTTAAAAAGTACTAAATCGACCCTCAATTGACTTTGACAGTCTCCCACTCGTTGTGTGGCGATTCTCGGATAATTTCGTATAATATTGTTATAAAGTACTAAATCGACCCTCAATTGACTTTGAGAGTCTCCCAGTGGGTGTGTGGCGATTCACTGATTATTTCGTATAATATTGTTATAAAGTACTAAATCGACCCTCAATTGACTTTGACAGTCTCCCACTCGTTGTGTGGCGATTCTCGGATTATTTGGTAAAATATTGTTATAAAGTACTAAATCGACCCTCAATTGACTTTGACAGTCTCCCACTGGGTGTGTGACGATTCTCGGATTATTTCGTATAATATTGTTATAAAGTACTAAATCGACCCTCAATTGACTTTGACAGTCTCCCACAGGGTGTGTGGCGATTCTCAGATTATTTCGTATATTATTGTTATAAAGTACTAAATCGACCCTCAATTGACTTTGACAGTCTCCCACTCGGTGTGTGGCGATTCTCGGATTATTTCGTATAATATTGTTCTTAAGTACTAAATCGACCCTCAATTGACTTTGACAGTCTCCCACTCGGTGTGTGGCGATTCTCGGATTATTTGGTAAAATATTGTTATAAAGTACTAAATTGACCCTCATTTGACTGACAGTCTCCCACTGGGTGTGTGGCGATTCTCGGATTATTTCGTATAATATTGTTATAAAGTACTAAATTGACCCTCATTTGACTTTGACAGTCTCCCAAAGGGTGTGTGGCGATTCTCGGATTATTTTGTATAATATTGTTCTTAAGTACTAAATCGACCTTCAATTGACTTTTAAAGTGTCCCACTCCGTGTGCGTCGATTCTCGAATTATTTCGTTTATTATTGTAATAAAGTACTAAATCGACCCTCAATTGACTTTGAAAGTCTCCCACTCGGTGTCTGGCGATTCTCGGATTATTTGGTAAAATATTGTTATAAAGTACTAAATTGACCCTCATTTGACTGACAGTCTCCCACTGGGTGTGTGGCGATTCTCGGATTATTTCGTATAATATTGTTATAAAGTATTAAATTGACCCTCATTTGACTTTGAGAGTCTCCCACTGGGTGTGTGGCGATTCTCGGATTATTTGGTATAATATTGTTATAAAGTACTAAATCGACCCTCAATTGACTTTGATAGTCTCCCACTCGGTGTGTGGCGATTCTCGAATTATTTCGTATAATATTGTTATAAAGTACTAAATCGATCCTCAATTGGCTTTGACAGTCTCCCACTCGGTGTGTGGCGATTGTAGGATTATTTTTTATATTATTGTTATAAAGTACTAAATCGACTCTCAATTGACTTTGAAAGTCTCCCACTTGTTGTGTGGCGATTCTCGTATTATTTCGTATTATATTGTTCTTAAGTACTAAATCGACCCTCAATTGACTTTTACAGTGTCCCACTCCTTGTGCGGCGATTCTGGAATTATTTCGTATATTATCGTTATAAAGTACTAAATCGACCCTCAATTGACTTTGAAAGTCTCTCACTCGGTGTGTGGCGATTCTCGGATTATTTTTTGTATTATTGTTATAAAGTACTAAATTGACCCCCAATTGACTTTGAAAGTCTCCCACTCGTTGTGTGGCGATTCTCGTATTATTTCGTATTATATTATTCTTAAGTACTAAATCGACCCTCAATTGACTTTTACAGTGTCCCACTCGGTGTGTGGCGATTCTCGAATTATTTCGTATATTATTGTTATAAAGTACTAAATCGACCCTCAATTGACTTTGACAGTCTCCCACTCGGAGTGTGGCGATTCTCGGATTATTTCGTATAATATTGTTATAAAGTACTAAATCGACCCTCATTTGACTTTGACAGTCTCCTACTCGGTGTGTGGGGATTCTCGGATTATTTGGTATAATATTGTTATAAAGTACTAAATCGCCCCTCAATTGACTTTGAAAGTCTCCCACTCAGTGTGTGGCGATTCTCGGATTATTTCGTATAATAGTGTTATAAAGTAGTAAATCGACCCTCAATATACTTTGAAAGTCTCCCACTCGGTGTGTGGCGATTTTCGGATTATTTCGTATAATATTGTTATAAAGTACTAAATTGACCTCATTTGACATTGACAGTCTCCCACTGGGTGTGTGGCGATTCTCGGATTATTTTGTATAATATTGTTGCAAAGTACTAAATCGACCCTCAATTGACTTTGACAGTCTCCCACTGGGTGCGTGGCGATTCTCGGATTATTTCGTATATTATTGTTATAAAGTACTAAATCGACCCTCAATTGCCTTTGAGAGTCTCCCACTCGGTGTGTCGCGATTCTCGGATTATTTGGTAAAATATTGTTATAAAGTACTAAATTGACCCTCATTTGACTTTGACAATCTCCCACAGGGTGTGTGGCGATTCTCGGATTATTTTGTATAATATTGTTCTTAAGTACTAAATCGACCCTCAATTGGCTTTGACAGTCTTCCACTCGATGTGTGGCGATTGTCGGATTATTTTTTGTATTATTGTTATATAGTACTAAATTGACCCTCAATTGACTTTGAAAGTCTCCCACTCGTTGTGTGGCGATTCTCGTATTATTTCGTATTATATTGCTCTTAAGTACTAAATCGACCCTCAATTGGCTTTGACAGTCTTCCACTCGGTGTGTGGCGATTGTCGGATTATTTTTTGTATTATTGTTATAAAGTACTAAATTGACCCTCAATTGACTTTGAAAGTCTCCCACTCGTTGTGTGGAGATTCTCGAATTATTTTGTGTAATATTATCATAAAGTATAATAAGTATTAAACTGACCCCCAATTGACTTTGTAAGTCTCCCCCTAGGGTGTGAAGGTTCTCGGATCATGTCGTATAATATTAGCATAAAGTATATAATAAAGTATTAAATCGACCCTCAATTACCTTTGACAGTCTCCCATTCGGGTGTGGAAGTTCTGTGGTATGTTGTCTAATATGATCGAGAGGCCCACTCCCCTTAATATAGTGAAATTATGCCATCCAGCGTACAAGAGCGGCGGTTTTCATGAGTCTCCCACAGGGTGTGTGGCGATTCTCGGATTATTTCGTATAATATTGTTATAAAGTGCTAAATCGACCCTCAATTGACTTTGACAGTCTCCCACTCGGTGTGTGGCGATTCTCGGATTATTTCGTATAATATTGTTATACAGTGTTAAATCGACCCTCAATTGACTTTGACAGTCTTCCACTCGGTGTGTGGCGATTCTCGGATTATTTCGTATAATATTCTTATAAATTACTAAATCGACCCTCAATTGACTTTGACAGTCTCCCACTGGGTGTGTGGCGATTCTCGGATTATTTCGTATAATATTGTTATAAAGTGCTAAATCGACCCTCAATTGACTTTGACAGTCTCTCACTGGGTTTCTGGCGATTCTCGGATTATTTCGTATAATATTGTTATAAAGTACTAAATCGACCCTCAATTGACTTTGAGAGTCTCCCACTCGTTGTGTGGCGATTCTCGGATTATTTTTTATAATATTGTTATAAAGTACTAAATCGACCCTCAATTGACTTTGACAGTCTCCCACTCGTTGTGTGGCGATTGTCGGATTAATTTTTATAATATTGTTCTTAAGTACTAAATCGACCCTAAATTGACTTTGACAGTCTCCCACTCGGTGTGTGGCGATTCTCGGATTATTTCGTATAATATTGTTATAAAGTACTAAATCGACCCTCAATTGACTTTGACAGTCTCCCAGTGGGTGTGTGGCGATTCGATGATTATTTCGTATAAAATTGTTATAAAGTACTAAATCAACCCTCAATTGACTTTGACAGTTTCCCACTCGGTGTGTGGCGATTGTAGGATTATTTTTTATATTATTGTTATAAAGTACTAAATCGACTCTCAATTGACTTTGAAAGTCTCCCACTTGTTGTGTGGCGATTCTCGTATTATTTCGTATTATATTGTTCTTAAGTACTAAATCGACCCTCAATTGACTTTTGATGTCCACTCCTTGTGCGACAAATTCTCAGGTGCTGTATATTATTATCGTTATAAAAATGCTAATCGACCCTCAATTGACTTTGAAAGTCTCTCCCCACTCGGTACGTATTAGCGATTCTCCGGTGCTTCGGCGCTAAGATTGTTCCAAGTACTAAATCGACCCTCAATTGACTTTGACAGTCTCCCACTGGATGTGTGGCGAATCTCCGATTATTTCGTATAATATTGTTATAAAGTACTAAATTGACCCTCAATTGCCTTTGACAGTCTCCCACTCGTTGTGTGGCGATTCTCGGATTTTTTCGTATATTATTGTTCTTAAGTACTAAATCGACCCTCAATTGACTTTGACAGTCGCCCACTCGGTGTGTGGCGATTCTCGGATTATTTCGTATATTATTGTTCTTAAGTACTAAATCGACCCTCAATTGACTTTGAAAGTCTCCCACTCGGTGTGTGGCGATTTTCGGATTATTTCGTAAAATATTGTTATAAAGTACTAAATTGACCCTCATTTGATTGAGAGTCTCCCACTGGGTGTGTGGCGATTCTCGGATTATTTCGTATAATATTGTTATAAAGTACTAAATTGACCCTCATTTGACTTTGACAGTCTCCCACTGGGTGTGTGGCGATTCTCGGATTATTTCGTATAATATTGTTATAAAATACTAAATCGACCCTCAATTGACTTTGACAGTCTCCCACTGGGTGTGTGGCGATTCTCGAATTATTTCGTATATTATTGTTATAAAGTACTAAATCGACCCTCAATTGCCTTTGAAAGTCTCCCACTCGGTGTGTGGCGATTCTCGGATTATTTCGTATATTATTGTTCTTAAGTACTAAATCGACCCTCAATTGACTTTGAAAGTCTCCCACTCGTTGTGTGGCGATTTTCGGATTATTTCGTAAAATATTGTTATAAAATGCTAAATCAACCCTCAATTGACTTTGAAAGTCTCCCACTGGGTGTGTGGCGATTCTCGGATTATTTGGTATAATATTGTTATAAAGTACTAAATCGACCCTCAATTGACTTTTGACAGTCTCCCCACTGGATGTGTGGCAGATCTCCAGTTATTTCGTATAATATTGTTATAAGTACAAAATTGACCCTCAATTGCAATAAGTCTCCACTTGTTGTGTGGCGATTCTCCGGATATTTCGTATATTATTGATCTTTCTTAAGTACTAAATCGACCCTCAGTGGCTTTGACCCAGTCCTTACACTCAGGTGTGTGGCGATTCTCGGATTATTTCGTATAATATTGTTATAAAGTACTAAATCGACCCTCAATTGACTTTGACAGTCTCCCACTGGGTGTGTGGCGATTCTCGGATTATTTCGTATAATATTGTTATAAACTACTAAATTGACCCTCAATTGACATTAACAGTCTCCCACTGGGTGTGTGGCGATTCTCGGATTATTTGGTATAATATTGTTCTTAAGTACTAAATCGACCCTCAATTGACTTTGAGAGTTTCCCACTCGGTGTGTGGCGATTCTCGGATTATTTCGTATAATATTGCTATAAAGTACTAAATTGACCCTCATTTGACTTTGACAGTCTCCCACAGGGTGTGTGGCGATTCTCGGATTATTTTGTATAATATTGTTCTTAAGTACTAAATGGACCCTCAATTGGCTTTGACATTTTCACTCGGTGTGTGGCGATTCTCCGATTATTTTGTATAATATTGTTATAAAGTACTAAATCGACCCTCAATTGACTTTGACAGTCTCCCACTCAGTGTGTGGCGATTCTCGGATTATTTCGTATAATATTGTTATAAAGTGCTAAATCGACCTCAATTGACTTTGACAGTCGCCCACTCAGTGTGTGGCGATTCTCGGATTATTTCGTATAATATTGTTATAAAGTGCTAAATCGACCCTCAATTGACTTTGAAAGTCGCCCACTCGGTGTGTGGCGATTCTCGGATTATTTCGTATAATAATGTTATAAAGTACTAAATCGACCCTCAATTGACTTTGACAGTCTCCCACTGGGTGTGTGGCGATTCTCGGATTATTTCGTATAATATTGTTATAAAGTGCTAAATCGACCCTCAATTGACTTTGATAGTCTCTCACTGGGTTTGTGGCGATTCTCGGATTATTTCGTATAATATTGTTATAAAGTACTAAGTCGACCCTCAATTGACTTTGACAGTCTCCCACTCGGTGTGTGGCGATTCTCGGATTATTTTTTATAATATTGTTATAAAGAACTAAATCGACTCTCAATTGACTTTCACAGTCTCCCACTCGGTGTGTGGCGATTGTCGGATTATTTTTTTTTAATAGTGTTATAAAGTACTAAATCGACCCTCAATTGACTTTGAGAGTCTCCCACTCGGTGTGTGGCGATTGTCGGATTAATTTTGTATAATATTGTTATAAAGTACTAAATCGACCCTCAATTGACTTTGAGGGTCTCCTCAATTTTACATACTAAAAGATTGTAGGATTATTTTTTATATTATTGTTATAAAGAGTACTAAATCGACTCTCAATTGACTTTTGAAATATCCCACTTGTTGATAATGGCGATTCTCGTATTGGCTAAACATTATATTGTTATAAAGTGCTAAATCGACCATCAATTGACTTTGAGAGTCTCTCACTGGGTTTGTGGCGATTTTCGGATTATTTCGTATAATATTGTTATAAAGTACTAAATCGACCCTCAATTGACTTTGAGAGTCTCCCACTCGGTGTGTGGCGATTCTTGGATTATTTTTTATAATATTCTTATAAAATACTAAATCGACCCTCAATTGACTTTGACAGTCTCCCACTCGGTGTGTAGCGATTGTAGGATTATTTTTTATATTATTGTTATAAAGTACTAAATCGACTCTCAATTGACTTTGAAAGTCTCCCACTTGTTGTGTGGCGATTCTCGTATTATTTCGTATTATATTGTTCTTAAGTACTAAATCGACCTTCAATTGACTTTTACAGTGTCCCACTCCGTGTGCGTCGATTCTCGAATTATTTCGTATATTATTGTTATAAAGTACTAAATCGACCCTCAATTGACTTTGAAAGTCTCCCACTCGGTGTCTGGCGATTCTCGGATTATTTGGTAAAATATTGTTATAAAGTACTAAATTGACCCTCATTTGACTGACAGTCTCCCACTGGGTGTGTGGCGATTCTCGGATTATTTCGTATAATATTGTTATAAAGTACTAAATTGACCCTCATTTGACTTTGACAGTCTCCCATTGGGTGTGTGGCGATTCTCGGATTATTTCGTATAATATTGTTATAAAGTACTAAATCGACCCTCAATTGACTTTGACAGTCTCCCACTGGTTGTGTGGCGATTCTCGGATTATTTCGTATATTATTGTAATAAAGTACTAAATCGACCCTCAATTGCCTTTGACAGTCTCCCACTCGTTGTGTGGCGATTCTCGGATTATTTCGTATATTATTGTTTTTAAGTACTAAATCGACCCTCAATTGACTTTGACAGTCTCCCACTCAGTGTTTGGCGATTTTCGGATTATTTCGTAAAATATTGTTATAAAATGCTAAATCGACCCTCAATTGACTTTGAAAGTCTCCCACTGGGTGTGTGGCGATTCTCGGATTATTTGGTATAATATTGTTATAAAGTACTAAATCGACCCTCAATTGACTTTGAGAGTCTCCCACTGGATGTGTGGCGTATCTCGGATTATTTCGTATAATATTGTTATAAAGTACTAAATTGACCCTCAATTGCCTTTGACAGTCTCCCACTCGTTGTGTGGCGATTCTCGGATTATTTCGTATATTATTGTTCTTAAGTACTAAATCGACCCTCAATTGACTTTGACAGTCGCCCACTCGATGTGTGGCGATTCTCGGATTATTTCGTATAATATTGTTATAAAGTACTAAATCGACCCTCAATTGACTTTGACAGTCTCCCACTCGGTGTGTGGCGATTGTAGGATTATTTTTTATATTATTGTTATAAAGTACTAAATCGACTCTCAATTGACTTTGAAAGTCTCCCACTTGTTGTGTGGCGATTCTCGTATTATTTCGTATTATATTGTTCTTAAGTACTAAATCGACCCTCAATTGACTTTTACAGTGTCCCACTCCTTGTGCGGCGATTCTCGAATTATTTCGTATGTTATTGTTATAAAGTACTAAATCGACCCTCAATTGACTTTGAAAGTCTCCCACTCGTTGTGTGGCGATTCTCGGATTATTTCGTATAATATTGTTCTTAAGTACTAAATCGACCCTCAATTGACTTTGAGAGTCTCCCACTCGGTGTAGTAGCGTGTAGGATTATTTTTTATATTATTGTTATAGTACTGAGCACTCAATTGACTTTGAAAGTATCCCCTTGTTGTGTGGCGATTCCTCGTATTACTGGCGTATAATTTCTTAAGTACTAAATCGACCCTCAATTGACTTTGACAGTCTCCCGCACAGGTTGTGGCGATTCTCGGATTATTTCGTATAATATTGTTATAAAAAGTGTAAATCGACCCTCAATTGACTTTTCACAGTCTCCATTCGCCTCTTGACGATTCTCCGGATTACTTGGTAAAAATGTTGTTATAAGTACTAAATCGACCCTCAATTGACGTGACAGTCTCCCACTGGGTGTGTGGCGATTCTCAGTTATTTCGTATAATATTTGTTATAACGTACTAAATCGACCCTCAATTGACTTTGAGTCTCCCGCACTCGGTGTGGCGGTGTCGGATTGACACATATTCAACACATTTATAAAGTACTAAATCGACTCTCAATTGACTTTGAGAGTCTCCCACTCGGTGTGTGGCGATTCTCGGATTATTTCGTATAATATTGTTATAAAGAACTAAATCGACCCTCAATTGACTTTGACAGTCTCCCAGTGGGTGTGTGGCGATTCGCTGATTATTTCGTATAATATTGTTATAAAGAACTAAATCGACCCTCAATTCACTTTGACAGTCTCCCACTCGGTGTGTGGCGATTGTCGGATTATTTTTTGTATTATTGTTATAAAGTACTAAATTGACCCTCAATTGACTTTGAAAGTCTCCCACTCGTTGTGTGGCGATTCTCGAATTATTTCGTATATTATTGTTCTTAAGTACTAAATCGACCCTCAATTGACATTGACTGTCTCCCACTCGGTGTGTGGCGATTCTCGGATTATTTGGTAAAATATTGTTATAAATTACTAAATTGACCCTCATTTGACTGACAGTCTCCCACTGGTTGTGTGGCGATTCTCGGATTATTTCGTATAATATTGTTATAAAGTATTAAATCGACCATCAATTGACTTTGACAGTCTCCCACTCGGTGTATGGCGATTCCCGGATTATTTCGTATAATAGTGTTATAAAGTACTAAATCGACCCCCAATTGACTTTGAGAGTCTCCCACACGATGTGTGGCGATTCTCGGATTATTTCGTATAATATTGTTATAAAGTACTAAATCGACGCACAATTGACTTTGACAGTTCTCCTCCTATGGTGTGAAGGTTCTCGGATCAAGTCGTATAATATTAGCATAAACTATATAATAATGTATCATATCGACCCTCAATTGCCTTTGACAGTCTCCCACACGGTGTGTGGAGATTCTCGGATTATTTTGTGTAACATTATCATAAAGTATAATAAGTATTAAACTGACCCCCAATTGACTTTGTAAGTCTCCCCCTAGGGTGTGAAGGTTCTCGGATCATGTCGTATAATATTAGCATAAAGTATATAATAAAGTATTAAATCGACCCTCAATTACCTTTGACAGTCTCCCATTCGGGTGTGGAAGTTCTTTGGTATGTTGTCTAATATGATCGAGAGGCCCACTCCCCTTAATATAGTGAAATTATGCCATCCAGCGTACAAGAGCGGTGGTTTTCATGAGTCTCCCACACGGTGTGTGGCGATTCTCGGATTATTTCGTATAATATTGTTATAAAGTGCTAAATCGACCCTCAATTGACTTTGAAAGTCTCCCACTCGGTGTGTGGCGATTCTCGGATTATTTCGTATAATATTGTTATAAAGTACTAAATCGACCCTCAATTGACTTTGAGAGTCTCCCACTCGTTGTGTGGCGATTCTCGGATTATTTTTTATAATATTGTTATAAAGTACTAAATCGACCCTCAATTGACTTTGACAGTCTCCCACTCGGTGTGTGGCGATTGTCGGATTATTTTTTTATAATATTGTTCTTAAGTACTAAATCGACCCTAAAT
>NW_024720621.1:0-8705 GCF_018991925.1 Homarus americanus
AGTCCTCTGATCGAGTATAACAAAGGCTCCTCATCGAATATAACAAAGGCCCCTGATCAAGTTAACAAAGTCCCCTGATCGAGTATAACAAAGTCACCGATCGAGTATAACAAAGGCCACTGATCGAGCATAACAAAGTCCCCAGATTGAGTATAACAAAGTCCCCTGATCGAGTATAACAAAGGCCCCTGATCGAGTATAATTAAGGCCCCTCATCGAGTATAGCAAAGTCCCCTCATCGAGAATATAAAAGTCCCCTGATCGAGTATAACAAAGTCCACTGATGTACCCTGATCAAGTACAACAAATTCCCCTGAACGAGTATAACAAAGGCCTCTCATCAATTATAGCAAAGTCCCCTGATCGAGTATAACAAAGTCCACTGATCGAGTATAACAAAGTCCCTTGATCGAGTATAACAAAGTTCCCTAATCGAGTATAACAAAGTCCCCTGATCGAGTATAACAAAGTCCCCTGATCGAGTATAACAAATTCCCCGGATCGAGTATAACAAAAGTCCCTTATCGAGTATAACAAAAGTCCCTTATCGAGGATAACAAAGGCCCCTCATCGAGTACAACAAAGGCCCCTGATCAAGTATAACAAAGCCCCCTAATCGAGTATAACAAAGTCCCTGATCCAGAGTATAAACAAGAAAGTCACTGCCTGATCCGAGGTATAACAAAAGTCCCCCAAAGATCCGAGTATAACTAAAGTCCTGATCGAGAGTATAACAAAGTCCCCTCATCGAGTATAACAAAGCCCTCATCAGTATCATTAAGTCCCCTCATCGAGTATAACAAAGTCCCCTCATCGAGTATAACAAAGCCCCCTGAACGAGTATAACAAAGTCCCCTGATCGAGTATAACAAAGTCACCTGAACGAGTATAACAAAGCCCCTGAACGAGTATAACAAAGAACCCTTATCGAGTATAACAAAGTTCCCTGATAGAGTATAACAAAGTTCCCTGATCGAGTATAACAATGTCCCCTGATCGAGTATAACAAAGTCGCCTGATCGGGTATAACAAAGTCCCCTGATCGAGTATAACAAAGCCCCCCTCATCGAGTACATTAAAGTCCCCTGATCGAGTATAACAAAGTCCAATGATCTAGTATAACAAAGTCCCCTGATCAAGTATAACAAAGCCCCCTGATCGAGTAAAACAAAGCCCCCTGATCGAGTAAAACAAAGGGCCCTGATCGAGTATAACAAAGTCCCCTGATCGAGTATAACAAAGTCACCTCATCGAGTATAACAAAGTCCCCTGATCGAGTATAACAAATTCCCCTAATCGAGAATAACAAAGCCCCCTGAACGAGTATAACAAAGATCCCTGATCGACTATAACAAAGTCCCCTGATAGAGTATAACAAAGTCCCCTGATCGAGTATAATTAAGTCCCCTGATCGGGTATAGAAAATTCCCCTGATCGAGTATATTAAATTCCCTGATCGAGTATAGCAAAGTCCACTCATCGAGTATAACAAAGTCCTCTGATTTAGAATAAGAAAGTCTCCTAATCGCGTATAACAAAGTCCCCTGAACGAGTATAACAAAGCCCCCTGAACGAGTATAACAAAGATCCCTGATCGAAGATAACAAATTCCCCTGAACGAGTATGGTCCCTGATCAAGTATATTAAAAGTCCCCTTAACCAGTACTCAGCAGGACTCCTGATAGAGAGTATAACAAAGCCCCTCATCGAGTATAACAAAGTCACCTGATAGTATATATTACCTGAACGAGTACTTGGCAGATCCACTGATCAGGTATAACAAAGTCCCTGATAAAAGAGTATAACAAGACCCTGATAAAAAAAAAGAGTATAACAAAGGCCCTGAACGAGTGCGGCAAAAGTCCCCTGATCGAGTATAACAAAGCCCCCGGAACGAGTATAACAAAGATCCCTGATCGAAGATAACAAATTCCCCTGAACGAGTATAACAAAGTCCCCTGATCGAGTATATTAAAGTCCCCTTATCGAGTATAACAAAGTCCCCTGATAGAGTATAACAAAGCCCCCTCATCGAGTATAACAAAGTCACCTGACCGAGTATAACAAAGCCACCTGAACGAGTATAACAAAGATCCCTGATCGAGTATAACAAAGTCCCCTGATAAAGTATAACAAAGTCCCCTGATAAAGTATAACAAAGGCCCCTGTTCGAGTAAACAAAGGCCCCTCATCGAGTATAACAAAATCCCCTATTCGAGTATAACACAGTCCCCTCATCAGGTATAACAAATTCCCCTAATCGAGAATTTCAAAGTCCCATCATCGAGTAAAACAAAGGCCCCTTATCGAGTATAACTAAGCCCCTTGATCAAGTATAGCAAAGTCCCTTTATCGAGTATAACAAAGTCCCCTCATCGAGTATAACAAAGGCCCCTTATCGAGTATAACAAAGCCCTCCTCATCGAGTAGAGCAAAGTCCCCTGATCGAGTATAACAAAGTCCCCTTATCAAGTATAACAAATTCCCCTAATCGAGAATAACAAAGTCACCTCATCGAGTATAACAAAGTCCCCTTATCGAGTATAACAAAGCCCCCTGATCGAGTATAACAAAGTCCCCTGATCGAGTATAACAAAGTCCCCTCATCGAGTATAACAAAGCCCCCTGATCGAGTATAACAAAGTCCCCTGATAAAGTATAACAAAGCCCCCTCATCGTGTATAGCTAAGTCCCCTCATCAAGTATAACAAATTCCCCTAATCGAGAATAACAAAGTCCCCTCATCGAGTATAACAAAGTCCCCTGAACGAGTATAACAAAGTCCCCTGATCGAGTATATTAAAGTCTGCTTATCGAGTATAACAAAGTCCCCTGATAGAGTATAACAAAGCCCCCTCATCGAGTATAACAAAGTCACCTGACCGAGTATAACAAAGCCCCCTGAACGAGTATAACAAAGATCCCTGATCGAGTATAACAAAGTCCCCTGATCGAGTATAGCAAAGCCCCTGAACGAGTATAACAAAGATCCCTGATCGAGGATAAAAAAGTCCCCTGAACGAGTATAACAAAGTCCCCTGATCGAGTATATTAAAGTCCCCTTAGCGAGTATAACAAAGGCCCCTGATCGAGTATAACAAAGTCCCGTGATGGAGTACAACAAAGGCCCCTGATCGAGTCCAAAAAGGCCCCTCATTGAGTTTAACAAAATCCATTGATCGAGTACAACAAAGTCCCCTCATCAATTATAACAAATTCCCCTAATCGAGAATAACAAAGTCCCCTCATCGAGTATAACAAAGTCCCCTGAACGAGTATAACAAAGGCCATTGATCGAGTATAACAAAGTCTCCTTATCAAGTATAACAAAGTCCCCTGATCGAGTATAACAATGGCCCCTTATCGAGTATAACAAAGGCCCCTAATCGAGTACAACAAAGCCCCCTGATCGAGTACAACAAAGACCCCTGATCGAGTATAACAAAGTCCCCTGATCGAGTATAACAAAGGCTCCTCATCGAATATAACAAACGCCCCTGACCGAGTTAACAAAGTCCCCTGATCGAGTATAACAAAGTCCCCGATCGAGTATAACAAAGGCCACTGATCGAGCATAACAAAGTCCCCAGATTGAGTATAACAAAGTCCCCTGATCGAGTATAACAAAGGCCCCTAATCGAGTATAACAAAGGCCCCTCATCGAGTATAGCAAAGTCCCCTCATCGAGAATATAAAAGTCCCCTGATCGAGTATAACAAAGTCCACTGATGTACCCTGATCAAGTACAACAAATTCCCCTGAACGAGTATAACAAAGGCCTCTCATCAATTATAGCAAAGTCCCCTGATCGAGTATAACAAAGTCCACTGATCGACTATAACAAAGTCCCCTGATCGAGTATAACAAAGTTCCCTAATCGAGTATAACAAAGTCCCCTGATCGAGTAAAACAAAGTCCCCTGATCGAGTATAACAAATTCCCCTGATCGAGTATAACAAAAGTCCCTTATCGAGTATAACAAAAGTCCCTTATCGAGGATAACAAAGGCCCCTCATCGAGTACAACAAAGGCCCCTGATCAAGTATAACAAAGCCCCTAATCGAGTATAACAAAGTCCCCTGATCGAGTATAACAAAGTCACCTGATCGAGTATAACAAAGTCCCCAGATCGAGTATAACAAAGAACACTGATCGAGTATAATAAAGTCCACTGATCGAGTATAACAACGCCCCCTCATCGAAAATAACAAATTCCCCTGATCGAGTGTAAGAAAGTCCCCTTATCGAGTATAACAAAGTCCCCTAATAGAGTATAACAAAGGCCCCTCATCGAGAATAGTAAATTCCCCTGATCGAGTATATTAAATTCCCTGATCGAGTATAACAAAGTCCACTGATCGAGTATAACAAAGACCCCTGATCAAGTATAACAAAGTCCGCTCATCGATTATAACAAAGCCGCCTCATCGAGTATAACAAAAGCCCCTGATCAAGTATAACAAAGTCCCCTGATCGAGTATAACAAAGTCCCCTGATCGAGTATAACAAAGTCCCCTGACTGAGTAGAACAAAGTCCCCTGATCGAGCAAAACAAAGTCCACTGATCGGGTATAACAAAGTCCCCTGATCGAGTGTAACAAAGTCCCCTAATCGAGTATAACAAAGCCCCTTGATCGAGTAAAACAAAGTCCACTGATCGGGTATAACAAAGTCCCGTAATCGAGTATAACAAAGCCCCTTGATCGAAAATAACAAATTCCCCTGATCGAGTGTAAGGAAGTCCCTTGATCGAGTATAACAAAGTCCCCTGATAGAGTATAACAAAGCCCCCTCATCGTGTATAACTAAGTCACCTGACCGAGTATAACAAAGCCCCTAAACGAGTATAACAAAGAGCCCTGATCGAGTATAACAAATACCCTGAACGAGTATAACAAAGTCCCCTGAACGAGTATAACAAAGTCCCCTGATCGAGTATATTATAGTCCCCTTATCGAGTATAACAAAGTCCCCTGATAGAGTATAACAAACCCCCCTCATCGAGTATAACAGAGCCCCCTGAACGAGTATAACAAAGATCCCTAATCGAGTATAACAAAGTCCCCTGATAGAGTATAACAAAGCCCCCTCATCAGGTATAACAAACTCACCTGACCGAGTATAACAAAGCCCCCTCAACGAGTATAACAAAGGCCCCTGATCGAGTATAACAAAGTCCCGTGATCGAGTACAACAAAGGCCCCTAATCGAGTACAACAAAGGCCCTCATCGGGTATAACAAAATCCCTGATCCAGGTATAACAAAGTCCCTGAACCCAGTATAACAAAGTCCCTGATCCGAGTATATTAAAGTCCTTATCATTAACCGTCCCTGATAGAGGTATGTAAAGCCCCCTCATCGAGTATAACAAAGTCACCTGACCGAGTATAACAAAGCCCCCTGAACGAGTATAACAAAGATCACTGATCGAGTATAACAAAGTCCCCTGATCGAGTATAACAAAGCCCCCTAAACGAGTATACCAAAGATCCCTGATCGAGGATAACAAAGTCCCCTCAACGAGTATAACAAAGTCCCCTGATCGAGTATAACAAAGTCCACTGATCTATTATAACAAAGTCCCCTGATAGAGTATAACAAAGCCTCCTCATAGAGTATAACAAAGTCACCTGACCGAGTATAGCAAAGTCCCGTGATCGAGTATAACAAAGTCCCCTCATCAAGTAAAACAAATTCCCCTCTTCGAGAATAACAAAGTCCCCTCATCGAGTATAACAAAGGCCCCTTATCGAGTATAACAAAGCCCCCTGATCGAGTATAGCAAAGTCCCCAGATCGAGTATAACAAAGTCCCCTGATCAAGTATAACAAATTCCCCTAATCGAGAATAACAAAGTCCCCTCATCGAGTATAACAAAAGCCCCTTATCGAGTATGTAGGTTATGTATATAAGCTACTGTGCCGAGTAGCATTTATATATATTATCACGTGGCAACACTGCACGTGTTATGTGGCAACATTGCCCCGAGGCTGCCATATGGCAAGGCGCCTCAGTCTGACCGTGTGAGCTGTGCTTGGCACATGCTGGTCACCGCTTGTATTTCTCTCATCCACAATAAACGAACTCAGTGTTACTCAGTGTTTCCCTAGCCATCACTGCATTCTTCAGGGCACACTAGTAACCTTCATGGCGCAGTGTCTAGGATCTGTGGACTTACTAAGTGTGTGAACAACGCCGACAGTTACGTCTGCCGGTGATGCACGTCGACTCAGTGTGTTGTGTCGTGTTGCGCTGTGTTTCGCCGCGATGTGCAGTGTTGCTCCGTCACAGTGCGTTTTAGTGACGGTGCCAGGGTTAGTGACGGTGCCAGGGTTAGTGTCAGTGTATTAGTGTGTGTCTAGAGCTGAGTTGAGCATTGGCCTGTCTTTTTTTTGTGGTACCCACGGAGCACGCAGGCGTACACCCTTCTCGTGCGACATCCGGGGGACACTGACGGTCTTGCCGGACCACGCAGCTGTCCACGCTCCCTCCGCTCTCTCAGACGCACTCACTCACTCACGGAGAGAACAGTGGACCTGGACCATAAGCGTGATTTTGCGCTGTTTATGTCTTATATATGTGGTTCGAGCTGTTGAGGCGCCACTTTATATATTAAACAGTGCAGTCCACGCACACACAAAGATGGGAGGTAAGAAGGGACGTCAAGATGGGAGACATGACTCCCCACCACCTTCCCCTCCACCGGGCGCAGACTCTCATCCTCCACCTCCAGTGACGGACATCGCCACAGTTCTGAAGTGGATGGACGACCGGGACGAGAGACGCAGAGAGATGGAACTTCAGAGGGAGGAGACACGAAGAGAGGCAGAAAAGTTGCGTTTTGAGGCGCTATTGGCGACCCTGGCGCTAACCCACCCTCCCTCACTCGCAGGTAGCGCGCATCAAGGCGCCAGTACCCTCCCTCCTCCACCACACCAGCGTCCTCCAGGTACTATTGCTACCCCAACAGCTCCCAAGGCATCTGTTCAACCCCCACCCGCCCTCTCACCAGACGTCACGTTTCAGCTTTTTCGTGAGTGGAGGCGGCGTTGGACAGATTACTCCACGATGGTGGACCTTGACAGCATGCCTCCAAACAAACAGCTCATCCAACTGCGGATGTGTTTGTCGCTGGAGACCCAGAGAGTTTTGGAGCACACGTTGCACGTGCCTCCCGACTCTACCTCTTCAGTGACGGATGTGCTCGACCTTTTACAGGAGCACGTTAAAGGTCGGAATAACGAGGCTTTGCGTCGCCGCGCCTTCACCAGCTGCAAGCAGGCGGAGAACGAATCCTTTGACGACTTTTTTGTACGCTTGAAGAGTTTGTCAGAGGAGATCGACGTCTGCAAGGCGCACAGCCGGGAATGTGAGGAAGCCTGGATCAAGCACGGGATCTTGACAGGTGTCAGGCACGAAGAGTTGGTGCAGCGACTCATCCCCCTGGACGCTTCCTCCACACTCCAGGTGGTAGTGACTGAATGTCGGTCATACGAGGCCACCAAGTCCGCCACCTCTGCCTTACGGGCCCCACCTGCTGTGAGAGCTATCTCACAGTACAAGAAGGATAAGAAGGCGGCCAACAACGTGAAGGCTGCCGCACGTTCTTCCACGCCTCCGCATAGTGCTTCCTGTGGCAGCTGGGGAAAGCAGCACAGCCCCAAGACTTGCCCGGCCGCCGACGCACTGTGTCGTGGATGTGACCGTAGGGGCCACTGGTCTAACACAGTCAGGTGCCCTGCACGAGGCCGCAAGTGTCAGGCCTGCGGTCGCTATGGACACTACGACAAGTGCTGCCGCCAACCCAAGCCCAAAAGCCCGAGACGAGGAGGACAGCAGCGCACTTCCCTCAGGGTGGTTCGCACGCAGCCCCCTCCAGATGGCCCACGCAGCCCCAAGCAGCAGCGGAGTCACATCAGGAGGGTGGAATCGACCACACGCCCCAGAGCTACCCCTGCCCAGATCCTGTATGGTCACCCTCTCCGCTCTTGCGTTCCTACACACGCTAAGGCCTTTGCGAAGGACTGGCAGACCAAAGCCGAGAGCTGCTACCGCCGCACCGCTACACGTGCCCAGGACGCCAAGGCTCGGTATGACGACCGTGCCCGCCCTCTTCAGCCGCTGGAGATTGGTGCCCTTGCCCGCGTCCAGAACCCGACGACGACACGTTGGGACAAGGTGGGCATAGTGATGGGCGTCGGCCGGTCGCGGGACTACAAGGTCAGGATGCCGAGTGGCCGTGTCTGGTGGAGGAACCGCCGCTTCCTCCGGCCAGTCCCACCCCCTGCTGCTGGCCCTCTGACCGAAGACGAGTCACCTACACCTCACGAGGATCCGCCCCACAGTGCACCTCGACGCTCGGAGCGACTTAGAACTAAGAAGTCCGCTCAAGACAAAGACTATGAGCGTGAGGGGGGAGGGAGATGTAGGTTATGTATATAAGCTACTGTGCCGAGTAGCAACCTTGTACATAAGCTACCGTGCCGAGTAGCATTTATATATATTATCACGTGGCAACACTGCACGTGTTATGTGGCAACATTGCCCCGAGGCTGCCATATGGCAAGACGCCTCAGTCTGACCGTGTGAGCTGTGCTTGGCACATGCTGGTCACCGCTTGTATTTCTCTCATCCACAATAAACGAACTCAGTGTTACTCAGTGTTTCCCTAGCCATCACTGCATTCTTCAGGGCCCACTAGTAA
>NW_024720622.1:0-37642 GCF_018991925.1 Homarus americanus
GTTGATGCATTGCTGAGGTGTACCTGGGAGGACAGAGGTGTACCTGGGAGGTCAGAGGTGTACCTGGGAGGTCAGAGGTGTACCTGGGAGTGCTGGGGTGGTGTACCTGGGAGGCCGAGGTGTACTGGGAGAAGCCGGAGGTGTACCTGAGAGGTCAGAGGTGTTCCTGGAGAGTGCTGGGAGGTGTACCTGGGAGGCCAGAGGTGTACCTGGGAGTGTCAGATGTGTACCTGGGAGTGTCTGGGAGTACTGGGAGTGTCAGGGTGTAACTGGGAGTGTTGGAGGTGTACCCGGGAGGTCAGAGGAGCACCTGGGAGGCTGAGAGAGTACCTGGGAGTGGGAGAGTAGCTGAGAGTGCAGAGGTGTACCTGGGAGTAAGGAGAGGTGTATCTGGAGTGTCAGGTGTACCTGGGGGTGTCGGAGGTGTACCTGGGAGTGTCTGAGATGTACCTGGGAGTGCCTGGAGATGTACCTGGGAGTGTCATGTACCTGGGAGGTCGGAGGTGTACCTGGGAGTGTAAGAGGTGTACCTGGGAGTGTAAGAGGTGCACCTGGGAGCAAGTCGGAGGTACCTGGGAGTGTAGGAGGTGTACCAGGAGTGTCAGGGGAGGTGTACTCGGAATGTTAGTGGAGTACCTGGGAGTCAGAGGTGTACCTGGGAGGTCACAGGTGTACCTGGGAGGTCAGAGGTACCTGGGTGAGAAGTGTACCTGGGAGTGTAGTACCAGGAGCGTCGGAGGTACCTGGGAGTGCCAGAGGTGTACTGGGAGGCTCAGAGGTGTACCAGGGAGTGTTAGAGGTGAACCAGGAGTGTCAGAGGTGAACCAGGGAGTGTCTGGAGGAAGCTGGGAGTGTCGGAGGTGTAACTGGGAGTGTCGGAGGTGTACCTGAGTGTCAGAGGAGTACCTGGGAGTGTCAGAGGTGTATGTGGGAGTGTCTGGGGTGTACCTGGGAGTGTCAGAGGTGTACCTGGGAATGTCAGAGGTGTACTTGGGAGTGTTAGGGATGTACCTGGGAGTGTCTGAGGTGTACATGGGAGTGTCAGGGTGTACCTGGGAGAGTCAGAGGTGTTCTGGGAGGCCAGAGGTGTACCTGGGAGTGTCAGAGGTGTACCTGGGAGCCAGAACATGTACCTGGGAGTGTCTGGGGTGTACGTGGGAGTGTCTGGAGGTGTACCTGGGAGTGTCAGGGGTGTACCTGGGAGGTCAGAGGAGTGCCTGGGAATGTCAGAGGTGTATCTGGGAAGTGTCTGGGGTGTACCTGGGAGTGTCAGTGGTGCAACTGGGAGTGTCAGAATAGGCCTGGGAGTGTCAGAGGTGTACCTGGGAGTGTCTGAGGTGTACCTGGGAGTGTCTGAGATGTACCTGGGAGTGTCTGAGGTGTACCTGGGAGTGCCTGAGGTGTACCTGGGAGTGTCTGAGGTGCACCTGGAGTGCAAGAGGTGTACCTGGGAGTGCCTGAGGTACCTGGGAGTGCTCTGAGGTGTACCTGGGAGTGTAAGAGGTGTACCTGGGAGGTCAGAGGTGTACCTGGGAGGTCAGAGGTGTACCTGGGAGGTCAGGGGAGAACCAGGGAGTGTAAGAGGTGTACCTGGGAGTGTCAGAGGTACCTGGGAGTGTCGGAGATGTACCTGGGAGTGTCTGGGGGTACGTGGGAGTGTCTGAGGTGTACCCGGAGGTCAGGGGTGAACCAGGGAGTGTCAGGGGTGAACCAGGAGGCTCAGAGGTGAACCAGAGTGTCTGGGGTGTACCTGGGAGTATCGGAGGAGTACCTGGAGTACTGGAGGTGTACCTGGGAGGTCAGAGGTGTACCAGGAGGTCAGGAGGCACCGGGAGGTGAAAGGTGTACCTGGGAGTATCGGAGGTGTACCAGGGAATATCGGAGATGTACCTGGGAGTGCCAGAGGTGTACCTGGGAGGTCGGAGATGTACCTGGGAATGTCACAGGTGTACCAAGGAGTGTCAGAGGTGTACCTGGCAGTGTCAGTGCCTAAGTAGAGGTACCTGGGGGTGTCAGAGGTGTACCTGGGAGTGTAGGAGGTGTACCTGTGAGTGTCAGAGGTGTACCAGGAATGTTAGGAGTACCTGGGAGTGCAGAGGTGTACCTGGGAGTGTCACAGGTGTACCTGGGAGGTCACAGGTACCTGGGAGGTCAGAGGTACCTGGGAGGCTGGGAGGTGTACTTGGGAGTGTGGGAGGTGTTCCAGGGAGCATCGGAGGTGTACCTGGGAGGTCAGAGGTGTACCTGGGAGTATCAGAGGTGTACCTGGGAGGTCTGGGGTGTACGTGGGAGGTTCGGGTGCATGTGGGAGTGTCAGAGGTGTACCAGGGAGTGTTAGAGGTGAACCAGGGAGGTCAGAGAACCAGAGAGTGTCTGAGGTGTAGCTGGAGAACTGGAGGTGTACCTGGGAGACGGGAGGTGTACCTGGGAGGTCAGGAGGTGTACCTAGGAGGCAGAGGTACCAGGGAGGTCAGTGAGCACCTGGAGGTCACAAACGAGAGAATCGGAAGTGTACTTGGGAATATCGGAGGTGTACCTGGGAGGCAGAGTACCTGGCAGTGTCAGAGGTGTACCTGGGGGAGGCTCAGAGGTGTACCTGGGAAGTCAGAGGTGTGAGTGTCAGAGGTGACCAGGAATGTCAGTGAGTACCTGGGAGGTCAGAGGTACCTGGGAGGTCATAGGTGTACCTGGGAGGTCAGAGGTGTACTTGGAGGTGTGGGAGGTGTACCGGGAGTGTCTGGGGTGCATGTGGGACAGGGGTGCAACTGGGAGTGTCGGAGGTGTAACTGGGAGTGCCAGAGGCATACCTGGGACATCAGAGGTGTACCTGGGAGGCCAGGTACCTGGGAGGTCAGAGGTGTACCTGGGAGAGTCGGAGGTTCCTGAGGGAGTGTCAGAGGTGTTCTGAGAGCCGAGGTACCTGGGAGGTCAGAGGTGTACCTGGGAGTGTCAGAGGTACCTGGGAATGTCAGGAGGTACTGGGAGTGTTAGGGATGTCCTGGGAGTGTCTGAGGTGTACATGGGAGGTCAAGGTAACTGGGAGTGTCAGAGGGCACCAGTGAGTGTCAGTGGAGTACTTGGGAGCAAAGTGTAGCTGGGAGAATCGGAGGTGTACCTGGGAGTATCGGAGGTGTACCTGGGAGTGTCAGAGGTGTACCTGGGAGGTCAGAGGTGTACCAGGAGGTCAGTGAGCACCTGGGAGTGTCAAAGGTGTACCTGAGAGTACTGGAAGTGTACTTGGGAATATCGGAGGTGTACCTGGGAGGTCAGAGGTGTACCACAGGGTCAGAGGTGACCTAGAGGTAACTGGAAGTCAGAGGTGTACCTGGGAGGTCAGAGGTGTACCAGGAATGTCAGTGAGTACCTGGGAGGGTCAGGAGGCACCTGGGAGGTCAGAGGCCTGGGAGGTCAGAGGTACTTGGGAGGTGGGGAGGTGTTCCAGGAGTATCGGAGGTGCCTGGGAGGTCAGAGGTACCTGGGAGGTTGCACCTGGGAGGTCAGGAGGTGTACCTGGGAGGTCGGAGGTGTACCTGAGAGTGTCAGAGGTGTTCCTGAGAGGCCAGAGGTGTACCGGGAGTGTCAGAGGTGTACCTGGGAGGCAGAGGTGTACCTGGGAGGCTGGGGTGTACCTGGGAGGTCAGAGGTGTACCTGGGAGTGTCGGAGGTGTTCCTGAGAGTGTCAGAGGAACCCGAGAGCGTGAGGCACTGGGAGGCCGAGGTACCTGGGAGGCCGATGTGTACCTGGGAGGTCTGGGGTGTACCTGGAGGTCAGGGGTGTAACTGGGAGTGTCGGTGTAACTGGGAGTGCCGGAGGAGCACCTGGGAGGCCAGAGGAGACCTGGGAGGCCAGAGGAGTAGCTGAGAGTGTCAGAGGTACCTGGGAGCATCAGAGGTATCTGGAGGTCAGTGTACCTGGGAGTGTCGGAGGTGTACCTGGGAGGTCTGAGATGTACCTGGGAGTGTCTGAGATGTACCTGGGAGTGTCAGGAGGGCACCTGGGAGTGTGAGGTGTACCTGGAGTGTAAGAGGTGTACCTGGGAGCAAGAGGTGTACCTGGAGTGCCGGAGGTGTACCTGGGAGTGTAGGAGGTGTACCTGGGAGTGTCAGAGGTGTACCAGGGAATGTTAGTGGAGTACCTGGGAGGTCAGAGGTGTACTGGGAGGCCTGACAGGTGTACCTGGGAGGCAGGTGCACCGGTGTGGAGAGAAGGCACCTGGGAGGAAAGTACCAGGAGCGTCGGAGGTGTACCTGGGAGGTCAGAGGTGTACCTGGGAGGCCAGAGGTGTACCAGGGGAGGCAGAGGTGAACCAGGGAGGTCAGAGGTGAACCAGAGTGTCTGAGGTGTAGCTGGGAGTGTCGGAGGTGTAACTGGGAGTGTCGGAGGTACCTGGAGTGTCAGAGGAGTACCTGGGAGGTCAGAGGTGTATGGGGGAGTGTCTGGGTGTACCTGGGAGGCTGCAGAGGTGTACCTGAATGTCAGAGGTGTACTTGGGAGGTTAGGATGTACCTGGGAGGTCTGAGGTGTACATGGGAGTGTCAGGGGTGTACCTGGGAGAGGAGGAGGTGTTCCTGGGAGGCCAGAGGTACCTGGGAGCATCAGAGGTGTACCTGGGAGTTTCAGAGATGTACCTGGGAGTGTCTGGGGTGCATGGGAGGTCTGAGGTGTACCTGGGAGTGTCAGGGGTGTACCTGGGAGTCAGGTGTACCTGGAGGCCAGGGGTGTACATGGAGATCAGAGGAGTGCCTGGGATGTCAGAGGTGTACTGGAAGTGTCTGGGGTACCTGGGAGTGTCAGTGGTGCAACTGGGAGGTCAGAATTGTACCTGGGAGGCCGAGGTGTACCTGGAGTCTGAGGTGCACCTGGGAGGTCTGAGGTACCTGGGAGTGTCTGAGGTGTACCTGGGAGTGTCTGAGGTGTACCTGGGAGGTCTGAGGTGTACCTGGGAGTGTCTGAGGTACCTGGGAGTGTAAGAGGTACCTGGAGTGTAAGACGTACCTGGAGTGTCTGATGTACCTGGGAGGTCTGAGGTGTACCTGGGAGGTAAGAGGTACCTGGGAGTGCCAGAGGTGTACCTGGAGTGTCAGAGGTACCTGGGAGGCTGGGAGAACCAGGAGTAAGAGGTACTTGGGAGGTTAGGATGTACCTGGGAGGTCTGAGGTACATGGGAGGTCAAGGGTGTACCTGGGAGGCCGAGGTGAACCAGTGGAGGCCATGAGCACCGGGAGTGCCGTGCTGTGTGTAGGGGCCAAGAGAACTGGAGGTGTACCTGGGAGATCGGAGGTGCACCTGGGAGGTCAGAGGTGTACCGGGAGGTCAGAGGTGTACCAGGGAGGCTGGGGTGGAGGCTGAAATTGGGAGCATCGAAGTGCATGGGAATATCGATGGGAGGCCAGAGGTGTACCTGGAGTGGTCAGAGGTACCTGGGAGTGTCAGAGGTGTACCTGGAAGTCAGAGGTGTACCTGGAGGTCAGAGGTGTACCAGGGAATGTCAGTGGAGTACCTGGGAGGTCAGGAGGTGTACCTGGAGTGCCAGAGGTGCACCTGGGAGGCTGGGAGGTGTACTTGGGAGGTGGGAGGTTCCAGGGAGTGTCAGAGTGCACCTGGAGGCCAGAGGTACCTGGGAGTGTCAGTGTGTACCTGGGAGGTCAGGTGTACCTGGAGGCCGGAGGTGTACCTGAGAGTGTCAGGAGGTGTACCTGAGAGGCCAGGAGGTGTACCTGGGAGTGTCAGAGGTACCTGGAGGTCAGGATGTACCTGGGAGTGTCTGGGTGTACCTGGGAGGTCAGGTGTAACTGGGAGTGTCGGAGGTGTAACTGGGAGGTCAGAGGATACCTGGGAGGCCGAGAGTACCTGGGAGGCTGTGGGAGATAGCTGAGAGTGTCAGAGGTGTACCTGGGAGTATCAGAGGTGATCTGGAGTGTCAGGTGTACCTGGAGTGTCGGAGGTGTACCTGGAGGTCTGAGATGTACCTGGGAGGTCTGAGATGCACCTGGAGTCAGAGGGCACCTGGGAGGTCGGAGGTACCTGGGAGTGCAAGAGGTACCTGGAGTGTAAGAGGTACCTGGGAGTGTCGGAGGTACCTGGGAGTGTAGGAGGGACCCAGGAGTGTCAGAGGTACCAGGGAATGTTAGGTGAGTACCTGGGAGGCTCGGAGGTGCCTGAGGCCAAGAACGGAGTGCCAGGAGGGACCTGGTGAGAAGTGTACCTGGGAGGTGAAAAGTGTACCAGGGAGGCCGGAGGTACCTGGGAGGTCAGAGGTGTACCTGGGAGGTCAGAGGTGACCAGGGAGTGTTGAGGTGAACCAGGAGGTCAGAGGAACCAGGAGGCCTGAGGTAGCTGGGAGGTCGGAGGAACCGGGAGTGTCGGAGGTGCACTGGGAGTGTGAGAGGAGTACCGATGTCAGAGGTGTATGTGGGAGTGTCTGGGGTACCTGGGAGGCCTGAGGTGTACCTGGGAATGTCAGAGGTGTACCTGGGAGGTTAGGATGTACCTGGGAGTGTCTGAGGTGCACATGGGAGTGTCAGGGGTGTACCTGGGAGAGTCAGAGGTGTCCTGGGAGGTCAGATGTACCTGGGAGGTCAGAGGTGTGACCTGGGAGTCAGATATGTACCTGGGAGTGTCTGGGGTGCACGTGGGAGTGTCTGAGGTGTACCTGGGAGTGTCAGGTGTACCTGGGAGGCCGTGAGGTGTACTGGGAGTGTCGGCAAGGAGCATCAGAGGAGTGCCTGGGAATGTCAGAGGTGATCTGGAAGTGTCTGGGGTACCTGGGAGGCCAGTGGTGTAACTGGGAGTGTCAGAATTGTACTGGAGTGTCAGAGGTGCACTGGGAGTGTCTGAGGTGTACCTGGGTGTCTGAGGCACCTGGGGTGTCTGAGGTGCACTGGATGTCTGAGGTGTACCTGGTGTCTGAGGTGCACCTGGGAGGTCTGAGGAGTACCTGGGAGTGTAAGAGGTGTACCTGGGAGTGTAAGAGGTGTACCTGGGAGGTCTGAGGTGTACCTGGGAGTGTCTGAGGTGCACCTGGGAGGTAAGAGGTGCACTGGGAGGTCAGAGGTGTACCTGGAGTGCACCTGGGAGGTCAGGAGAACCAGGGAGTGTAAGAGGTGTACCTGGGAGTGTCAGAGGTGTACCTGGGAGTGTCGGAGATGTACCTGGGAGTGTCTGGGGTGTACGTGGGAGTGTCTGAGGTGTACCTGGGAGTGTCAGGGGTGAACCAGTGAGTGTCAGGGGTGAACCAGGGAGTGTCAGAGGTGAACCAGGGAGTGTCTGAGGTGTACCTGGGAGTATCGGAGGAGTACCTGGGAGTACTGGAGGTGTACCTGGGAGTGTCAGAGGTGTACCAGGGAGTGTCAGTGGAGTACCTGGGAGTGTCAAGGTACCTGGGAGTATCGGAGGTACACCAGGGGGAAGATGTACCTGGGAGTGCCAGAGGTGTACCTGGGAGTGTCGAGATGTACCTGGGAATGTCACAGGTGTACCAAGGACAGAGGCCTGGCAGTGTCAGTGCCTGGGGTGTCAGAGGTACCTGGGAGGTCGGAGGGCACCTGGGAGTGTAGGAGGCAACCTGTGAGTGTCAGAGGTGTACCAGGGAATGTTAGGTGAGCACCTGGGAGTGTCAGAGGTGTACACTGGGGAGGCCCAGGTGTACCTGGGAGGTGGTGAGGTGTGCACCTGGGAGGCCAGAGGTGTACCTGGGAGTGTCAGAGGTGTACCTGGAGTGTCAGAGGTAACTTGGGAGGTGAGATGTTCCAGGAGTACTGGAGGTGTACCTGGGAGGCCAGAGGTGTACCTGGCATCAGAGGTGCACTGGGAGTGTCTGGGGTACCTGGGAGTGTCAGAGTGCACAAGGGATGTTAGAGGTGAACCAGGAGGCAGAGGAACCGAGAGTGTCAGAGGTAGCTGGAGAATCGGAGGTGCACCTGGAGTATCGGAGGTGTACCTGGGAGGTCAAGGTGTACCTGGGAGGTCAGATGTACCAGGAGGTCAGTGGAGACCTGGGAGGTCAAAGGTGTACCTGAGAGTATCGGAAGTGTAATTTGGAATGGAAGGTTACCTGGGAGAGTCAGAGGTGACCTGGCAGTGTCAGAGGTGTACCTGGGGTGTCAGAGGTTAACAGTCAGAGGTGTACCTGGGAGTGTCAGGAGGTACCAGGAAGTCAGTGGAGTACCTGGGAGGTCAGAGGTGTACCTGGGAGGCCAGGAGGTGCACCTGGGAGTGTCAAAGGTGTACCTGGGAGGTGGGGAGGTTCCAGGGAGTATCGGAGGTGTACCTGGGAGGCCAGAGTTGTACCTGGGAGATCAGAGGTGTACCTGGGAGTGTCTGGGGTGTACGTGGGAGGCCAGGTGTAACTGGGAGTGTCGGAGGTAACTGGGAGGTCAGAGGTATACCTGGGAGTATCAGAGGTGTACCTGGGAGGTCAGTGGTGCACCCAGGAGAGTCGAGGCCTGGGAGTGTCGGAGGTGTTCCTGAGAGTGTCAGAGGTGTTCCAGATGTCAGAGGTGCACCTGGAGATGCCAGAGGTAACCTGGGAGGTCAGAGGTGCACCTGAATGTCAGAGGTACTTGGGAGTGTTAGATGTACCTGGGAGTGTCTGAGGTGTACATGGGAGTAATGGTGTACCTGGGAGTGTCAGAGGTGTGCCAGTGAGTGTCAGTGGAGTACCTGGGAGTGTCAAAGGTGTAGCTGGGAGAATCGGAGGTGTACCTGGGAGTATCGGAGGTGTACCTGGGAATGTCAGAGGTGTACCTGGGAGGTCAGAGGTACCAGGAGTGTCAGGAGCACCTGGGAGTGTCAAGGTGTACCTGAGAGGCCGGAAGTGTAATGGAATATCGGAGGTGTCAGAGGTACCTGGCAGTGTCAGAGGTGTACCTGGGGTGTCAGAGGTACACCGGGAAGTCAGAGGTACCTGGAGTGTCAGAGGTGCACCAGGGAATGTCATGGAGTACCTGAGGCCAGATGTACCTGGGAGGGTCAGAGTGCACCTGGGAGTGTCGGAGGTGTACCTGGGAGTGTGGAGGTGTTCCTAGGAGTATCGGAGGTGTACCTGGGAGGCTCAGGAGGTGCACTCGAGAGTATCAGGAGGTACCTGGGTGTCTGGCAGGCCGGAGGTCAGGTGAACTGGGGAGGGGTGTAACTGGGAGGCCAGGAGGCACCTGGGAGATCAGAGGTGTCTGGGAGGTCAAGGCACCTGGAGGTCAGGAGGTACCTGGGAGTGTCGGAGGTGTTCTGAGAGGTCAGAGGTGTTCCTGAGAGTGTCAGGAGGTGTACCTGAGAGTGTCAGAGGTGTACCTGGAGTGTCAGAGGTGTACCTGGGAGTGTCTGGGGTGTACCTGGGAGTGTCAGGGGTAACTGGGAGTGTCAGGAGGAGTACCTGGGAGGCTGAGGAGTAGCTGAGGTCAGGAGGTGCACCTGGGAGTATCAGAGTGTATCTGGAATGTGTGTACCTGGGAGGCCGGAGGTGTACCTGGGAGTCTGATGTACCTGGGAGTGTCTGAGATGCACCTATGTCAGAGGCCCGGGAGGTCGGAGGGTACCGGGAGTGAGGTGTACCTGGGAGTGTAAGAGGTGTGCACGGAGTGCTGAGTGTACCTGGGAGGTAGGAGGCACTGTGAGTGTCAGAGGTGTACCAGGGAATGTTAGTGAGCACTTGGGAGTGTCAGAGGTGTACCTGGGAGGTCACAGGTGTACCTGTCAGAGGTGCACCTGGGAGTGTGAGAAGTGTACCTGGGAGGTGAAAGGGCAACCAGAGAGCGTCGGAGGTGTACCTGGAGCCAGAACCTGGGAGGCCAGGAGGTGTACCAGGGAGCAAGAGGTGAAACCAGGGAGGTCAGAGGTGAACCTGGGAGGTCTGAGGTGTAGCTGGGAGTGTCGGAGGTGTAACTGGGAGTGTCGGAGGTGTACCTGAGTCAGGAGGAGCACCTGGGAGTGTCAGAGGTATGTGGAGTGTCAGAGGTGTGGCTGTGGGAGTGTCTGGGTGCACCTGGGAGGTCAGAGGTGAACCTGGGAATGTCAGAGGTGTGCACCTGGAGTGTTAGGATGTACCTGGGAGTGTCAGAGGTGTTCCTGGGAGGTGTCAGAGGTGTACCTGGGAGGTCAGAGGTGTACCTGGAGTTTCAGATATGTACCTGGGAGGTTCGGGTGTACGTGGGAGTGTCTGAGGCCTGGGAGGCCAGGTGTACCGGGAGTGTCAGGGTGTACCTGGGAGTGTCAGGGTGTACCTGGGAGTGTCAGAGGAGTGCCTGGGAATGTAGAGGTGTATCTGGAAGTGTCTGGGGTGTACCTGGGAGTGTCAGTGGTGTTAACTGGGAGGCCAGAATTGTATCTGGAGAGGTCTGTGAGGTGCACTGGGGAGTGTCTGAGGTGCACCTGGGAGTGTCTGAGGTGCACCTGGGAGTGTCTGGAGGTGCACCTGGAGTGTCTGAGGTGCACCTGGGAGTGTCTGAGGTGCAAATCTGGGAGTGTCCTTTTCGAGGTGTCTGAGTGGGCAGGTGTACCTGGAGGTCTGAGGTGCACCTGAGTGTCTGAGGTGCAATCTGAGTAAGAGGTGCACCTGGGAGCGGGGTCAGAGGTGCACCTGGGAGGCCAGAGGTGTATCTGGGAGTGTCAGGAGAACCAGGAGTGTGTGAGGTGTACCTGGGAGGCCAGAGGTGTCTGGGAGTGTCTGGAGGTGCACCTGGGAGTATCGGAGGAGGCCTGGGACACTGGAGGTGCACCTGGGAGCGCCAGAGTGCACCAGGGAGTGTAAGTGAAGCACCTGGGAGGCTCAAGGTGTACCTGGGAGTATCGGGAGGTGTACCAGGGAATATCGGACATACCTGAGTGCCAGAGGTGTAACCTGGGAGGCCGGAGATGTACCTGGGAAATGCCACAGGTGTACTAAGGAGGTCAGAGGTGCACTGGCAGTGTCAGGGTACCTGCTGGGGGTGTCAGGAGGTGCACCTGGGAGTGTGCAGGAGGTGTACCTGTGAGGCCAGGAGGTGCACCCAGGGAATGTTAGTGATACCTGGGAGGCTCAGGAGTGGGCACCTTGGGAGCGTCACTATGGCACCTGGGAGGGGCTGGGAGTAAAATCTGGAGTGTGAGAGAAAATCTGGGAGGAAAGGCTGCAATTAGGAGCTGCTCGGAGGTACCTGGGAGTGTCAGGAGGTGTACCTGGGAGTGTCAGAGGTGTACCTGGCAGTGTCAGCGTACCTGGGAGGCCAGAGGTGTACCTGGAGTGTCAGCGTGTGTACCTGGGAGAGTCAGGAGGTGTACCTGGGAGTGTCAGAGGTGTGTCCTGGGAGCACAGAGGTGTACCAGGAGGTCAGTGCAGTACCTGGGAGGCCAAATGTGTACCTGGGGAGTGTCAGAGGTGTACCTGGGTGTTTGGGTGTAACTGGGAGGCTCAGAGGTGCACTGGGAGTGTCTGGGGTGCACTGGAGGTCAGAGTGTGCACCTGGGAGTGTCAGGTGTACCTTGGGAGGCCAGGTGTACCTGGGAGTGTCAGGGGTGTACCTTGGGAGTGTCTGGAGGCACCTGGAGGCCTGTGATGAGCACCCGGGCAAATGCCAGGGGCGTATCTGGGAGGTCTGAGGTGCATCTGGGGAGTGTCTCAGGTGCACCTGGGAGGCCTGTGTGGAGGTGCCCTGGGAGTGTCAGAGGCACCTGGGAGTGTCTGAGATGCACCTGGGAGTGTCTGAGATGCACCTGGGAGTGCTCCTGAGATGTACCTGGGAGTGTCGGAGGTGTACCTGGGAGGGGTCGGAGGTACCTGGGAGGCCAGGAGGTGTACCTGGAGTGTCAGGAGGTGTACCTTGGGAGGTCAGAGGTGTACCACCTTGGGAGGCCTGTGAGGCACCTGAGTGCCAGAGGCACCCTGGGGAGGCCTCAGGAGGTGCAATCTGGGGAGCGGGCCCTGGAGGTGCACCTGGGGAGGTCGAGATGTGCACCTGGGAGGCTCAGAGGTGTACCTGGGAGTGTCAGAGGTGTACCAGGGAGGTTAGGAGGTGAACCAGGAGGCCAGAGAGCCAGGAGTGTCTGAGGTGTGAAGGGGAGAACTGGAGGTGTACCTGGGAGTATCGAGGTGTAAATCTGGGAGCCAGAGGTGCACCTGGGAGTGTCAGGAGGTGTACCAGGAGTGTCAGTGGAGTACCTGGGAGGCCAAGGTGTACCTGAGAGTATCGGAAGTGTACTTGGGAATATCGGAGGTGTACCTGGGAGTGCCAGGATGTGTACCTGGGAGGATGGAGATGTACTCTGAATGTCACAGGTGTACTTGGGAGTGTCAGGAGGTGTACCTGGTAAAATAGAGGTGCAATCTGGGGGTGTCAGACGTGTACCTGGAGTGTCAGAGGTGTACCTGGGAGTGTCAGCGTGTACCAGGGAATGCCCAGTGGAGCAATCTGGGAGCGTCAGAGGTGCACCTGGGAGGCTCAGGAGGTGCACCTGTGAGTGCCAGAGGTGCACTTGGGAGGTGGGGAGGTGTTCCAGGGAGCATCGGAGGTGTACCTGGGAGTGTCAGAGGTGTACCTGGGAGTATCAGAGGTACCTGAGTGTCTGGTAATGTGCGGGGAGTGTCACTGTGGGGTGTAACTGGGAGTGTCTGAGGTGTAACTGGGAGTGTCAGGAGGCCTGGGAGTATCAGAGGTACCTGGGAGTGTCAGTGGTGTACCTGGGAGTGTCAGGTGCACCTGGGAGTGTCGTGGAGGGGTGTTCCTGAGAGTGTCAGGAGGTGTTCCTGAGAGTGTCAGAGGTGTACCTGGGAGTGTCAGGAGGTGTACCTGGGAGTGTCAGATGTGGCACCTGGGAGTGTCTGGGTGCACCTGGGAGTGCCAGGTGTACCTGGGAGGCCTGAGATGCACCTGGGAACGTCACAGGTGCACCATGATGTCAGAGGAATCTGGCAGAGTCAGGTGCACTTGGGGTGTAAGTGCACCTGAGTGCAGGAGGCACCTGTGAGGCTGGGGAGGTGCACCAGGAATGTTAGTGGAGTACCTGGGAGTGTCAGAGGTACCTGGGAGTGTCACAGCCTGGGAGGCCAGAGGTGCACCTGGGAGTGATAGGGCACCTGGGAGGTGGAAAAGGCAATTAGAGCGTCGGAGGTGTACCTGAGGCCAGAGGTGTGGCCTGGGAGTGTCAGAGGTGCAATTGGCAGTGTCAGCTGTGTACCTGGGGAGGTCAGAGGTGTGGCCTGGTGTCAGCGGTGTACCTGGGAGAGTCAGAGGTGCAACCTGGGAGTGTCAGAGGTGTACCTGGGAGCATCAGGAGGTGCCCAGGGAGGTCAGTGCAGTGGCCTGGGAGTGCCTGTGTACCTGGGAGTGTCAGGAGGTGTACCTGCGTTTCTTGGGGTGTGTAACTGGGAGTGTCAGAGGTGTACCTGGGAGGCTGGCACCGGAGGTCAGAGGTGCACCTGGGAGTGTCAGGGTACCTGGGAGTGTCAGGGTGTACCTGGGAGTGCGTCAGGGGTATCTGGGAGCTGCCTGGAGGTACCTGGGAGGTCAGAGGAGCACCTGGCGGGAAATGCTCAGGGGTGTATCTGGGAGTGTCTGAGGTGTATCTGGGAGTGTCTCAGGTGTACCTGGGAGTGTAGAGGTGTGTAGCTGGGAGGTCAGAGGCACCTGGGAGTGTCTGGAGATGCACCTGGGAGTGTCTGAGAGATGCACCTGGGAGTGGGGTCTGAGATGCACCTGGGAGTGTCGGAGGTGTACCTGGGAGTGCTCTGGAGGTGTACCTGGGAGTGTCAGAGAGGTGTACCTGGGAGTGTCAGAGGTGTACCTGGGAGTGTCAGAGGTGTACCTGGGAGGCCAGAGGTGAACCCTGGGAGGCCAGAGGCACCCGGGGAGTGCCGTGAGGTGCACCCTGGGGTGTCGGAGGTGTACCTGGGGAGCGTGGGATGCACCTGGGAGTGTCAGAGGTGTAACCTGGGAGGTCAGGAGGTGTACTAGGAGTGTTAGGGAGGTGAAATCAGGGAGTGCTCGAGGTGAGCCAGGAGAGTGTCTGAGGTGTGTATGGGAGAATCGGAGGTGTACCTGGGAGTATCGGAGGTGTGTACCTGGGAGTGTCAGGAGGTGTACCTGGGAGTGTCAGGAGGTGTACTCAGGAGGCCAGTGAGTACCTGGGAGGCCAAAGGTGTACTCTGAGAGTAATGGAAGTGTAATTGGGAATATCGGAGGTACCTGGAGTGCCAGATGTGCCTGGAGTGTCGGAGATGCACTGGAACGTCACAGGTGCGGAATTTGGGGATGGGGCCTCAGGAGGTGCACTCCTGGAGTGTCAGAGGTGCACCTGGGGGTGTCAGGAGGTGCACCTGGGAGGCTCAGGAGGTGCACCTGGGAGTGTCAGAGGTGTACCAGGGAATGCTCAGTGAGTACCTGGGAGTGTCAGAGGTGTACCTGGGAGTGAGGTGTACCTGGGAGGCTGGCAGGTGCACTTGGGAGTGTGGGAGGTGTTCCAGGGAGTATCGGAGGTGTACCTGGGAGTGTCAGAGGTACCTGGGAGCATCAGAGGTGTACCTGGGAGTGTCTGGGTGTATGTGGGAGTGTCAGGGTGTAACTGGGAGTGTCTGAGGTGTAACTGGGAGGCCAGGAGTGTGCTACCTGAGTACAGAGGTGTACCTAGGAGTGTCAGTGTACCTGGGAGGCCAGGAGGTGTACCTGGAGTGTCGGAGGTGTTCCTGAGAGTGTCAGAGGTGTTCCTGAGGTCAGGAGGTGCACCTGGGAGGTCAGAGGTGCACCTGGAGTGTCAGATGCACCTGGGAGTGTCTGGGGCATACCTGGGAGTGTCAGGGTGTAACTGGGAGGCCGGAGGTGTGTAACTGGGAGTGTCAGGAGGAGCCTTGGGAGGCTCAGAGGACTACCTGGGAGGTCAGAGGTGTATCTGAGTGTCAGGTGTGTACCTGGGAGGTCGGAGGTGTACCTGGGAGGGGTTCTGAGATGTACCTGGGAGTGTCTGAGATGTACCTGGGAGGCCAAGGTGTACCTGGAGTGACGGAGGTACCTGGAGTGTGAGGTGTGTGTACCTGGGAGGTAAGAGGCACTGGGGAGTGTAAGAGGTGCACCTGGGAGTGTCAGAGGTGTACCTGGGAGTGTCGGAGGTGTACCTGGGAGGTCGGAGATGCACCTGGGGGTGCCTGTGAGGTGTGCAATCTGGAGTGTCGGAGATGTGTCTGGGAACGCCACAGGTGTGCCTGCTGAGGGTCAGAGGTGCGCCAGGTGCACCTGGGCTCAGGAGGTGGCACCTGGGAGGTAGGAGGTGCACCTGTGAGTGTCAGAGGTGTACCAGGGAATGTTAGTGAGCACCTGTCAGAGGTGCACCTGGGAGGCCACAGGTGTACCTGGGAGGCCAGGAGGTGTTCCTGGGAGTGTGAGAAGTGTACCTGGGAGTGTGAAAAGTGTACCAGGAGCGGGCCGGAGGCACTGGGGAGGCTCAGCGTGTACCTGGGAGGTCAGAGGTGTACCTGGCAGTGTCATGGTGTACCTGGGAGGCTCAGAGGTGTACCTGGCAGTGCTCATGTGTACCTGGGAGAGTCAGAGGTGTGCACATGGGAGTGTCAGGGGTGCACCTGAGGAGTCAGAGTGTTCTGGGAGGCCAGGAGGTGTGTACCTGGGGAGGTCAAAGGTGTACCTGGGAGTTTCAGTGATGTACCTTGAGTGTCTGGGTGTAATGTGGAGTGTCTGAGGGTACCTGGGGAGGTCAGGGTGTACCTGGAGGCCAGGGTGCACCTGGGAGTGTCAGGGTGTACCTGGTAGTGTCAGAGGAGTGCCTGGGAACACAGGAGGTGCATCTGGAAGTGTCTGGGTGTACCTGGGAGTGTCAGTGGTGTAACTGGGAGTGTCAGACCAGGCCTGGGAGGCCAGAGGTGTACCTGGGAGTGTCTGGAGGTGTACCTGGGAGTGTCTGAGTGCACCTGGGAGTGTCTGAGGTGCACCTGGGAGTGTTCCTGAGGTGTACCTGGGAGTGTCTGAGGCACCTGGGAGTGTCTGAGGTGCACCTGGGAGTGTAAGATGTGTACCTGGGAGTGTAAGAGGTGTACCTGGGAGTGTCTGAGGTGTACCTGGAGGTAAGAGGCACCTTGGAGTGTCAGAGGTGTACCTGGAGTGTCAGGAGAACCTGGGAGGTCAGGGGAGAACCAGGAGTGTCAGAGGTGCACCTGGGAGTGTCAATAAAAATCTGGAGTGTCGGAGATGCACCTGGAGTGTCCGGGGTGTAATGTGGAGCGGTCTCGGAGGTGCACCTGGGAGGCCAGGGGTGAACCAGGGGAGGCCAGGGTGAACCAGGAGTGTCAGGAGGAACCAGGAAGTGTCTGAGGTGTACCTGGGAGTATCGTGGAGGAGCACCTGGGGAGCACTGGAGGTGCACCTGGGAGTGTCAGAGGTGTACCAGGGAGTGTCAGTGGAGTAATCACCTGGGAGCATCAAGGCACTGGGAGTACTGGAGGTGCACCCAGGGAATATCGGAGATGTACCTGGGAGCTGCACCTGAGTGTCGAGATGTGCCTGAATGTCACAGGTGTGTACCAAGGAGTGTAAGAGGTGCACTGGCAGTGTCAGGTGTACCTGGGGTGCTGGGAGGTGTACCTGGGAGTGTAGGCAGGCACCTGAGTGTCAGGAGGTGTACCAGGGAATGCAGGAGTACCTGGGAGGCCAGAGGTGTGTACCTGGAGGTCAGAGGTACCTGGGAGTGTCAGGAGGTGCACCTGGGGAGGGTGTGAGAAGGCACCTGAAGTGAAAAGTGCACCAGGGAGCGCCCGAGGTGTACCTGGGAGGCTCAGGAGGTGTGTACCTTGGGAGTGTCAGAGGTACCTGGCAGTGTCATGGTGTACCTGGGAGGTCAGAGGTGTACTCCAGTGTCAGTGGTGTACCTGGGAGAGTCAGAGGTGTACCAGGGAGTGTCAGTGCAGTACCTGGGAGTGTGTACCTGGGAGGCTGGGGAGGTGTACCTGGAGTTTCTGGGGTGTAACTGGGAGGCCGAGGTGTACCTGGGAGTGTCAGGGGTGTACCTGGGAGTGTCAGGGTGTACCTGGGAGGTCAGGGTGTACCTGGGAGTGTCTGAGGTGTACCTGGGAGTGTCAGAGGAGTACCTGGCAATGTCAGGGGTGTATCTGAGTGTCTGAGGTGTATCTGGGAGTGTCTCAGGTACCTGGGAGGGTCAGAGGTACCTGAGGCCCAGAGGTGTACCTGGGAGGCCTGGTGAGGTACCAGGAGTGTCAGAGGTACCTGGGAGAATCTGAGGTGTACCTGAGTATCGGAGGTGTACCTGAGGTCAGAGGTACCTGGGAGTGTCAGAGTGTACCTGGGAGTGTCAGGAGGTGTACCTGGAGGTCAGGAGGTGTACCTGGGAGTGTCGGAGGTGCACTGGAGTGTCAGATGTACCTGGGAGTGTCTGAGATGTACCTGGAGTGTCAGAGGGTACCTGGAGTGTCGGAGGTGTACCTGGGAGTGTCGGAGGTGTACCTGGGAGTGTCAGAGGTGTACCTGGGAGTGTCAGAGTGTACCTGGGAGTGTCAGAGGTGTACCTGAGGCCGGAGGTGTACCTGGGAGTGTCGGAGGTGTACCTGGGGTGTCAGAGGTGTACCTGGGAGTGTCGGAGATGTACCTGGAATGTCACAGGTGGCTCAAGGAGGTCAGTGTACCTGGCAGTGCTCAGGTGTACCTGGGGGTGTCAGAGGTGTACCTGGGAGTGGTGAGGTGTACCAGAGTGTCAGAGGTGTACCAGGAATGTTAGGTGGAGCACCTGGGAGTGTCAGAGGTGTACCTGGAGTGTCACAGTGTACCTGGGAGGTCAGAGGTGTACCTGGGAGTGTGAGAAGGTACCTGGGAGTGTGAAAAGTGTACCAGGGAGCTGTCGGAGGACCTGGAGGTCAGAGGTGGCACTGGGAGGTCAGAGGTGTACCTGGCAGTGTCAGCGGTGTACCCTGGGAGTGTCAGAGGTGTACCTGGCAGTGTCAGCGGTGTACCTGGGAGAGTCAGAGGTGCATGGGAGTGTCAGGTGTACCTGGAGACAGAGGTGTCCCTGGGAGGTCAGAGGTGTACCTGGGAGTGTCAAGGTGTACCTGGGAGGTCAGGAGGTGTACCTGGGAGTGTCAGAGATGTACCTGGAGTGTCTGGGGTACGTGGGAGTGTCTGAGGTGTACCTGGGAGGTCAGGGGTGTACCTGGGAGTGTCAGGGGTGTACCTGGGAGTGTCAGGGGTGTACCTGGGAGTGTCAGAGTGCCTGGGAATGTCAGGAGGTGTATCTGGAAGTGTCTGGGTACCTGGGAGTGTCAGTGGTGTAACTGGGAGGTCAGAATTGTACCCTGGGAGGTCAGAGGTGTACCTGGGAGTGTCTGAGGTGTACCTGGGAGTGTCTGAGGTGTACCTGGGAGGTCTGAGGTGTGACCTGGGAGTGTCTGAGGTGTACCTGGGAGTGTCTGAGGTGTACCTGGGAGTGTCTGAGGTGTACCTGGGAGTGTAAGAGGTGTACCTGGGAGTGTAAGAGGTACCTGGGAGTGTCTGAGGTGTGACCTGGGAGTGTAAGAGGTGTACCTGGGAGGCCAGAGGTGTACCTGGGAGGCCAGGGAGAACCAGGAGGTAAGAGGTGTACCTGGGAGTGTCAGAGGTGTACCTGGGAGTGTCGGAGATGTACCTGGGAGTGTCTGGGGTAATGTGGAGTGTCTGAGGTGTACCTGGAGGTCAGGGTGAACCAGGGAGGTCAGGGTGAACCAGGGGAGCTCAGAGAACCAGGAGGTCTGAGGTGTACCTGGGAGACGGAGGAGTACCTGGGAGTGCCTGGAGGTGTACCTGGGAGTGTCAGAGGTACCAGGGAGGTCAGTGGAGTACCTGGGAGACCAAGGTGTACCTGGGAGTATCGGAGGTACCCAGGAATATCGGAGGTACCTGGGAGTGCCAGAGGTGTACCTGGGAGTGTCGGAGATGTACCTGGGAATGTCACAGGTACTAAGGAGGTCAGAGGTGTACCTGGCAGTGTCAGGTGACCAGTGCGTACCTGGGAGTGTGAGGTGTACCTGGGAGTCAGAGGTGTACCAGGAATGTTAGTGAGCACCTGGGAGGTCAGCTGGGAGGCCAGAGGTGTACCTGGAGTGTCAGAGGTGCACCTGGGAGGCAGTGGAGTACCTGGGAGTGTCAGAGGTGTACCTGGGAGGTCAGAGGTGTACCTGGGAGTGTCTGGGGTGTACCTGGGAGTGTCAGAGGTGTACCTGGGAGTGTCTGGGGTGTACCTGGGAGTGTCAGAGGTGTACCTGAGTGTCAGGGTGTACCTGGGAGGTCAGGGTGTGACCTGGGAGGTCAGGGGGTGTACCTGGGAGTGTCAGGGTGTACCTGGGAGTGTCTGAGGTGTACCTGAGTGTCAGAGGAGCACCTGGGAGCGTCAGGGTGTACCTGGGAGTGTCTGAGGTGTACCTGGGAGTGTCCCAGGTGTACCGGAGGTCAGAGGTGTACCTGGGAGTGTCAGAGGTGTACCTGGGAGGCTCAGAGGTGTACCTGGGAGGTCTGAGGTGTGTGGGAGGATCGGAGGTGTACCTGGGAGCACGGAGGTGTACCTGGGAGTCAGGAGGTGTACCTGGGAGGCCGAGGTACCTGGGAGTGTCAGAGGTGTACCTGGGAGTGTCAGGAGGTGTACCTGGGAGGCAGGAGGTGTACCTGGGAGTGTCAGAGGTGTACCTGGGAGTGTCAGAGGTGTACCTGGGAGGCCGGAGATGTACCTGGGAATGTCAGAGGTGCACTGGGAGTGTCAGAGGTGTACCTGGGAGTGTCAGGTGTACCTGGGGTCAGAGGTGTACCTGGGAGGCCAGGTGTACCTGGGAGTGTCAGGAGGTGCACTCCAGTGTCAGGTGTACCTGGGGAGTGTCAGAGGTGTACCTGGGAGGTCGATGTACTGGGAATGTCACAGGTGTACTAAGGAGGTCAGAGGTGTACCTGGGAGTGTCAGGTGTACCTGGGGTGTCAGAGGTGTACCTGGGAGGTAGGAGGTGTACCTGGGAGTGTCAGAGGTGTACCAGGGAATACAGGAGTACCTGGGAGGGTCAGAGGTGGTGCACCTGGGAGTGTCAGAGGTGTACCTGGGAGGTCAGAGGTGTACCTGGGAGGTGAGAAGTGCACTGGGAGTGTGAAAAGGTACCAGGGAGCGTCGGAGGTACCTGGGAGTGTCAGAGGTGTACCTGGGAGTGTCAGAGGTGTACCTGGCAGTGTCAGGTGTACCTGGAGATGTCAGAGGTGCACCTGGCAGTGCTGGGCGGTGTACCTGGGAGAGTCAGTGGAGTGCCTGGGGAGTGTCAAGGTGTACCTGGGGGTGTCAGAGGTGTACCTGGGAGTGTAGGAGGTGTACCTGTGAGTGTCAGAGGTGTACCTGGGAGTTTCAGATATGTACCTGGGAGTGTCTGGGGTGTACGTGGGAGTGTCTGAGGTGTACCTGGGAGTGTCAGGGGTGTACCTGGGAGTGTCAGGGGTGTACCTGGGAGTGTCAGGGGTGTACCTGGGAGTGTCAGAGGAGTGCCTGGGAATGTCAGAGGTGTATCTGGAAGTGTCTGGGGTGTACCTGGGAGTGTCAGTGGTGTAACTGGGAGTGTCAGAATTGTACCTGGGAGTGTCTGAGGTGTACCTGGGAGTGTCAGAGATGTACCTGGGAGTGTCATGGGTGTACTTGAGGAGTGTCAGTGGAGTGCCTGGGGTGTCAGAGGTGTGCCTGGGGTGTCAGAGTTGTACATGGGGAGTGTGGGGTGTACCTGGGGTGTCTGAGGTGTGCCTGGGTGTCAGAGGTGTGCCTGGGAGTGTGTGAGGTGTACCTGGGAGTGTCTGAGGTGTATCTGGGAGTGTCAGGGGAGAACCAGGGAGTGAAGGAAGTGTACCTGGGAGTGTCAGAGGTGTACCTGGGATTGTCTGTGGTGTACCTGGGAGTGTCTGAGGTGCACCTGGGATTGTCTGTGGTGTACCTGGGATTGTCTGAGGTGTACTTAGGAGTGTCAGAGGTGTATCTGGGAGTGTCATGGGTGTACCAGGGAGTGTCAGTGGAGTACCTGGGAGTGTCAGAGGTGTACCTGGGAGTGTCTGAAGTGTACCTGGGAGTGTCTGAGGTGTACCTAGGAGTGTCTGAGGTGTACCTGGGAGTGTCAGAGAAGTACCAGAGAGGGTCACAGTAGTACCTGGAGTGAGAGGTGTACCTGGGATTGTGAGAGGTGTACCTGGGAGTGTCTGAGGTGTACCTGGGAGCGTCAGAGGTGTACCTTGGAATGTCTGAGGTGTACCTGGGAGTGTCTGAGGTGTACCTGGAAGTATCAGGGGAGAACCAGGGAGTGAAAGAGGTGTACCTGGGAGTGTCAGAGGTGTACCAGGGAGTGTCATAGGTGTACCTGGGAGTGCCAGAGGTGTACCAGGGAGTGTCAGAGAAATACCTAGGAGTGTCAGAGGTGTACCTGGGAGTGTCAGAGGTTTACCTAGAAGTATCGGAGGTTTACCTGGGAGTGCCACAGGTGTACCTGGGAGTGTCAGATGTGTTCCTGGGAGTATCGGAGGTGTACCTGGGAATGTGAGAAGTGTACCTGGGAGTGTCGGAGGTGTACCTGGGAGTGTCAGAGGTGTATCAGGGAGTGACAAAGAAGTACCTAGGAGTGTCAGAGGTGTACCTGGGAGTGTCAGAGGTGTACCTGGGAGACTGGTGAGGTACCAGGGAGGTCAGTGCAGTACCTGGGAGGTCGGGTACCTGGGAGGTCAGAGGTACCAGGGTAACTGAGAAGTCAGAGGTACCTGGGAGTGTCTGGGGTGAACCTGGAGTGTCAGAGGTGTACCTGGGAGTGTCAGGGGTGTACCTGGGAGTGTCAGGGGTGTACCTGGGAGTGTCAGGGGTGTACCTGGGAGTGTCAGGGGTGTACCTGGGAGTGTCTGAGGTGTACCTGGGAGGTCAGAGGAGTACCTGGCAATGTCAGGGGGTGTATCTGGGAGTGTCTGAGGTGTATCTGGGAGTGTCCCAGGTGTACCTGGGAGTGTCAGAGGTGTACCTGGGAATGTCAGAGGTGTACTGGGAGTGTCAGGGATGACCTGGGAGTGTCTGGAGGTGTACCTGGGAGTGTCGGGGTGCCTGGGAAGTCAGAGGTGTACCTGGGAGGTCAGAGGTGTACCTGGGAGGCCGGAGGCACTGGGAGTGTCAGAGGTGCCTGGGAGCGTGAGGTGTACCTGGGAGTGTCAGAGGTGTACCTGGGAGGTCAGAGGTGTACCTGGGAGGTCGGAGGTGTACCTGGGAGTGTCGGAGGTGTACCTGGGAGGTCAGAGGTACCTGGGAGTGTCAGAGAGGTACCTGGGAGGTCAAGGAGGTGTACCTGGGAGTGTCAGAGGTGTACCTGGGAGTGTCAGAGGTACCTGGGAGTGTCGGAGGTACCTGGGAGGTCGGAGGTGTACCTGGGAGTGTCGGAGATGTACCTGGAGTGTCAGAGGTGTACCTGGGAGTGTCAGAGGTGTACCAGGGAGTGTTAGAGGTGAACCAGGAGGTCAGAGGTGAACCAGGAGTGTCTGAGGTGTAGCTGGGAGAACAGGGAGGTGTACCTGGGAGCACGGGAGGTACCTGGGAGGTCAGAGGTGTACCTGGGAGGCCAGAGGTACCAGGGAGTGTCAGTGAGTACTGGGAGGTGAAAGGTGTACCTGAGAGCACGAAGTGTACTGGGAACACCGGAGGTGTACCTGGGAGTGCCAGATGTGTACCTGGGAGAGCCGGAGATGTACCTGGGAATGTCACAGGTGTACTTGGGAGTGTCAGAGGTGTACCTGAGTGTCAGAGGTGCACTGGAGTGTCAGAGGTGTACCGGAGGTCAGAGGTGTACCTGGGAGTGTCAGAGGTACCTGGGAGGTCAGAGGTGTACCTGGGAGTGTGGGAGGTGTACCAGGGAGCACGGAGGTGTACCTGGGAGTGTCAGAGGTGTACCTGGGAGTATCAGAGGTGTACTTGGGAGGGGAGGTGTTCCAGGAGTATCGGGAGGTGTACCTGGGAGGCCAGAGGTGTACCTGGGAGCATCAGAGTGTACCTGGGAGTGTCTGGGTGTGGGAGTGTCAGGGTGTAACTGGGAGTGTCGGAGGTGTAACTGGGAGGCAGAGGTATACCTGAGTATCAGAGGTGTGGAGTGTCAGTGGTGTACCTGGGAGTGTCAGAGGTACCTGGGAGTGTCGGAGGTGTTCCTGAGAGTGTCAGAGGTGTTCCTGGAGAGTGTCAGAGGTGTACCTGGGAGGTCAGAGGTGTACCTGGGAGTGTCAGATGTGCACTGGGAGTGTCTGGGTGTACCTGGGAGTGTCAGGGGTGTAACTGGGAGTGTCGGAGGTGTAACTGGGAGTGTCAGAGGAGTACGTGAGTGTCAGAGGAGTACCTGGGAGTGTCAGAGGTGTATCTGGAGTGTCAGGTGTGTACCTGGGAGTGTCGGAGGTGTACCTGGGAGTGTCTGAGATGTACCTGGGAGTGTCTGAGATGTACCTGGGAGTGTCAGAGGTGTACCTGGGAGTCGGAGGTGGTACCTGGGATGTCGGAGGTGTACCTGGGAGCAAGAGGTGTACCTGGGAGTGTAAGAGGTGTACCTGGGAGCAGAGGTGTACCTGGGAGTGTCGGAGGTGCACTGGGAGGTCAGAGATGTACCTGGGGTGTCAGAGGTGTACCTGGGAGGTCAGAGGTGTACCAGGGAGGCAGAGGTGAACCAGGGAGGTCAGAGGTGAACCAGGGAGTGTCTGGGGTGTAGCTGGGAGGCCGGAGGTGTAACTGGGAGTGTCGGAGGTGTACCTGGGAGTGTCAGAGGAGTACCTGGGAGTGTCAGAGTGTATGTGGGAGTGTCTGGGTACCTGGGAGGCCAGAGGTGTACCTGGGAATGTCAGAGGTGCACGGGGGAGTTAGAGATGTACCTGGGAGTGTCTGAGGTGTACATGGGAGGTCAGGGGTGTACCTGGGAGAGTCAGAGGTGTACCTGGGAGTGTCAGAGGTGTACCTGGGAGTATCAGAGGTGTACCAGAGTGTCAGGAGTACCTGGGAGTGGCCAAGGTGCACTTGGGAGTGTCAGGTACCCCAAGTGTTTCTGGGGTGTAACTGGGAGTGTCAGAGGTGTACCTGGGATGTCTGGGGTGTACCTGGGAGTGTCTGGGGTGCACTGGAGGTGTCAGAGGTGTACCTGGGAGTGTCAGGGTGTACCTGGGAGTGTCAGGTGTACCTGGGAGTGTCAGGGGTACTGGAGTGTCTGAGGTGTACCTGGGAGGTCAGAGGAGTACCTGGCAATGTCAGGGGTGTGTCTGGGAGTGTCTGAGGTGTATCTGGGAGTGTCTGAGGTACTCAGAAGCCTGGGAGGTACCTGGGAGTGTCAGAGGTGTACCTGGGAGTGTCTGAGATGTACCTGGGAGTGTCTGAGATGTACCTGGGAGTGTCAGAGGTGTACCTGGGAGTGTCAGAGGTGTACCTGGAAGTGTGAGAGGTGTACCTGGGAGGAGAGGTGTACCTGGGAGCAAGAGGTGTACCGGGAGTGTCAGGAGGTGTACCTGGAGTGTCGGAGGCACCTGGGAGTGTCGGAGATGTACCTGGGAGTGTCAGAGGTGCACCATGGAGTGTTAGAGGTGAACCAGGGAGTGTCAGAGGTGTACCTGAGAGTATCGGAAGTGTACTTGGGAATATCGGAGGTGTACCTGGGAGTGCCAGATGTGTACCTGGGAGTGTCGGAGATGTACCTGGGAATGTCACAGGTGTACATGGGAGTGTCAGAGGTGTACCTTGCAGTGTCAGAGGTGCACCTGGGGGTGTCAGAGGTGTACCTGGGAGTGTCAGAGGTGTACCTGGGAGTGTAAGAGGTGCACCAGGGAATGTCGGGGTGAGTACCTGGGAGTGTCAGAGGTGTACCTGGGAGGTCAGAGTTGTACCTGGGAGTGTCAGAGGTACTTGGGAGGTGGGAGGTGTTCCAGGGAGACGAGGTACCTGGGACCTGGGAGTATCAGAGAGGTGTACCTGGGAGTGGTCAGATGTATACCTGGGAGTGTCTGGGTGTACCTGGGAGTGTCAGGGGTGTAACTGGGAGTGTCGGAGGTGTAACTGGGAGTGTCAGAGGAGTACCTGGGAGTGTCAGAGGAGTACCTGGGAGTGTCATAGGTGTACCTGGGAGTATCAGAGGTGTATCTGGAGTGTCAGGTGTGTACCTGGGAGTGTCTGAGATGTACCTGGGAGTGTCTGAGATGTACCTGGGGAGTCAGAGGTGTACCTGGGAGCACGGAGGTGTACCTGGGAGTGTAAGAGGTACCTGGGAGGTAAGAGGTACCTGGGAGTGTAAGAGGTGTACCTGGGAGTGTCGGAGGTGTACCTGGGAGCACGGAGATGTACCTGGAGTGTCAGAGGCACCTGGGAGTGTCAGAGGAACCAGGGAGTGCAGAGGTGAACCAGGGAGTGTCAGAGGGGAACCAGGGAGTGTCTGAGGTGAAGCTGGGAGAATGGGAGGCACCTGGGAGGTCAGAGGTGTACCTTGGGAGGTCGGAGGTGTACCTGGGAGACCGGAGGTGTACCTGGGAGTGCAGAGGCACTGGGAGTGTCAGAGGTGTACCAGGGAGTGTCAGTGGAGTACCTGGGAGTGTCAAAGGTGTACCTGAGAGTATCGGAAGTGTACTTGGGAATATCGGAGGTGTACCTGGGAGTGCCAGATGTGTACCTGGGAGTGTCGAAGACACCTGGGAATGTCATAGGTGTACGGGAGGTCAGAGGTGTACCTGGCAGGTCAGAGGTGTACCGGGGTGTCAGGAGGTGTACCTGGGGGTGTCAGAGGTGTACCTGGGAGGACAGAGGTGTACCTGGGAGTGTCAGAAGGTACCAGGGAATGTCAGTGGAGTACCTGGGAGGTTCGGAGGTGTACCTGGAGTGTCAGGAGGTGTACCTGGGAGTATCAGAGGTGTACCTGGGAGTGTCAGAGGTGTACCTGGGAGGAGAAGTGTACCTGGGAGTGTCGGAGGGAACCTGGGAGGTCGGAGGTACCTGGGAGTGTCAGAGGTACCTGGGAGGTCAGGAGGTGTACCTGGGAGTGTCATGGTGTACCTGGTAATGAGACAAAACTCACAAGAAGAGAATTACATATATAGGTAGGAAGTATAGAGAGTAGGAATGTAAAGATAGAAACTTGGTAGCTCGGCCTGGATGTTATTTGCACAGCATCACTACGCTTATCTTATCTCGTATGTCAATACACATATTTCACTTCTTAAAGGACAACTGGTTAAACACCTCTTGATACAACTATTTATTACTTCACCCAATGACATGGACACATTAATATCACTATTATATCGGGGTACTAACACATTATGCTTACGTTACTTGACACTGATTCTCGGACACACCTGAATGAATACATCTCCCACAGTAGGTAACTCACCCTAGGACGTTCTGACAAGACTACGTGTACCCTGACGTAAGTGAGTGCTGGCTGGGCTGCCTTGCGGGAGAGTTCTGCTAGATGGCGATGCCGGTTCGGTCGGGAGGTCTCCCGACCTAGGGACGCTGACTTGCTTAGTGAACTGAGTGACGACCCGAACGGGAGAGAGATGACAGCAACCAGAATGAGAATCAGTATGACCAGGATCAGAATGATAATGATAATGGAATGAGAATGCCCGTGACGGGACTGCAGCCTTTTATATGGGGTCGGCCCAGCGGTTTTTGACCCCAACAACAAACACTAAACTGGTTTGATCTGAATAGTTGTGTGCAGGTGTGGTCCTGCCAGGTGTCTTGGCTAGGTGCGGTTGTAGGTCACCGGCTCACGTCATTAGCGGCGAGGTCAAGTCCCTTGTCGACCTGAGGTGTGTCAACCCGGAATGTGGTGGTACCACGAGGTCTGTGGTGTACTTGTTGTTATATGTGACATAATTCTGGGCTGTAAGCTTTGGTCTGACAATCACTCATTACACTGGGAGTGTAGCGGTGTACCTGGGAGTGTCACGGTGTACCTGGGAGTGTCACAGGGTGTACCTGAGAGTGTCAGCGGTGTACCTGGGAGTGTCAGGGTGTACCTGGGAGTGTCGGAGGTGTACCTGGGAGTGTCGGAGGTGTACCTGGGAGGTCGGAGGTGTACCTGGGAGTGGGAGGTGTACCTGGGAGTGTCGGAGGTGTACCTGGGAGTGTCGGAGGTACCTGGGAGTGTCGGAGGCAACCTGGGAGTGTCGGAGGTGTACCTGGGAGGTTCAGAGGTGTACTGGTAGTGTCAATGGTGTACCTGGAGTGTCAGAGGTGTACCTGTGAGTAGCAGAGGTGTACCAAGGAGTGTCAGTGGAGTACCTGGGAGTGTAGAGGTGTAACTGGGAGTGTCAGAGGTGTACCTGCGGAGTGTGAGGTGTACCAGAGAGTGGGATGAGGTGCACGGACGTGTCAGAGCTGTACTTGGGAGTGTCGGAGGAGTACCAGGAGTGTCAGAGGAATACCTGGGAGGTCAGAGGTGTACCTGGGAGTGTCAGGGGTGTACTAGGGAGGTCAGTGGAGTACCTGGGAGTGTCGGAGGTGTTCCTGAGAGGCTGTGGTGTACCTGGGAGTGTCGGAGGTACCTGGGAGTGTCAGATGTGTACCTGGGAGTGTCTGGGTGTACCTGGGAGTGTCTGAGGTGTATCTGGGAGTGTCAGAGGAGTACCTGGGAGTGTTAGGTGTACAAGGGAGTGCCTGGGGTGTACCTGGGAGTGTCAGAGGTGTAGCTGGGAGACAGAGGTGTACCTGGGAGTGTCGGAGGTGTACCTGGCAGTGTCAGAGGTGTACCTGGCAGTGCCGAAGGAGTACCTGGGAGTGTCAGAGTTGTACCTGGGAGTGTCAAAGGTGTACCCTGGGAATGTCAAAGGAGTACCTGGTAGTGTCAGTGGTGTACCTGGGAGCGTCAAAGGAGAACCTGGGAGTGCTGGGAGGTGTACCTGGGAGTATCAGAGGTGTACCTGGAGGTGAGAGGTGTACCTGGAGGTGGAGAAGGCACCTGGGAGTGTCGGAGGTGAACCTGGGAGTGTCGGAGGTACCTGGAGTGTCAGAGGTGTCCCTGGAGTGTCAGAGGTGTACCTGGAGTTAGCATGGTGTACCTGGTGTAATGAGACAAAACTCACAAGAAGAGAGAATTACATATATAGGTAGGAAGTATAAGAGAGTAGGAATGTAAAGATAGGGAAACTTGGTAGCTGGCCTGGATGATGCACAGCATCACATGCTTATCTTATCTCGTATGTCAATACACATATTTTCACTTCTTAAAGGGACACTGGTTAAAACACCTTCTGATACAACTATTTATTACTTCACTCATGACATGGACACATTAATATCACTATTATATCGGGGTACTAACACATTATGCTTTTACGTTACTGACACTGATTCTCGGACACACCTGAATGAATACATCTCCACAGTAGGTAACTCACCCTAGGACGTTCTGACAAGACTCACGTGTACCCTGACGTAGGCCCAGTGAGTGCTGGCTGGGCTGCCTCCTATGGGAGAGTTCGCTTAGCTGGCGATGCCGTGGTCTGTCGGGATGTTCTCCCGACCTGAGGGAGGGGACGGCGTGACTCTGCTTAGTGAAACCGAGTGACGACCCGAACGGGAGAGAGAGATGACAGCAACCAGAATGAGAATGAGAATGACCAGGATCAGAATGATAATGAATGAGAATGCCCGTGGACGGGACTGCAGGGCTTTATATGGGGTCGGCCCACGGCTTTTGACCTCTAACAACAACAACACTAAACTGGTTTGATCTGAATAGTTGTGTGCAGGTGTGGTCCTGGCCAGGTGTCTTGGCCAGGTGCGGTTGTAGGTCACCGGCTCACGTCATTAGCGGGCGAGGTCAAGTCCCTGTGTCGACCTGAGGTGTGTCAACCGGAATGTGGTGGTACCACGAGGTCTGTGGTGTACTTGTTGTTATATGTGACATATTCTGGGCTGTAAGCTTTGGTCTGACAATCACTCATTACACTGGGAGTGTCACGGTGTACCTGGGAGTGTCACGGTGTACCTGGGAGTTTCAGCGGTACCTGAGAGTGTCAGCGGTGTACTGGGAGTGTCAAGGTGTACCTGGGAGTGTCGGAGGTGTACCTGGGAGTGTCGGAGGTGTACCTGGGAGTGTCGGAGGTGTACCTGGGAGTGTTGGAGGTGTACCTGGGAGTGTCGGAGGTGTACCTGGGAGTGTCAGAGGTGTACCTGGTAGTGTCAATGTGTACCTTGGAGTGTCAGAGGTGTACCTGTGAGTAGCAGAGGTGTACCAAGGAGTGTCAGGAGTACCTGGGAGTGTCAGAGGTGTAACTGGAGTGTCAGAGGTGTACCTGCGAGTGTCAGAGGGTGTACCAGAGTGTATGAGGTGTACCTGGACGTGTCAGAGCTGTACTTGAGTGTCGGAGGAGTACCAGGAGTGTCAGAGGAATACCTGGGAGGAGGTGTACCTGGGAGGTCAGGGGTGTACTAGGAGGTCAGTGGAGCACCTGGGAGTGTCGGAGGTGTTCCTGAGAGTGTCAGCGGTGTACCTGGGAGGTCGGAGGTACCTGGGAGTGTCAGATGTACCTGGGAGTGTCTGAGGTACCTGGGAGTGTCAGAGGAGTACCTGGGAGTGTCATAGGTGTACAAGGGAGTGCCTGGGGTGTACCTGGGAGTGTCAGAGGTGTAGATGGGAGTATCAGAGGTGTACCTGGGAGTGTCGGAGGTGTACCTGGCAGTGTCAGAGGTGTACCTGGCAGTGTCAGCGGAGTACCTGGGAGTGTCAGAGGTACCTGGGAGTGTCAGAGGTGTACCTGGGAATGTCAAAGGAGTACCTGGTAGTGTCAGTGGTGTACCTGGGAGCGTCAAAGGAGAACCTGGGAGTGTCAGAGGTGTACCTGGTAGTGTCAATGGTGTACCTGGGAGTCAGAGGTGTACCCTGAGTAGCAGAAGTGGCACCAGGGAGTGTCAGAGTACCTGGGAGGTCAGAGGTGTACCTGGGAGTGCCAGAGGTGTACCTGGGAGGTCAGAGGTGTACCTGCGAGTGTCAGAGGTTACCAGAGAGTGTCTGAGGTGTACCTGAAGTGTCAGAGCTGAACCTGGGAGTGTCGGAGGTACCAGGGAGGTCAGAGGAATACCTGGGAGTGTCAGAGGTGTACCTGGGATGTCATGTACTAGGAGGGTCAGTGGAGGCACTGGGAGTCTGGAGGTGTTCCTGGAGATGTCAGAGGCCCGGGAGTGTCAGAGGTGTACCTGGGAGTGTCAGATGTGTACCTGGGAGTGTCTGGGGTGTACCTGGGAGTGCTCTGAGGTGTACCTGGGAGGTCAGAGGAGTACCTGGGAGGTCACAGGTGCACATGGGAGTGCCTTGTACCTGGGAGCTCAGAGGTGTAGCTGGGAGCAGAGAGTATCTGGGAGTGTCAGGGGTGTACCTGGGAGTGTCAGGTGTGCCTGGGAGTGTCGGAGGTGTTCCAGGAGGTCAAAGGAGTACCTGGGAGTGCAGAGGCGTACCTGGCAGTGTCAGGGTGTACCAGGAGTGTCAGTGAGTACCTGGGAGGTCAGAGGTGTACCTGGGAGTGTTGGGGTGTACCTGGGAGGTCAGGTGTACCTGGAGTGTCAGAGGTGCCCTGGGACCATCGGAGGTAAATGAGCATCGGAGGTGTACCTGGGAGCATCGGAGGTGTACCTGGGAGGTCAGAGGTTACCTGGGAGGTAAGAGGTACCTGAGTGTCGGAGGTGTACCTGGGAGTGTCAGGGTGTAACTGGGAGTGCGGAGGCACTGGGAGGTCAGAGGAGTACCTGGGAGTGCCAGAGGTGTACCTGGGAGTATCAGAGGTGTATCTGGGAGTGTCAGGGGTGTAACTGGAGCAAGGAGGAACTGAGAAGTCAGAGGAGTACCTGGGAGTGTCAAGGTGTACTGGGAGTATCAGAGGCTCTATCTGGGAGGTCAGGTGTACCTGGGAGGTGTGAGGCACTGGGAGGCCGGTGTCCCAGGAGTGTCAGTGGAGGCCTGGGAGGTCAGGGGTGTACCTGGAATGTCAGGGGTGTACCTGTGTGTCTGAGGTACCTGGGAGGTCAGAGGTGTACCTGGGAGTGTCAGGTGTACCAGGGAGTGTCAGTGAGTACCTGGGAGTGTCGGATGTGCACCTGGGACCATCGGAGGTGTACCTGGGAGTATCGGAGGTACCTGGGAGCATCGGAGGTGTACCTGGGAGGTCAGAGGTGTACCTGGGAGTATCAGAGGTACCTGGGAGACACAGAGGTGTACCGGAGTGTCAGGGCATGTGGGAGTGTCAGGGGTGTAACTGGGAGTGACGGAGGTTAACTGGGAGGCCAGAGGTGTACCTGGGAGGTCGGAGGTGTAATCGAGTGTTGGGAGGTGTACCTGGAAGTGTCAGAGGTGTACCTGGGAGTATCAGAGGTGTACTGGGAGTGTCAGGTGCACGTGGGAGTGTCTGGGGTGCCTGAGGTTGAGGTGTACCTGGGAGTGTCGGAGGAGTACCTGGGAGTGTCAGAGGTGTACCTGGGAAGCCTGGGTAACTGGGAGGCAGAGGTGTACCTGGGAGTGTTCGGGGTGTACCACGGAGTGTCAGAGGTGTACCTGGGAGTGTCAGGGGTGTACCTGGAGTGTCAGGGGTGCACCTGGGAGGTCAGGTGTACCTGGGAGTGTCAGGGGTGCACCTGGGAGTGTCTGAGGTGTACCTGGGAGTGCCATGTACCTGGAGTGCTGGAGTGCACTGGGAGGTCAGAGGTGTACCTGGGACAGAGGTACCTGGGAGTGTCTGGAGATGTACCTGGGAGGTCAGAGGTACCTGGGAGTGTAAGAGGTGTACCTGGGAGTGTAAGAGGTGTACCTGGGAGAAGGTCGGAGGTGTACCTGGGAGAGCCGGAGGTGTACCTGGGAGTGGCGGAGGTGTACCTGGGAGGCCGGAGATACCTGGGAGGTCAGAGGTGTACCTGGGAGTGTTGGGAGGTGTACCAGGAGGCAGAGGTGAACCAGAGTGCAGGGAGAACCAGGAGTGCTCGGAGGTGAACCAGGAGTGTCTGAGTGTAGCTGGGAGAATGGGAGGTGTACCTGGGAGGTCGGAGGTGTACCTGGGAGGCCAGAGGTGTACCTGGAGTGTCAGAGGTGTACCAGGAGTGTCAGTGGAGTACCTGGAAGTGTCAAAGGTGTAGCTGGGAGAATCGGAGGTGTACCTGGGAGTCGGAGGTACCTGGGAGGTCAGGAGGTGTACCTGGGAGGCCAGAGGTGTACCAGGAGTGTCAGGAGTACCTGGGAGCGTCAAAGGTGTACCTGGGAGAGCCGGAGATGTACCTGGGAATATCATAGGTGCCTGGGAGTGTCAGAAGTGTACCTGGCAGTGTCAGAGGTGTACCTAAAGCTGGCAGTACCTGGGGTGCTGGGAGGCACCGGGAGGTCAGAGGTGTACCAGGAATGTCAGTGGAGTACCTGGGAGGTCAGAGGTGTACCTGGGAGCTCAGAGGTGTACCTGGGAGGATCAGAGGTGTACCTGGGAGCATCAGAGGCACTGGAGCCAGAGGTACCTGGGAGGGAGAAGTGTACCTGGGAGTGCCGGAGGAACCTGGGAGTGCCGGAGGTGTACCTGGGAGTGCCGAGGTACCTGGGAGTGTCAGAGGTACCTGGGAGGCCAGGAGGTGTACCTGGGAGGTCAGAGGTACCTGGGAGTGTCATGGTGTACCTGGGAGTGTCATGGTGCCCTGGGAGTGTCAGCGGTGTACCTGGGAGTGTCAGGCAGGTACCTGGGAGTGTCAGCAGTGTACCTGGGAGGCCGGGCGGTGTAGCTGGGAGTGCCGGAGGAAGCTGGGAGTGTCGGAGGTGTAGCTGAGAGTGCCGGAGGTGTACCTGGGAGGTCGGAGGTGTACCTGAGTGCTGGAGGTGTACCTGGGAGGCCGGAGGTGTACCTGGGAGTGTCGGAGGTTTACCTGGGAGTGTCGGAGGTGTACCTGGGAGCAGCGGAGGTGTACCTGGGAGTGTCAGAGGTGTACCTGGTAGTGTCAATGGTGTACCTTGGAAGTCAGAGGTGTACCCTGAGCAGTAGGAGGTACCAAGGAGTGTCAGTGAGTACCTGGGAGTGTCAGAGGTGAAACTGGGAGTCAGAGGGTGTACCTGCGAGTGTCAAAGGTGTACCAGAGAGTGTATGAGGTGTACCTGGACGTGTCAGAGCTGTACATGGGAGTGTCGGAGGTGTACCAGGAGTGTCAGAGGAATACCTGGGAGTATCAGAGGTGTACCTGGAGGTCAGGGGGTGTACTAGAGGCCAGTGGAGTACCTGGGAGTGTCGGAGGTGTTCCTGAGAGTGTCAGAGGTGTACCTGGGAGTTTCTGGGTAACTGGGAGGCCAGAGGTGTACCTGGGAGTGTCTGGGGTGTACCACGGAGTGTCAGAGGTGTACCTGGGAGGTTGGGGTGTACCTGGGAGTGTCAGGTGTACCTGGAGTGCCTGGGGGTGTACCTGGGAGTGTCAGGTACCTGGGAGTGTCTGAGGTGTACCTGGGAGGCTCGGAGGTACCTGGGAGGCCAGAGGTGTACCTGAGAGTGTCAGAGGTGTACCTGGGAGGCCTGAGATGTACCTGGGAGGTAGAGGTACCTGGGAGTGTAAGAGGTGTACCTGGGAGGTGTACCTGGAGGTTTGAGTGTACCTGGGAGTGTCGGAGGTGTACCTGGGAGAAGTCGGAGGTGTACCTGGGAGAGTCGGAGATGTACCTGGGAGTGTCAGGAGGTGTACCTGGGAGGTCAGAGGTGTACCAGGGAGGCGTTAGAGGTGAACTAGGAGTGTCAGAGGTGAACCAGGAGTGTCAGGAGGTGAACAGAGTGTCTGAGGTGTGGGGAGAATGGGAGGTACCTGGGAGCACGGAGGTGTAACTGGGAGCTCAGAGGTGTACCTGGGAGAGTCAGAGGTGTACCAGGAGGTTGGGATCACTTCCAAGCAACAGAAGCTGGGAGAATCGGAGGTGTACCTGGGAGTATCGGAGGTGTACCTGGGAGTGTCAGAGGTGTAACTGGGAGGTCAGAGGTGTACCAGGGAGTGTCAGGGAGTACCTGGGAGTGTCAAAGGTACCTGGGAGAAGTCGGAGATGTACCTGAACATCACAGGTGTACTTGGGAGTGTCAGAAGTGTACCGGCAGTGTCAGAGGTACCTGGGTGTCAGGAGGTGTACCTGGGGGCTCAGAGGTGTACCTGGGAGTGTCAGAGGGTGTACCAGGAATGTCAGTGGAGTACCTGGTGTCAGAGGTCACCTGGGAGGCTGGGAGGTGTACCTGGGAGTAACAGAGGTACCTGGGAGTATCAGAGGTACCTGGAGGCTCAGAGGTGTACCTGGGAGTGTGAGAAGTGACCTGGGAGAGTCGGAGGTGAACTGGGAGGCCGGAGGTGTACCTGGGAGGTCAGGAGGTACCTGGGAGGCTGGGGAGGTACCTGGGAGTGTCAGAGGTGACCTGGGAGGCCATGGTGTACCTGGGAGTGTCAGCGGTGTACCTGGGAGCAGCTGGGCGGTACCTAGGAGTGTCAGCGGTGTACCTGGGAGTGTCAGGCGGTGTACCTGGGAGGTGGGCAGTGCACCTGGGAGTGTCAGCGGTGTAGCTGGGAGAAGCCGGAGGTGTAGCTGGGAGTGTCGGAGGTGAGGAGTGCGGTGAAGTGGGAGTGTCGGAGGTGTACCTGGGAGCCTGGAGGTGTACCTGGGAGGTCGGAGGTGTACCGGGAGTGTCGGAGGTGTACCTGGGAGGTCGGAGGTTTACCTGGGAGGCCGGAGGTGCACTGGGAGTGTCGGAGGTGTACCTGGGAGTGTCAGAGGTGTACCAGTAACAATGGTGTACCTTGGAGTGTCAGAGGTGTACCTGTGAGCAGCAGAGGTGTACCAAGGAGGTCAGTGAGTACCTGGGAGTGTCAGAGGTGTAACTGGAGGTCAGAGGTGTACCTGCGAGTGTCAAAGGTGTACCAGAGAGTGTAAGTGAGGTGTACCTGGACGTGTCAGAGCTGAACATGGGAGTGCGGAGGTGTACCAGGGAGGCCAGAGGAATACCTGGGAGTATCAGAGGTGTACCTGGGAGTGTCAGGTGTACTAGGGAGGTCAGGAGTACCTGGGAGTGTCGGAGGTGTTCCTGAGAGGTCAGCGGTACCTGGGAGTGTCGGAGGTGTACCTGGGAGTGTCAGATGTGGCACTGGAGTGTCTGGGTGTACCTGGGAGTGGCCTGAGGTGTACCTGGGAGTGTCAGAGGAGTACCTGGGAGTGCACAGGTGCAAGGAGTGCCTGGGGTGTACCTGGGAGGCCAGTAGCTGGGAGAATCAGAGGTGTACCTGGGAGGACGGAGGTGTACCTGGCAGTGTCAGAGGTGTACCTGGCAGTGCCAGTGAGTACCTGGGAGGCTCAGAGGTGTACCTGGAGGTTCCAGAGGTGTACCTGGGAATGTCAAAGGAGTACCTGGTAGTGTCAGTGGTGTACCTGGGAGCGTCAAGGAGAACCTGGGAGGTCAGAGGTGTACCTGGTAGTGTCAATGGTGTACCTGAGTGTAGAGGTACCTGTGAGTAGCAGAAGGTACCAGGGAGTGTCAGTGAGTACCTGGGAGTGTCAGGGTAACCTGGGAGGTCAGAGGTGTACCTGGGAGGTTGGGAGGTGTACCTGCGAGTGTCAGAGGTGTACCAGAGTGTCTGAGGTGTACCTGGAAGTGTCAGAGCTGTACCTGGGAGGCTCGGAGGTACCAGGGAGTGCAGAGGAATACCTGGGAGTGCTGGAGGTGTACCTGGGAGTGTCAGGGTGTACCAGGAGTGTCAGGAGTACCTGGGAGGCCGGAGGTGTTCGGGAGTGTCAGAGGTGTACCTGGGAGTGTCAGAGGTACCTGGGAGTGTCAGATGTGCCCTGGGAGGTGTAACCTGGGAGGTCTGAGGTGTACCTGGGAGGTTGGGAGAGTACCTGGGAGTGCATCAGGGTGCATGGGAGTGCCTGGGGTGTACCTGGGAGCGCCGAGGTGTAGCTGGGAGTATCGAGAGGTGTATCTGGAAGGCCAGTACCTGGGAGTGTAGGGGTGTGCCTGGGAGTGCCGGAGGTGTTCCAGGGAGGCTGGGGAATACTGGGAGGTCAGAGGCGTACTGGAGGTCAGGTGTACCAGGGAGTGTCAGTGGAGTACCTGGGAGGTCAGAGGTACCTGGGAGGCCAGGGTACCTGGGAGGCCAGGGGTGTACCTGGGAGTGTCAGAGGTGTACCTGTGACTATCGGAGGTGTAAATGGAGCATCGGAGGTGTACCTGGGAGCATCGGAGGTACCTGGGAGAGGTCAGAGGTGTACCTGGGAGTGTAAGAGAGGTGTACCTGGGAGGTCAGAGGTGTACCTGGGAGTGTCGGGGTGTAACTGGGAGTGTCGGAGGTGTAACTGGAGGCAGAGGAGCCTGGGAGAGCCGGAGGTGTACCTGGGAGTATCAGAGGTATCTGGGAGGTCAGGTGTAACTGGGAGGCCGGAGGTGTAACTGGGAGTGCTGGGGAGTGACCTGGGAGGCTGAGGTGTACCTGAGTATCAGAGGCTCTATCTGGGAGTGTTGGGGTGTACCTGGGAGTGCCAGAGGCTCACCTGGGGGTGTTGCAGGTGTTCCAGGAGGCCAGTGGAGCCTGCAGTGTCAGGGGTGTACCTGGGAGGTCAGGGGTGTACTCCTGAGGTGTACCTGGGAGTGTCAGAGGTGTACCTGGGAGTACCAGGAGTGTCAGTGATGCCTGGAGGTCGGATGTGCCTGGGACTATGGGAGGTGTACCTGTGTGTCTGAGGTGTACCTGGGAGGTCAGAGGTGTACCTGGGAGTGGCCAGGGTGTACAAGGGAGTGTCATTGAACCTGGGAGCACAGGGTTGTACCAGGGAATGTCAGTGAGTACCTGGGAGCAATGGATGTGTACCTGGGACACGAGGTACTTGGGAGTGTCAGAGGTGTACCTGGGAGGTCAGAGGTGTACCTGGGAGTATCAGAGGTGTACATGGGAGTGTCAGGTGCATGTGGGAGGTCAGGTGTAACTGGGAGTGACGGAGGTGTAACTGGGAGTGCTGGGAGGTGTACCTGGGAGGCCGGAGGTCTGGGAGTGCTGGTACCTGAAGTGTCAGAGGATACCTGGGAGTATCAGAGGTGTACCTGGGAGGCCAGGGGTACGTGGGAGGTCTGGTGTACCTGGGAGTGTCTGAGGTGTACCTGGGAGGACGGAGGAGCACCTGGGAGGTCAGAGGTGTACCTGGGAGCCTGGGTAACTGGGAGGTCAGAGGTGTACCTGGGAGGTCTGGGGTGTACCACGAGTGTCAGAGGTGCACCTGGAGGTCAGTGTACCTGGGAGGTCAGGGGTGTACCTGGGAGGTCAGGTGTACCTGGGAGGTCAGGGGTGTACCTGGGAGGCCAGAGGTACCTGGGAGTGTCAGAGGTGTACCTGGGAGGTCAGAGGTACCTGGGAGGTCAGAGGTGTACCTGGGAGGTCAGAGGTGTACCTGGGAGTGTCTGAGATGTACCTGGGAGGTCAGAGGTGTACCTGGGAGTGTAAGAGGTGTACCTGGGAGTGTAAGAGGTGTACCTGGGAGGCCGGAGGTGCACTGGGAGGCCGGAGGTGTACCTGGGAGGTCGGAGGTGTACCTGGGAGGTCGGAGATGTACCTGGAGTGTCAGAGGTACCTGGGAGGCTGGGGAGGTGTACCAGGGAGGAGGTGAACCAGGGAGGTCAGAGGTGAACCAGGAGGTCAGGAGGTGAACCAGGAGTGTCTGAGGTA
>NW_024720623.1:0-4153 GCF_018991925.1 Homarus americanus
AAAAAAAATTAATTATAAAAAACAATTAATTATAAAAAAATTAAGTATATAAAAAAAATTAATTATAAAAAAAATTAATTATAAAAAAAAGTAATTGTGAAAAAATTAATTAAAAAAAAATTAATTATAAAAAATTAATTATAAAAAATTAATTATAAAAAAATTAATTATATAAAAAAAATTAATTATAAAAAAAATAATTATAAAAAACAATTAAATATACAAAATAATTAATTATAAAAAATTAATTATAAAAAAAATTAATTATAAAAAAAAATAATTATAAAAAATAATTAATTATAAAAAAAATTAATTATAAAAAAAATTAATTATAAAATAAATTAATTAACAAAATTAATTATAAAAAATTAATTATAAAAAAATTAATTATAAAAAAACAATTATAAAAAAATAATTATAAAAAAATTAATTATAAAAAAATTAATTATATAAAAAAAATTAATTATAAAAAAATAATTATAAAAAACAATTAAATATAAAAAAATTAATTATAAAAAAAATTAATTATAAAAAAAATTAATTATAAAAAAAATTAATTATAAAAAATTATACAAAATTAATTATAAAAAAATTAATTATAAAAAAAAATTAATTAAAAAAATTAATTATAAAAAAAAATTAATTATAAAAAAACAATTAATTATAAAAAAAATTAATTATAAAAAAAACATTAATTATAAAAATTATAAAAAAAAATTACAAAAAATAAAAAATAAAAAATTATAAAAAAAATTATAAAAAATAAAAAAATAAAAAATAAAATAAAAAAAAAAAAATAAAAAAAAAAATAAATAATTATAAAAATAAATAAATAAATTATTAAAAAATTAAAAAAAATAAATAAATAAGTTCAAATAAAAAAAAAAAAAAAAAAAAAAAAAAAAAAAAAAAAAAAAATAAAAAAATTATAAAAAAATAAAATAAATTAACAAAAAAAAATTATAAAAAAAAAACAAATTATAAAAAAAAATAAAAAATAAACAATTAAAAAATATTATAAAAAAAAAAATTAAAATAAAAAAAATAAAAAAAAAATAAAAAAAATATATAGAAATAAAAAGAAAAATAAAAAAATAAAAAAAATTAATTATAAAATTATGAAAAATTTATAATTTTTCTGATTTTATTTTTATTTTTATTTCTTTTATAGTACACTTTTATAATACATAATGAATATGATGCATTCTTTGTGTACGAACCTCTGTCCTGTATGGCAGTGAAAAGTGACATTACCCACATGAATCTGACCGACGTATATGTATGTATGTGTGCGTGTGTGCATGTACATGTACGTGTACATGTATATGTGTATGTATATACGTATATGTATGTATATGTGTGTGTGTGTGTGCGTTTACATATATGTATATGTACTGTCAATGAATATGATGCAACTCTTTGTGTACGAACCTCTGTCCTGCATGGCAGTGAACAGTGACATTATCCATATGAACCTGACCTATATACATTTATAGTTGTTAATGAATATGATGTATTTCTTTGTGTGTGAACCTCTGTCCTGCGTGACAGTGAGAAGTGATACCACCCTCAGTGTCAAGACCTGACTGAATTACTCAGAATAGGCAAACTGTACTACACGCTCTGCCAATAAATTTGATAAATAAAAAAAAACCTTTAGGTCCCACGTTGGCCAACGCTTTCCTCTGTCACCACTAGAAGCTTTGGCTTACCGAATGTCCCCCAATTTAAGCCTTTGTTTTATCGTCGGTATGTTGATGACACTTTTTTAATTTTCAGATCACTTGATCACGTCCCTATGTTTCTAAATTATTTAAATTCGAAACATGGCAACATCAAATTTACTTGTGAATTTGAAAAGGAAAATATTCTTCCATTCTTTGATGTTAATATCCACCGTCTTCATAATAGTTTAGAGACAGCCTCATACAGAAAACCAACTTTCACTGGTTTGAGTTCAAAATTTTCATCTTTTATTCCTCTTAATTACAAATGTAATCTAGTACATACTCTTACCAACAGAGCCTTTAATATATGTTCAAGCTATTTCCACTTGGACATTGAACTAAAATACATAAATGAACTACTCTTTAATAATGGCTTCCCTCAGAGATTTACAGACACTTATATTGGCAAAACGCTTAATAGGTTTTTTAGTCCCACACAGCCTCAAATCCACACTGTCCCTAAATATTCTATCTATCTCACCATCCAGTAAACAGGCCCACTCAGTTTCACCCTTAGAAATAAACTTAAGAAGCTTTTCAATGAATTCTATCCACAAATTTCTCTTAGACTAATCTTTAAAACCCAGAGTTCAATTAAGAAATTCTTTAAAATTAAAAGACACCATACACACACACCTGCAATCCTCAGTTGTTTATCAATTTACGTGTGCTAGCTGTAGGGCAGCATATACAGTACAGTGACCCCTCCATTAACGAACTCAATCCGTTCCAGAAGGTCGTTCGTTAACCGAAAAGTTTGTTAACCGAAACCATTGTTTCAATGGGTTTTTGGGTAATTGGTTCCAGCTCACCGAAAATTTCCTAACTTCAACAAAAATGGCAGAAAAATTTACTTACTTTGAGGTGTGTATGTAGAAGGCTCCTGGAGGATGATGATGATGATGCGTATTTTAGTGGGAGAAGTGGGAGGAGGAGAAGTGGAGAGAGAAGGGTGAGGTGAGCAGCAGCGCACTCTAATCGCTCTCGGAAGGCGAGCCACCCTCCACGAAAATGCCTGAAACTCTGACCGACAGATCACCACGAATATCTCTCTTCAAGTGGGAAGGCTGAGGGCTGCATTTTGCTCCCGCTTTACTGAAGAAAAGGGCTTACTGGTGGCTCCCAGGGCACTCTGTCTTCCCAACGCATTAACTTACGTTTAAAGAAGGAGTAATTCATCGAGGCCCCTCAATACGACACAAAGTTAGTTCAGTTTTTTTCCACTTCTGGGTGCTTTGAAGCCAGTTCCCTGAACTTCTCCCAGTAGTAAATCACATCTTTCAACTGTTTAGCTGACATATGGTCATCACTTTCAATTTCCTCCTCACCACTGTCAGCCTCTACCTGTAACATCTCATCCAGTTGCTTCAAGTCATCAGGAGTAAGTTCCTCCTCATGAGACATCACAAGCCCTTCCACATCCTCCTCCTCCACTTCAAGGCCCAATGACTGACCAATGGACACAATCTCCTGGTCCAACTCTGTTTCTTTCTCAAATCCCTCAAAATCATGGACTACTGATGGCCACAGTGCTTTCCATGAAGAATTGAGGGATCTACTGGAGACTTCTTGCCATGATGACACAATCAATTTTACAGCCTCCAGGACGTTGAATTGTGTCTTCCAGAACTGTTTCAGTGTTAGTTCAGGATCATTGGAAGTTGCCTGATGACACCTCCTAAACATTTTCTTCATGTACAACTTCTTGAAGTTGCTGATTACATTCTGGTCCATTGGCTGTATGATTGATGTAGTGTTGGGAGGCAAAAACAACACTTTCACAAAGTCAAATTGATACTCCAAAGTTCTGGCAAGTTCAGGGTCATGACCAGGAGCATTATCCATGAGAAGAGCCTTTAAAGGGAGTTTATTGGTGGTTAGGTAGCTCTTCACAGAAGGGCAAAACACATCAACAGCCCATTCATTAAAGAGCTGTCTTGTCACCCATGCCTTACTGTTGGACTTCCAACAAACTCCAAGCTTTGTTCTTAACACTTTCTGTTGCTTGAACACCCTGGGGTTTTCAGAGTGGTAGACAAGCATAGGCTTCAGTCGGAAATCCCCTGAAGCATTGGCACCAAGCAATAGAGTGAGACGGTCTTTCATGGGTTTATGCCCAGGCAAAGAGGCTTCATCTCTGGTGATGAATGTTCTTTTGGGCATCTTTTTCCAGAACAGCCCAGTTTCGTCCACATTGAACACTTGCTGTGGAAGATAATTTTCTTCTTCCATCAGTTCTTTAAATTCCACTAAAAACTTTGCTGCCTCTTCCTTATCAGCACTAGCAGCTTCACCATGCCTAACAACACTAAAAATGTCACTTCTTTTCTTAAATTTTTCGAACCAGCCTTTGCTGACCCGAAAATCTTCAAATTCTGTGCCTGAAGAACCAGGTTGATCTGCCTTTAAATGTTCGTAAATCTCCC
>NW_024720624.1:0-42098 GCF_018991925.1 Homarus americanus
AATGTCACTGAAAGGGTGCCCGGCCCTCACCCCCCGGGTCATGTCACTGAAGGTCCGCCTCCCACACCCGGGGTCATGGCACTGAAGGGTGCCTGGCCCTCACACCCCGGGCCATGGTGCTGATTGATGCCCGGCCCTGACACCCCGGGTTATGAAGGGGTGCCTGGCCCTCACACCCCGATTCATGGAACTGAAAGGGTGCCTGGCCTCACACCCCGGGTCATGGTGTTGAGGGGTGCCCGGCCCTCACACCCCGGGCCATGTCACTGAAAGGGTGCCCGGCCTCACACCCTGGTTCAAAGCACTGTATGGGTGCCCGGCACTACACCCTGCTTCATGGCACTTAAGGGTGCCCGGCCCTCACCCCGGGTCATGACACTCATGAGGTGCCCGGCCCACCCTGGCCATGGCACTGAAGCTTGCCCGGCCCTCACACCCTGGTCATGTACCTAAAGTGCTGCCCGGCCTCACACCCCGATTCATGGCACTGCAGGGTGCCCGGCCCTCACACCCTGGCCATGGTGCTGAGGGGTGTCAGGCAATGACACCACGGTCATGACACTGAAGGGGTGCCTGGCCCTCACACACCAGGCCATTGTGCTGGAGGGGTGCCACCCTCACACCCGGTAATGTCACAAGGGTGCCCGGCCCGGCACCCTGGGCCATGGTGCTAGAGGGGTGCCCGGCCCTCACATCCTGGACATCACACCCCAATTCATGGCACTGAACGGTGCCCGGTCCTCACACCCTTGGTCATGTCTCTGAAGGTGTGCCCAGCCCTCACACCCTGACATGTCACTGAAACGGTGCCCGTCCCACACACCCCGGGTCATGGCACTGAAGGTGCCTGCCTCACACCCGTTTCATGACACTGAAAGCGTGCCCGCCCTCACACCCCGATTCCTGACACTGAAGGGTGCGGCTCACCCCGGTCATGGCACTGAAGGGGTGCCTGGCCCTCACACCCAGGTCATGGTGCTGAAGCGGTGCCCGGCCCTCACACCCAGTTCCGCAGCACTGTAGGGGTGCCAGCCCTCACACCCGTTTCATGACACTGAAAGCGTTCCCGGCCCTCACACCCCGATTCCTGATACTGAAGGGGTGCCTGGCCTCACACCCCGGGTCATGGCAATGAAGGGGTGCCCGGCCTCACACCCCGGGTCATATCACTGAAAGGGTGCCCGTCTCTCTCACACCACAGGTCATGTCACTGAAGGGTGCCCAGCCTCTCACACTCCGGGTCATGGCACTGAAGGGTGCCTGCCCTCACTTCCAGGTCATGGTGCTGAAGGTGCCCAGCCCTCCACCCCAGGTCATGTGAGTGCCCGGCCCCACACCCAGTTCATAACACTGTAGGGTTGGGTCATGGTGCTGAGGTGTGCCTGAACCTCACACCCGGGTTATGATGCTGTTAGGGTGTCCGGCCCTCCGCTGTTCTTGCTTTGAAATCGAGCCGGCCCTTACACCCTGGATCATGAGTGTTGAAGGGTGCCGGCCCTCCGGGTCATGGCACTGAAGTTGTGCCCGAACCTCCACCACCGGGTCATGGTGCTGGAGGTGTGCCCGGACCTCACACCAGGTCATGTCATGGTGTGTCCTGCCCACTCAAACCGGTTCATATCATTGAATGGGTGCCTGCCTCACAACCAGGTCATGGCACTGAAGGGTTCAGCCCTCTCACCCTGGGTCATGGTGCTAGGGGTTCCCGGCCACCCGGTTCATGGCACTGAAGGTTGCCGGCCCTCACAACTCGGGTCATGGTGCTGGAGGGTGCCGGCCCTCACCCAGGTCATGTCACTGAGGTGCCGGCCCTCATCCCAGGTTATTTAATGAAGGTGTGTAGCTCTCCACGCCCCGGTGATTTCACTGAAGGGGTGCCTGGCCCCTCACTCCAGGGGTTCATGGTACGAGGTGCACCTTCACACCCCAGGTCATGGTTGCTAGTGGGTGCCTGGCCCTTACACAGGTCATGTGTGAGGTGCCGGCCATCACCCCGGTTCCTCTGTAGGGTGCCCTGCCCCACCCCGGCTCATGTCACTTATGGGGGTGCCCGGCGCTCCTGCAGGTATGGTGCTGGAGGTGCCGGCCATGACCAGTTCAAGTGAAGAGGTGCCGGACAACACACCTTTTCAAAAGCTTTGTATGGGTGCCTGGCACTCACACCAGTCGCCGCCTGGCGAAAAATTTCAGCCCTCACACCCCCGGGTCGTAGTGCTGGAAGGGGTTTCCCAGCTTTCACACACCAATTCATGGCACTGAAGGGGTTCCCGGCCATCCCACCCCGGGTCATAGTTGCCTGATGGGGTGCGGTCCTCTACCGATTCATGGCACTGAAATCGAGCCCGGCCGCCAACACTCTGTGATAGCCGGTGCACAGGGGTGCCGGCCTCACACCCGATTCATTTTACACTGAAGTGGTGCGGACCTCACACCCGGAGTCATGTGAAGGGGGTGCTTGGCCTCACCCCAATTCACCAGCACTGTAGGGGTGCCCGGACCTCCACCACCCCCGTTCATGCTTGCTGAAAGTGCCGGGCCTAACACCCGATTCACTTGTTACTGAAGGGGTGCCAGCCCTCACACCGGTCATATGGCACTTAAAGTGCACAGCCCTCACACCCAGGTCACTTGGGCCCCTGCAGGTGCCCAGCCCTCACACCACAGGTCATGGCAGAGGTTGAAACGGTTTCCCAGCCCACACTCCACACGGGTCACTTACTGGCACTTAAAGATTTTGGCCTCAGGTCATGGACCTAAAGGTGCCCAGCCTCGCACCACGGATCATATGGGGTTAAAGCAGTTTCGGCTCTGCAGGTCGCTAAGTACTTCGGTGCCCGGCCTCACGCAGTTCATGTCACTGAAGGTGCGCGGCCCCAAACACCAAAGGGTTGTATAGCGCTGAAGGGTGCCGCTGCCGATTCCTGGCACTGAAGAGTGCCCGGCCCCTCACACCTCGGTCATGGTGCCTGAGGGTGCAGCCCTCTGCGGGTCGCCAGAGGTTCAGAAGTGGTTCCTGCCACACCCCAGGTCGCCTGGTGCTGATAGGGTTCCCGACCTCCCCGGTCGCTGTCATCAGAGCAGCCCTCCAGGTAATGCCGTGCCGAAGGTGCCCCGGCCTCCACACGGATTCATTTCACTGAAGTGAGGTGCCGGACCCTCACCGGGGTCCTGTGAAGGGGTGCCCAGCCCTCACCAGTTCGCAACATTGTAGGGTGCCGGACCACACCCCGTTTCGTAGCACTAGTTAGGCCATCACCGATTCGCCGGAAAGGCACTAAGGGTGCCCACGGCCCCTCACACCCCAGTTCGCCAGCGCAAAGTGCGCATTTCCACGGTCATGGACTCAGGGTGCCCAGCCCACCTGGTCATGGGTTGAAGCGGTTCACGGCCTCAAACTTCCCGGTCCATGGTGGGTGGAGGTGCCTGTCCCTCACTGGTCCGCTGGCACTGCAGGGTGCCTGGCCTCCTGCACCCCAGGTCATGGTGCTCGAAGGATGCTCGCTTTCCACGCACCCCGATTCATAGCACCTGGGTCCCCGACCACTCAAACCCCAGGTCATGGTGTCTGAGGGTGCCCATCCCTAACACCATAGGTCTCTGCAACTAAAGGGGTGCCCGGCCTCCCGGAGTCATGTCGTGAAGGTGTGCGAGAACCTCACCCGAGTCACTTGAATTGCTGGGTGTGCCCGAACCTCCACCGGGGTGCCATTACTTTGTTGGGTGCCCAGCCTCACACCCGGTTCTTGGCACTGTCAGGCCGGCCTAACACCCTGGATCATAGATTGCTGGAAGGGGGTACCCGGCCCTCACCCGGGTCATGTGGCACTGAAAGGTGTGCCCGAACCTCATACACCGGGTCGTGGTGCTGGAGGCCCTTGGCCTCACCCATTCATATACTGAAAGTGTCCGGCCCTCAAACAGGTCATAATGTTAGAAGTAGTGCCGGCCCACACACCCCAGGTCTCTAGCACTAGAAGGGTTCCCGGCCTCACCTGGGTCATGGTGCGGAGGTGCCCGGCCCTCCACACCCAGGTCATGACACTGAAGAGGTTCCAGCCCTCACCCCGGGTCATGGTGCTGGAGGGGTGCCCTGGCCTCACAGTCATGTGCTGAAAGGGTGCGGCCCTCATCCCGGGTTATGTCAATGAAGGGGTGCCCAGCTCTCACACCCCGGTGATTTCACTGAAGAGGTGCCTGGCCCTCACCGAGTCCATGGTACTGAAGGTGCCCCGCCCTCCCAGTTTATGGTGCTAATGGTGCCTGGCCCTTACACGGGTCATGTGAAGAGGTGCCAGCCCTCACCCCGGTTCATAACACTGTAGGGGTGCCTGCCCCACCGCAGCTCATGTCACTTATAGGTGCCCGGCGCTCACCCCAGGTCTTGGTGCTGGAGGGTGCCCGGCCTGTTTCACCAGGTCAGAGTGAAGGTGTGCCGGACCACACACCTTTTCAAAGCTCTGTGTGGGTGCCTGCTCCACCCAGGTCATGGCACTGAAGGGGGTGCCTGGCCTCACATCACCCCAGGTCATTTATTGCTGAAGGGGTTCGGCTTTCACACCCAGGTCATGGTGCTGATGGGGTGGCCCTCACCCCGATTATTGCACTGAAATCGAAGAGCCCGGCTAGCATTCTAGGTAGTAATTGCTGAGGCGTGCCTGGCACTCACCCAGCTCGTAGCTTTCTGAGAGGTGTATCGGGCCCTGGCATAATGGGTCTGTCACTGAAGGGGTGCCCGGCATCTACACCCCGGGTCATTGGCACTGAAGGTGCCAGCGTCACAATGGTTACTAAGCTAAACGAGTGCCTTCCTCACCCCGGGTCATGGCACTGGAAGGAGGACCGGCCCTCCACCGGGTCATGGCACTGGAAGGGTGACCGGCCTCACCCGGTCTGGCGCTGAAGGTATGCCAGGCCCTCACCCCGTGGTCATAGGCTAAGCGAGGTGCACAGCCCTCAGCCCAGGTCATATCTATGAAGGTGCCGTCCCTCCCTGCCCAGGGTCATATCACTGAAAAATATGCCTGACTGCACCCCAGGGTCATAGCTCTGAAAGAGTGCCCGGCCTCATACTAGTCATGGCACTGAAAAGGTTGCAGCCCTCACCCGTGTCATTGAAGGGTGGCCTCGCTTTTCTCTGGTTCGTAGCTCTGTGGGTGTGCCCGGCCCTCACCCGTTTCATGGCACTAAAGGGGTGCCGGTCATCACATCCCGGCTCGCTTGGCACTGAAGGGGTGCCAGCCTGAAACTTGGGGTCATGTGTCTGATGAGGGTGCGGCCCTCACACCCCTATTCATGGCACTGGAAGGGTGGCCGGCCTCAACAGTTCACCTTTCGGCCTTCACACCCCGTTTTATGCCAGCGGTTCCGACCATCACGGATTCTGACACTGAAGGGTGCCAGCCTCACACCAGGGTTGTTATGTCACTGATGGGGTGCAGCCGCTCACACTTGGGTCGTGTGGGCCTGAAAGGGTGCCATCCTCACAGGTGCTGGGCGGTGTTAGCCGTCACACCTGGCCTCAGCTTTGAAGGTATGCCCGGCCCTCACACCCCTGGTCATGGAGTTAAACGGGTGGCAGGCCCGTCACCCTCTCGGGTCATGGGGTCTGGAGGGTGCCCGCACCTCATACCCGGCGTATCGCTGTTTTGAAGGGGTGCTTGGCCTCTACCCAGTTCATAGCTCTGAAGGTCGGCCCTCCACCCGTGTCTGTGAAGGGTGCCGGCCCTCAAACTCTGGTTTCATAGCTCTGTAGAGTGCAGCCCTCCACCCAGTTTCGCAGCGCTAAAGGGGTGCCCAAGCCCTCACACCCAGCTCACGTGGCACTGGAAGTTTGCCCGGCTGGCTGGTCATGTCACTGAAGGGGTGCCAGGCTCACCTGTAGGGTGGCAGCCACCGGTCTTGGCATGAAGAGTGCCCGGTCCTCACGGTTCGCATGCACTGAAGGGTGCCGGCCCTCAACCCGGGTCATGTCTGAAGGGTGCCCTGCTTACACCTTCATGGCACTGAAGGGTGCCAGCCTCACACCTCAGGTCATGCATTGCTGAAGGTTCTGCGGCCTCCACCCCGGGTCATGGACCTAAGGGGTGCCTGCCATCACACCCAGGTCATGTGAAGGGTGCCAGGCCCTCCTGCCCAGTTCTTGCAGCACTGTAGGGTGCCTGCCTTCTGTTCATCTCACTGAAAGGGTGTGCAGCTCTCACACCCCTGTCAGCTTTGAAGGGTGCATGGCCCTCACCAGGTCATGTGACCTGGGGTGCCAGCCTCACACCACGGGGTCATGGGGTTAGGGAAGCGGTTCAGCCCCTCACACCAAGGTCATGGGGTTGAAACGGTTCGGCTCTCACACCCGGGTCATGGGTGCTGGAAAGGTGCCCAGCCTCACCCGGGTCATGTCACTGGAGGGGTGACGGCCCTCACGCAGATGTCTGTGCTGAGGGGTGCCCGGCATTCCAATTCGTAGCACTGAAAGTTTAAGCCCTCATCCCTATTCATTGGGGACACTGAAGGTGCCAGCCTCACACCGGGTCATGGCGCCAAAGGTACACGGCCCACCCGGGTCATGTGGACCTAAAGTTTTAGCCCTCCTGGGTCGTGGGGTTGAAGCGGTTCAACCATCACACTCCGGTGTCATGTGGTGTGGAGGGTGCAGCCCTCACCCGGGTCTCATGAAGGGGTGCTTCTTGGCCTCCTGTGCCGTTTCATAGTGTACTTGTGCCTCCCTCACAACCAGGTTTATGAAGCACTGAAAGGGGTTGCCCGGCCTCTTTTTAGTTCTTGTCACTGAAGGGGTGCCCGGCCCTCACCCAGGTCATGGTGCTGGGGTGCATTCACTCACGCAGGTTCCCACTGTAGGGGTACCCGGCCTCAACCTGGGTCATGGGGGTTGGGCGGTTCCGGTCTACCATTGGTCATGGAGCTGAAGGGTGCCGGCCATCACCCGGTTTCATGGCGTTGAAAGGTTGCCTTCCCTCTCCGGGTCATTGCTTTCTGAATGGGTGCCAGCCCTCACACCAGTTCATAGCTCTGTCAGGTGCTCGGGCTTCACCAGATTTCTGGCATAAGGGGTGCCAGCCCTCCCGACCACAGGTCATGTCTGAAGGGTTCACAGCCCTCACACACGGTCATGGACATAAAATTTGTGCACGGGCCACGGATATGCCTAAGAGCTGCCTTGGCCTCTCACCGGGTCGTGTCACTGAAGGTGCCAGCCCTCTATTTATGAGTACTGAAAGGGTGCCAGGCCTCACCCCAGTTCATGGCACTTTAGGTGCCCGGCCATACGATTCATGGCACTGAAATGGAGCCCGGCCTGACACGGGCCATGGTGCTGAGGGGGGTGCCGACCCTCACCCCGAGTTCGTTACTGAAGGTGCCAGGCCTCTGCCGGGTCATGTGAAGGGTGCCCGGCCTCTCACCCGGTTGGCGCTTTGTAGGGGTGCCCGGCCTTCACCCGTTTCGCAATTGCGGGGAAGGGTGCGTTCGCTCACACCCATTTAAAGCGACGCACTGAAGTGCAGCCTCACACAGGTCATGGCACTGAGGGTGGATGGCCTCACACACCAGGTCATGGACCTAAAGGGTGCCTGGCCTCACGCAGGTCTGTGGCACTAAGGTTGTCCAGTCCTCTCTCACAGTCATGGGTGCTGGAAGGGTTGCGGGTTTCACTATAGTGGCACTGAAAGGGTGCCTTGCCCTCTCACCCAGGGTTATGGTCCTGAAGGGGTGCCGGCCTCACACCCGGGTCATGTCACTAAAAGGGGTGCCGCGCTCCACACCTGTTCATGGCACTGAAGGGTGCCCGGCCCGTCACACCCCGGTTCATGGTGCTGAAGGGTGCCGGTCCTCACCTGGAAATGGTCTGAAAAGTGCCCGGCCCTCTCACCCCAGGTCATGTACACTAAAGAGTGCCAGCCTCACCCTGTTCATGTTACTGAAGGGGTGCCCAGCCCTCACTCCGGGTCATGGTGCAGGAGGTGCCCGGCCTTCACACCCCGGGTCATGTCACTGAAGGGTGCCGGCCCTCCCACTACCCTGGTCATGAGCTAAGCGGTGCCCAGCCCTCCACGCAGGTCATGTCACTGAAAGAGTGACTAGCCCTCACACCGCACTGTAGGGTGCCCGGCTTCACACCCGATTCACGCGCAGAAAGGTGCCCGGTCCTCACCCAGTTCATGACACTGAAGGGGTGCCCGGCCCTCACACCCGGGTCATGTTGAGAGTGCCCGGCCCTCCTTTCATGGCACTGAAGGGTGCCCAGCCCTCACACCCGGGTCATGGCACTGGAAGGGTTTTCTCGGCCCTCACCCGGGTCATGGACCTAAAGGGGTGCACAGCCCTCACCCCAGGTCATGTGAAGGGGTGCCCGGCCTCACACCCAGTTCACGGCACTGTAGGGGTGCCCTGCCTTCACCTCGTTTCATCGCACTGAAAGGGGTGCCCGGCTCTCACCGCCGTTCTGACACTGAAAGGGTGCCCAGCCCCTCACCCCTGTCCTTGGCACTGAAGGGTGCATGGCCCTCCCCACCCCGGGTCGTGACCTAAAGTGCCCAGCCCTCACACCACGGGTCATGGGGTTGAAGTTCCCGGCCCTCACACCCGGGTCATGGTGCTGGAGGGGTGCCCGGCCCTCACACCCAGGTCATGTCACTGAAGGGGTGCCCAGCCCTCCCCCAGGTCACAGCCTAAGTGCCTGGCTCCCTCACCCGAGTCATGTTCTGAAGGGTGCCCGGCATTCACACCCGATTCATGGCACTGAAAGGGTGCCCGGCCCTCACATCCTGTTCATGACACTGAAGGGTTCCGGCCACCACACCCGGGGTCATGGCGCCAAAGGTACGGCCGCACTTGGGTCATGGACCTGGGGTGCCCAGCCCTCACACCGATTCATTTCACTGAAGGTGGTGCCGGACCCTCCTCCCGGGTCATGAAGGGTGCCCGGCCTCACACTTCGGTTACCCAGCACTGTAGGGGGTGCCCGGATCTCACACCCCGTTCTTGGCACTGAAAGGGTGCCAGGCCCTCACACCCCGGTTCATGACACTGAAGGTGCCCGGCCTCCCCCAGGTCGCTCGCAAAGTGGGTGCACAGCCCTCACACCCAGGTCATGGACCTAAAGTGCCCAGCCCTCACACCCGAGGTCATGGGGGTTGAAACGGTTCAGCCCTCACACGGGTCATGGTTGCTGGAGGGTGCCGGCCCTCACATCTGGGTGTAGCAGGTGCCTCTACCAGTCATCGTGCTGAAGGGATGCCCGGCTTTCCCGATTCATGGCACTGAAGGGTCCCGGCCTCAAACCCGGTCGTAGTGTCTGAGGGTGCCGGGTCATGTCACTAAACAGGTGCCTCCTCCAGGTCAGGGTTACAGCGGTTCCCGGCCCTCCTCCCAGGTTTGAGCTGATGGGGTGCCGGCCCTCACACCCCGATTCTTGGCACTGAAATCGAGCCCGGCCTAACACCCTGGATCATGGTGCTGAAGGGGTGCCAGCCCTCACACCCCGGTCATGGCACTGAAGGTGTGCCCGAACCTCACACCCGGGTCATGGTGCTGGAGGTGTGCCGAACCTCACACCCGGGTTATGTCACTGTGAAGGGTGTCCGGCCCTCAGACCCGGGTCATGGCACTGAAGGGGTTCCGGACCTCACACCCGGGTCATGGTGGTGGAGGGTGCCCGACCCTCACACCCGGGTCATGTCACTGAAAGGGTGCCCGGCCTCATCGGGTGATGCCAATGAAGGGTGCCCAGCTCTCACCCCGGTGATTTCACAGAAGGGGTACCTGGCCCTCACCCCGGGTCATGGTGCTAATGGGGTGCCTGGCCCTTACACCCGGGTCATGTGAATGGGTGCCCAGCCCTCACACCCCAGTTCATAACACTGTAGGGGTGCCCTGCCCTCACACCCCGGTCATGGCACTGGGGTGCCTGTCCCTCACCTCCGGGTCATGGTGCTGAAGGGTGCCCGGCTTTCACACCCCGATTCATTGCACTGAAGGGGTGCCGGCCCTCACACCCGGGTCATGGTGCCTGAGGGTGCCAGCCCTCACACCCCGGGTCATGGGGTTGAAGTGGTTCCCGGCCATCACACCCCGGGTCATGGTGCTCATGGGGTGCCAGGCCCTCACCCCGATTCTTGGCACTGAAATCGAGCCCGGCCCTAACACTCTGGGTCATGGTGCTGAAGGGGCCCGGCCCTCACACCCCGATTCATTTCACTGAAGTGGTGCCGGACCCTCACTCCCGGGTCATGTGAAGGGGTGCCCGGCCCTCACACCCCGGTTCGCAGCACTGTAGGGGTGCCGGATCTCACACCCGTTTCATGGCACTGAAAGGGTGCCGGGCCCTCACCCCGGTTCATGACACTGAAGGGTGCCCGGCCCTCACACCCGGGTCATGGCACTGAAGTGGTGCACAGCCCTCACACCCCGGTCATGGACCTAAAGGGGTGCCCAGCCCTCACGCCACGGGTCATGGGGTTGAAACGGTTCCCGGCCCTCACACCCCGGGTCATGGTGCTGGAGGGGTGCCGGCCCTCATCCTGGGTCATGGCACTACAGGGGTCCCCGGCCCTCACACCACGATTCATGACACTGAAGGGGTGCCCGGCCGTCACACCCCGGGTCATTTCACTGAAGGGGTGTCCGGCCCTCACACCCCGGGCCATGGTGCTGGATTGGTGCCCGGCCCTCACACCCCGGGTCATGGTGCTTAAGGGGTGCCCGGCCCTCAAACCCCAATTCATGGCACTGAAAGGGTTTCCGGCACTCACACCCTGGTTCGCAGCACTGTAGGGGTGCCCGGCCCTCACACCCCGTTTCATGGCACTGAAAGGGTGCCCGGCCTTCACACCCCAATTCGTGACAATGAAGGGGAGCCCACCCCTCACACCACGGGTCATGGCACTGAAGGGGTGCCCGGCCCTCACACCCCGGGTCATGGCACTGATGAGGTGCCCGGCCCTCACACACCGGGTCATGGTGCTTAAGGGGTGCCCGGCCCTCAAACCCCGATTCATGGCACTGAAAGGGTGTCCGACCCTCACACCCTGGTTCGCAGCACTGTAGGGGTGCCCGGCCTTCACACCCCAATTCGTGACAATGAAGGGGAGCCCTCCCCTCACACCACGGGTCATGAACCTAACGTGGTGCCCGGCCCTCACACCCCTGTTCATGTCACTGAAGGGGTGCCCGGCCCTCACACCCCGGGTCATGGCACTGATGGGGAGCCCGGCCCTCACCTCCCGGGTCATGGCTCTGAAGGGGTGCCTGGCCCTCACACCCCGGGGCATGGTGCTGAAGGGGTACCCGGCCCTCACTCCCCGGTTCATGTCACTAAAGGGGTGCACGGCCCTCACACTCCGGGTCATGTCACTGAAGGGGTGCCCGGCCCTCACACCCCGATTCATGGCACTGATGAGGTGCCTGGCCCTCACACCCCTGGCCATGGCACTGAAGGTTTGCCCGGCTCTCACACCCCTGGTCATGTACCTAAAGTGGTGCCCGGCCCTCACACACCGTTTCATGGCACTGGAAGGGTGCCCGGCCCTCACACCCCGGGCCATGGTGCTGGAGGGGTGTCAGGCCCTGACACACCCGGTTCATGACACTGAAGGGGTGCCCGGCCCCCACACCCCAGGCCTTGGTGCTGGAGGGGTGCCCTGCACTCACACCACGGGTCATGGTGCTGGAGGGGTGCCCTGCCCTCACACCCCGGGTCATGTCACTGAAAGGGTGCCCGGCCCTCACACTCCGGATCATGGCACTGAAGGGGTTCCTGGCCCTCACAGCCCGGGTCATGGTGCTGGAGGGGTGCCCAGCCCTGATAACCCGGGTCATGTGAAGGGGTGCCCGACCCTCACACCCTGGTTTAAAGCACTGTATGGGTGGCCGGCACTCACACCACCGTTTCATGGCACTTATGGGGTGCCCGGCCCTCACACCGAAGTTCATGACACTGGAAGGGTGCCCAGCCCTCACACCCCTGTTCATGTCACTGAAGGGGTGCCCGGCCCTCACACCCAGGGTCATGGCACTGAAGGGGAGCCCGGCCCTCACACCCCGGGTCATGGCTCTGAAGGGGTGCCCGGCCCTCACACCCTGGGTCATGGTGCTGAAGTGCCTAGCCCCTCGGCACCTGGGTCATGTCATTAGCGGTGCCTGGCCTCACACCCCTGGGGTCATGTCGGCAGTGCCCGGCCTGACACCCGGGTCATGGCACTGAAGGGTGCTTGGCCCTCACATCTGGCTCAGGTGGCGAAGGGTGCCTGTCCTGGCACCCTGGGTCATGTGAAGTAAAGCCCTTGGCCCTCACACCTCGGCCTCTAGGGAAACACTGGGATGCCCCTGCCCCCACAATCTTGTTTACAATGAAGGGTGCCCTACCTCACACCCCAGGCCTGCTCACTGAAGGTACCCGGCCCTCACACCCCTGTAATGGGCACTGAGGTGCCCAGCCTCACACCCTGGCTATGAGACTTAGCGCCTGTCTGGCTCACACCTCTGGTCATGTATCAACGGTGCCTGGCCCACACCTGGTGGCTATGGTGGCTGAGGTGCCCGGCCCCACACCCAGCTGCTGGTGCGGGAGGGTGCCGCCCTGACACACCAGGTCGCGGATGCACTGAAGGTACCGGGCCCACACAGACTACAGGCCGAGGCTGGGAGGGTGCCTGCCCTGCCACCCTGGCCAGTGTCACTGAAAGGGGTGGTCTGGCCTCACACCCCTGGTCATGGTCACTGATGTCCAGCTCACAGCCCGTCATGGCACTGAAGGGGTGCTCAGCCTCACACCTGGGTCATGAAGGGTGCCCATCTTACACCCTGGGCTGCAAGTGCCTGGCCTCACACCCTAGTTCGTAATGACTATAAACGTATGCCCCCACAGCCTGCTCACACCAGGTGCCCAGCCTGCACCTACCATTAATAGGGCCAACCCTCACACCGGCCAGGATTTGGCGCTGGCCTCAAGCAATTCTCGTCATGGCACTGGTGAGGTACCAGGCTCAGACCTCTGGCGGCACGGCTAAAGGTTTGCCTGGGATATCACACCCTTTGCCAGAATCAACGTGTGCCTGCCCTCACAGCACCCTGTTCACTGAAGGGGTGCCTTTGCCTCACACTTCATGGCACTGAAGGGAGCCTGGCTCTCACCGGCCTCACCCCTGGCCTAGTGGCCTGAAGGGGTACTGCCCTCACACCGTCATGGTGGTGCCAAGGTACCTGCCCTCACACCGGTCATGTCACCAAGGGGTACCCAGCCTCACACCTGCCTGTAACTGAAGGGGTGCCCGCCCTCACACCCTGGATCAAGTACTGAAAGGGTGCCTGCCCTCACAGCCCAAGGCTGGTGTTGAGGGTGTCAGGCCCTGACACCTGGGTCATGACACTGAAGGGGTGCCCAACCTCACACCCCCAGGCCATGGTGCTTGAGGGTGCCCCGCCCTCACACGCCTGTTTATGGCACCGATGAGGTGCCTGGCCTTGGCCACCCCTGGCCATGGCACTGCATGGCTGCCGGCTTCACACCCCAGGCCATGGTGCTGGAGGGGTGCCTGCCTCACACCCTGGGTCAGCTCACCAGGTTATCCGGCCCTCACACCCCGGGTCAGACGGCGGGTGCCCGGCTGTCACACCCTGGCCATAGACTGAAGGTGTGCCCGCTCACACCCCTGGTCATAGACCCAAACGGGGTGCTCCGGCCTCAGCACCCAGGCTGCACAGGTGCCCGCCTCACACCCCGGACATGAGACCAGAAGGAGGACTCTGGCCCCTCACACGCCAGTCATGGCACCCAGCAGTGCCTGGCCCACACACCCCGGTCATGTCATCATTGAAGGTTCCTCCCGGCCTCACACTTCGGTCATATCACTGAAAGGGTGCCCTGCCCTACACCCCGGGTCATAGCACCAAGGAGTGCCTGGCCCTCATGGCCCTGGCCGAGGTGCTGGGGGGTGCCCGCCTCACACCTCACCCAGTGGCACTGAAATCGAGCCCGCCTCTACACCCGGGTTATGGTGGTCCTGACAGTGCCTGGCCCTCACACCCCCGATTCAGGACTGCAGTGCCGGCCTCATGCCCTGCCTGCAGCACTGTAGTGCCTGGCCCTCACACCCCTGCTCCCCAGGGCACTTTAAAGAGGGCCCGGCCTCACACCCTACTCCAGACACTGAAGGGGTTCCCGGCCTCACACTCCCAGTCATGGCACTCAGTGTGCCCTGCACTCACACCCTGGTCATGGTGCTGAGGGTGCCTGTCCCCGGCCACCCCGGCCAGCCACGAGTGGTGCCCGGCCTCACACCCCGGGTCATGTCACTGAAGGTGCCCAGTTCTCACACTCAGGTCATGTCACCAGGCGTGCCCAGCTCACACTGGGGTCACTTGTAGTAAAAGCTCTGGCCTCACACCCCGGTCATGGCTCTGAAGGTGCTCTGCCTCACACCCTGGGTCATGGGTGCCCACCACACCTGGCTGTGCCTGGCCCTCACACTGGTCATGTCACTGAAGGCACGTCCTGACACCTGGGTCATGGCACTGATGAGGTGCCTGGCTCACACCCCTGGGCCATGGCACTGAAGGGTGTCGGCCCCTCACACCCCAGGCCATGGTGCTGAGGTGCCTGCCTCACACCTCGGTCATGGCACTGAAGGGGTTCCCCGGCCTTCACACCCCGGGTCATGGCTCTGAGGTGCCTGGCCCTGACACACCTCGGGTCATGGCACTGATGAGATGTCTGCCTCACACTCCTGGCCATGGCACTGAAGGTGCCCCTGGCCCCCACCCCAGGGCCAGAGTGCCTGCCCTCACACCCCAGGTCATGTCACTGAAGGGGTACCTGGTCTCACATCTCTGGCTCATGGCACTGAGGTGCCTGGTCTCACTTTGGCACTGAAGGTTTGCCCGGCCTCACGCCCCTGGTCATGTACTCCAACGTGGTGCCCGGCCTCACACCCCGATCCATGGCACTGAGGTGCCCGCCCTCACACTCCGGCCATAGGCAGGAGGGGTGCCGGGCCCTGACACACCCAAGCTGGCGACACTGAAGGTGCCTGGCCTACACACCCCAGGCCGGGTGGTGCTGGAGGGTGCCGCCTCACACCCTGGTCATGTCACTGAAAGGGGTGCCCGCCAGTCCGTAATGCACGGAAGAGGTGCTCACCAACGAAATAAAACAACTACACAGAAGGTGCCCAACAACGCGACCTGTAACACTATAGGGGTTCCATGCCCCACAGCCTGTCATGGCACTGTAGGGGTGCCTGGCTCAGACCCCACCTGGGACAATGCTGGGAGCCAACCTCACACCGCGGGGCCTGGCACTGAAGGGGTGCCTGGGCCCTCACACCCCTGGTCATGGCACTGTACCTGGCCCACACCCTGGGCCATGGTGCACTGGAAGGTTTGCCTGACATCACACCCCTGGTCATGGAATCACTGTGGTGCCCAGCCCTCACACCTGCGCCACTGGCGTGGTGCCCGGCCTCACACCCTGGGTCAAGGGCACTGAAGGGGAGCCTGGCCTCACCGGCCCCTCAGCCCCCGGCTCATGGCCCTGAAGGCACCCGGCCTCACACCCCGGGTCATGGTGCTGAAGGGGCACCCGGCCCTCACACCCCGGGTCATGTCACTAAGCAAATGCAGCCCCACACCTGGGTCATAACTGAAGGGGTGCCCGGCCTCACACCCCTGATCTGCACGAAAGGGGGTGCCCATCTCACAGCCCGGCCATGGTGTTGAGGGGTGTCAGGCCTGACACACACCCAACAGGACATTGAAGGGGTGCCCAACTCACACCCCCCAGGCCATGGTGCTGGAGGGTGCCCGGGCCCCCACACGCCTGCTGAGGCACTGGATGAGGTGCCCGGCCCTCACCCCAAGTGCACTGAAGGCTGGCCTGCCTGCCACCCCAGGCCATGGTGCTGGAGGTGCCTGCCCTCACACACCCCCGGTCATGTCACTGAAAGGGTATCCGGGCCTCACACCCTGGCTCGGTGACATTAGGGTGCCCTCGCCGTCATGACCCCTGGCTAAGGGACCGGCCCTCACACCCCGGTTCAGGTGCTGGGAGTCCGGCCCTCACACCCTGATTCATGGCACTGAAAGGGTACCCGGCCCTCACACCCCACCAGACACTGAAGGGTGCCCGGCCTCACACCCCGGGTCAGGCACTGAAGGGGTGCCCGGCCCTCACACCCCGGGTCAGTGGTGCTGGAGGGTGCCCGCCCCACACCCCGGAAATACTGAAAGGGTGCTCCACACCGCCGGGTCACTGAAGGGGTGGCCTCACACCCGGGTCATGTCACTGAAGGGGTGCCCAGCTCTCACACCCGGGTCATGGCACTGAAGAGGTGCCTGGCCTCACACCCCGGCTGCAGGAAGGGGTGCCTGGCACTTACACCACGGGTCATGTGAAAGGGTGCCCGGCCCTCACACCCCAGTTCATGTCACTGAATGGGTGCCCTGCCCCACACCCTGCTCTATGTCACTGAAGGTGCCCGGCCCTAAAACCCCGGCTCATATCACTTATGGGGTGCCCGCCCTCACACTCCGGTCATGGTGCCTGACACCCCTGGGTCATGAAGGGGGTGCCTGACCTCACACCCTGGTTCACAGCACTGTGGGGTGCCCGCACTACACCCCTGGTTCATGGTACTATGGGTGCCCGGCCCTACACCCCTGTCATGTCACTGAAGGTGCCCGCCTCCCACACCCCGGGTCATGCAGACTGAAGGGGTGCCGAGCCTCACACCCCGGGTCATGTCACTGAAGGGTGCCCGGCCCTCACACCCTGGTCATGTCACTGAAGGTGCCTGGCCTCTCACCCCGGTCATGGCACTGGATGGGTGCCCGGCCCTCACACCCTGGGTCATGGCGCTGAAGTGCTCTCGGCCCTCACACCCCGGGTCATGTCACTAAGGTGCCTGCCCTCACACTCCGGTCATGTCACTGAAGGGGTGCCCGGCCCTCACACCCTGGGTCATGGCACTGATGAGGTGCCCGGCCCCACACCCCTGGGCCATGGCACTGGAAGGGTGCCTGGCCTCACACCCCAGGCCATGGTGCTGGAGGGGTGCCTGCCCTCACACCCCGGGTCATGGCACTGAAGGGGTTCCTGCTTCACACCCCGGGTCATGGCTCTGAAGGGGTGCCTGGCCCTGACACCCCGGTCATGGCACTGATGAGATGCCCGGCCTCACACCCCTGGCCATGGCACTGGAAGGGTGCCCGGCCCTCACACCCCAGGCCATGGTGCTGGAGGGGTGCCCCGCCCTCACACCCCAGGTCATGTCACTGAAGGTACTCCGGCCTCACACCCCGGGTCATGGCACTGATGAGGTGCCCGGCCTCACACCCCTGGCCATGGCACTGAATGTTTGCCCGGCCCTCACGCCCTGGTCATGTACCCAACGTGGTGCCCGCCCTCACACCCCGATTCATGGCACTGAAAGGGTGCCCGGCCTCACACCCGGCCATGGTGCTAGAGGGGTGTCGGCCCTGACACACCCGGCATGACACTGAAGGGGTGCTCGCCCACACACCCCAGGCCATGGTGCTGAGGGGTGCCTGCCCTCACACCCCGGGTCATGTCACTGAAAGGGTGCCCGGCCCTCACAGTCCGGGTCATGGCACTGAAGAGGTGCCTGGCCCTCACACCCCAGGGTCATGGTGCTGAGGGGTGCCCGGCACTTACACCCCGGGTCATGTGAAAGGTGCCCGGCCCTCACACGCCGGTTCATATCACTGTAGGGTGCCCTGCCCCACACCCCGTTTCATGTCACTGAAGGGGTGCCCGCCCTCACACCCCGGATTCATGGCACTGAAGAGATGCCTGGCCCCACACCCCGGTTTCATGTCACTGAAGGTGCCTGGCCCTCACACCCCGGTTCATGACACTGATGGGGTGCCTGGACCTCAAACCCGGGTCATGGTGCTGGAGGGGTGCCCAACCCTGACACCCCGGGTCATGTGAAGGGGTGCCTGACCTCACACCCTGGTTCACAGCACTGTGTGGGTGCCCGGCACTCACCCCCGTTTCATGGCACTTATGAGGTGACCGGCCCTACACCCCTGTTCATGTCACTGAAGGGGTGCCCGGCCTTCACACCCCGGGTCATGGCACTGAAGGGTGCCGGGCTCTCACACCCGGTCATGTCACTAAAGGGTGCCCGGCCCTCACACCCCGGGTCATGTCACTGAAGGGCCCGCCCCTCACACCCCGGGTCATGTCGGGTGCCTGGCCCTCACACCCCGCGTCATGGCACTGATGAGGTGCCCGGCCTCACACCCCGGCCATGGCACTGAAGGGTGTCCTGCCCTCACACCCGCGGCCATGGTGCTGAGGGGTGCCCGCCCTCACACCCCGGTCATATCACTGAAAGGGTGCCTGGCTTTCAAACCCCGGGTCATGTCACTGAAGGGGTGCCCAGCTCTCACACCCGGTCATTGCACTGAAAGGGTGCCCGGACCTCACACCCCGGTTCATAACACTGTAGGGGTGCTCTGCCCCCACTCCCCGTTTCATGTCACTGAAGGGGTGCCCGGCCCTAAAACCCCGGTTCATGTCACTTACGGGGTGCCCGGCCGTCACACTCCGGGTCATGGTGCTGGAGGGGTGCCCAGCCCTGACACCCCGGGTCATGTGAAGGGATGCCCGACCCTCACACCCTGGTTCAAAGCACTGTATGAGTGCCCGGCACTCACACCACCGTTTCATGGCACTTATGGGGTGCCCGGCCCTTTCACCCAGGTTCATGACTCTGAAAGGGTGCCCAGCCCTGACACCCCGGGTCATGTCACTAAAAAGGTGCCCGGCCCTCACACCCCAGTTCATGTCACTGAAGGGGTGCCCGGCCTTCACACCCCGGGTCATGGCACTGATGAGATGCCCGGCCCTCACACCCCTGGCCATGGCACTGAAAGGGTGCCCGGCCCTCAAACCCTGCGCCATGGCACTGAAGGGGAACCCGGCCCTCACACCCTGGGCCATGTCACTAAAAAAGTGCCCGGCCTTCACACCCCGGGTTATGTCACTGAAGGGGTGCCCGGCCCTCACACCCCGGGTCATGGCACTGATGAGATGCCCGGCCCTCACACCCCGGGCCATGGCACTGAAAGGGTGCCCGGCCCTCACACCCCGGGTCATGTCACTAAAGGGGTGCCCGGCCCTCACACCCCGGGTCATGTCACTGAACGGGTGCCTGGCCCTCACACCCTGGGTGATGGCACTGATGAGGTGCCCGGCCCTCACACCCCTGGCCATGGCACTGGACGGTTGTCCGGCCCTCACACCCCGGGCCATGGTGCTGAAGGGGTGTCAGGTCCTGACACACCCGGGTCATTACACTGAAGGGGTGCCCGGCCCTCACACCCCAGGCCATGGTGCTGGAGGGGTGTCAGGTCCTGACACACCCGGGTCATTACACTGAAGGGGTGCCCAGCTCTCACACTCCGGGTCATAGCACTGAAGGGGTGCCTGGCCCTCACACCCCGGGTCATGGTGCTGAAGGGGTGCCTGGCCGTTACACCCCTGGTCATGTGAAAGGGTGGCCGGCCCTCACACCCCGGTTCGTAACACTGTAGGGATGCCCTGCCCCCACACCCCGTTTCATGTCACTGAAAGGGTGCCCGGCCCTCACACCCCGGGTCATGTCACTGGAGGGGTGCCCATGCCTCACACACCGGGTCATGGCACTGATGAGGTGCCCGGCCCTCACACCCCTGGCCATGGCACTGAAGGTTTGCCCGGCCCTCACACTCCGGGTCATGGTGCTGGAGGGGTGCCCAGCCCTGACACCCCGGGTCATGTGAAGGGGTGCCCGACCCTCACACCCTGGTTCAAAGCACTGTATGGGTGTCCGGCACTCACACCATCGTTTCAGTGCACTTATGGGGTGCCCGGCGCTCACACCCCGGGTCTTGTCACTGAAGGGGTGTCCAGCTCTCACAGTCCGGGTCATGGCACTGAAGGGGCGCCTGGCCCTCACACCCCGGGTCATGGTGCTGAAGGGGTGCCCGGCCCTTACACCCCGGGTCATGTGAAGGGGTGCCAGGCCCTCACACCCCGGGTCATAGCACTGATGAGGTGCCCGGCCCTCACACCCCTGGCCATGGCACTGAAGGTTTGCCCGGCCCTCACACCCCTGGTCATGTACCTAACGTGGTGCCCGGCCCTCACACCCCGATTCTTGGCACTGAAAGGGTGCCCGGCCCCCACACCCCGAGCCATGGTGCTGGAGGGGTGCCCGGCCCTCACAACCCGGGTCATGTCACTGAAAGGGTGCCCGGCCCTCACACCCCGGGTCATGTCACTGAAAGGGTGTACGGCCCTCACACTCCGGGTCATGGCACTGAAGGGATGCCTGGCCCTCAAACCCCGGGTCATGGTGCTGAAAGGGTGCCCGGCCCTAAACCCGGTCATGTGAAACGGTGTTCGGCCCTCACACCCCGTTCATAACACTGTAGGGTGCCCTGCCCCCACACCCCGCGTCACTGTATGGGTGCCCGGCACTCACACCACCGTTTCATGGCACTTATAGGGTGCCCGGCCCTCACACCCAGGTTCATGACTCTGAAAGGGTGCCCAGCCCCTCACACCCCTGTTCATGTTACTGTATGGGTGCCCGGCACTCACACCACCGTTTCATGGCACTTATACGGTGCCCGGCCCTCACACCCAGGTTCATGACTCTGAAAGGGTGCCCAGCCCTCACACCCCTGTTCATGTCACTGAAGGGGTGCCCAACCCTCACACCCCGGGTCATGGCACTGAAGGGGAGCCAGGCCATCACACCCCGTTTCATGGCTCTGAAGGTGCCTGCCCACACCCCGTTTCATGGCTCTGAAGGTGCCTGGCCTCACACCCAGGCCATGTCTCACTGAAGGGGTGCCCGGCCCTCACCCCCCGGGTCGTGGCACTGATGAGGTGCCCGGCCCTCACACCCCTTGCCATGGCACTGAAGGGGTGCCCGGCCCTCACACCCCGGGTCATGTCACTAAAGAGGTGCCCGGCCCTCACACCCCGGGTCATGTCACTGAAGGGGTGCCCGGCCCTCACACTCCGGGTCATGGCACTGATGAGGTGCCCGGCCCTCACATCCCTGGCCATGGCACTGGAAGGGTGCCCGGTTCTCACACCCTGGGCCATGGTGCTGGAGGGGTGTCAGGCCATGACACACCCGGATCATTACACTGAAGGGGTGCCCGGCCCTCACACCCCAGGCCATGGTGCTGGAGGGGTGCCCGGCCCTCACACCCCGGGTCATGTCACTGAAAGGGTGTCCGGCCCTCACACCAGGTCTGGGTGCTGAAGGGTGCCCAGCCCTCACACCCAGGCTTTCATGGCTACTGTGGCAGGGATGCACTGCCCCACACCCCGTTTCATGTGTCACTGATAGAGGGTGCTCGGCCTCACCCCGGGTCAGGTCACTGAAGGGTGCCCGGCACTCACCCCAGGTCGCTAGCCAGCAGTGATAAGGTGCCCGGCCTCACACCCCATGCCATGGCACTGAAGAGTGCCCGGCCCTCACACCCCAGGTCATGTCACTAAAGGGTTTTGCCCTCACACCCCGGGTCATGTCACTGAAGGTGCCGGCCCTCACAGGTCCATGTCAATGAAGGGGTGCCCGGCCCTCACACCCCGGGGCATGGCACTGATGAGGTGCCCGGCCCTCACATCCGTGGCCATGGCACTGAAGGTTTGCCCGGTCCTCACACCCCTAGTCATGTACGTAAAGTGGTGCCCGGACTTCACACCCCGATTCATGGCAGTGAAAGGGTGCCCGGCCCTCATAGCCCGGGCCATGGTGCTGGAGGGGTTTCAGGCCCTGACACACCTGGGTCACGACACTGAAGGGGTGCCCGGCCCTCAAACCCCCAGGCCATAATGCTGGAGGGTTGCCCGGCTCTCACACCCCCGGTCATAGCACTGATGAGGTGCCCGGCCCTCACACCCCTGGCAATGGCACTGAAGGTTTGCCCGGCTCTCACACCCTTGGTCATGTACCTAAAGTGGTGCCCGTCCCTCACTTCCGTTTCATGGCACTGGAAGGGTGCCCGGCCCTCACACCCCAGGCCATGGTGCTGGAGGGGTGCCCGGCCCTCACACCCCGGGTCATGTCACTGAAAGGGTGTCCGGCCCTCACACCCCGGGTCATATCACTGAAGGGGTACCCACCTCTCACACTCCGGGTCATGGCACTGAAGGGGTGCCTGGCACTCACACCCCGGGTCATGGTGCTGAAGGGGTGCCCGGCCCTCACACCCCGTTTCGTAACACTGTAGGGATGCCCTGCCCCCACACCCCGTTTCATGTCACTGATAGGGTGCCCGGCCCTCACACCCCGGGTCATGTCACTGAAGGGGTGCCCGGCCCTCACCCCCCGGGTCATGGCACTGATAAGGTGCCCGGCTCTCACACCCCTTGCCATGACACTGAAGGGGTGCCCGGCCCTCACACCCCGGGTCATGTCACTAAAGGGGTGCCCGGCCCTCACTTCCGTTTCATGGCACTGGAAGGGTGCCCGGCCCTCACACACCGGGCCATGGTGCTGGAGGGGTTTCTGGCCCTGACACACCCGGGTCATGACACTGAAGGGGTGCCCGGCCCTCACACCCCAGGCCATTGTGCTGGAGGGGTGCCCTGCCCTCATACCCCGGGTCATGTCACTGAAAGGGTGTCTGGCCCTGACACACCCGGGTCATGACACTGAAGGGGTTCCCAGCCCTCACACCCCGGGTCATGGCAAAAAAGCGGTGCCCGGCCGTCACACCCCTGGCCATGGCACTGAAGGTGTGCCCGGCCCTCACACCCATGGTCATAGACCTAAACGGGTGCCCGGCCCTCACACCCCGGGTCATGGGGCTGAAGGGGTGCCCCGCCCTCACACCCCGGTTCATGGCACTGGAAGGAGTGACCGGCCCTGACACGCCGGGTCATATGCACCGAAAGGGTGCCCGGCCCACACACTCCGTTCATGTCATTGAAGGGGTGCCCGGCCCTCACACCCCGGGTCATGTCACTGAAAGGGTGCCCGGCCCTCACACCCCGGGTCATAGCACTGTAGGGGTGCCGGCCTCGCAACCCAGGTCATGGTGCTGGAGGGGTCCCCGGCCCTCACACCACGATTCATGGCACTGAAATCGAGCCCGGCCCTCACACCCCAGGTCATGGTGCTGAAGGGGTGCCCGGCCCTCACTCCCCGATTCATGGCACTGAAGGGCTGCCCGGCCGTCACACCCCGAGTCATGTGAAGGTGTGCCCGGCCCTCACACCCCGGTTCACAGCACTGTATGGGTGCCTGGCCCTCACACCCCGTTTCATGGCACTGAATGGGTGCCCGGCCCTCACACCCCGGGTCATGGCACTGGTGAGGTGCCCGGCCCTCACACCCCAGGCCATGGCACTGAAGGTTTGCCCGGCCCTCAAACCCCTGGTCATGTACCTAAAGTGGTGCCCGGCTTCACTCCCCGATTCATGGCACTGGAAGGGTACCCGGCCCTCACACCCCGGGCCATGGTGCTGGAGGGGTGTCAGGCCCTGACACACTCGGGTCATTACACTGAAGGGGTGCCCGGCCCTAACACCCCAGGCCATGTTGCTGGATGGGTGCCCGGCCCTCACACCCCGGGTCATGTCACTGAAAGGGTGCCCGGCCCTCACACCCCGGGTCATGTCACTGAAGGGGTGCCCAGCTCTCACACTCCGGGTCGTGGCACTGAAGGGGTGCCTGGCCCTCACACCCCGGGTCATGGTGCTGAAGGGGTACCCGGCCCTTACACCCCGGGTCTTGTGAAGGGGTGCCCGGCCCTCACACAATGGTTTGTAAGACTGTAGGGATGCCCTGCCCCCACACCCCGTTTCATGTCACTGAAAGGGTGCCCGGCCCTCACACCCCGGGTCATGTCACTGGAAGGGTGCCCAGACCTCACACACCGGGTCATGGCACTGATGAGGTGCCCGGCCCTCACACCCTTGGCCATGGCACTGAAGGTTTGCCCGGCCCTCACACCACTGGTCATGTACCTAACGTGGTGTCCAGCCCTCACACCCCGATTCATGGCACTGAAAGGGTGCCCGGCCCTCACACCCCGATTCATGGTGCTGGAGGGGTGTCAGGTCCTGACACACCCGGGTGATGACACTGAAGGGGTGCCCGGCCCTCACACCCCAGGCCATGGTGCTGGAAGGGTGCCCGGCCCTTACACCCCAGGCCATGGTTCTGGAGGGGTGCGCGGCCCTCACATCCCGGGTCATGGAGCTGAAGGGGGGTCCGGCCATCACACCCCGATTCATGGCACAGTGCCAGCCCACACACTCCCGTTCATGTCATTTAAGGGGTGCCAGCCCTCACCCCGGTCACTGCTTTTGAAGGGTGCCCGGCCTCCATACCCTGGTCCGCGCCGGGTGCTGGAAGGGTGCCCGGCCCTCACACCCCGATTCATGGCACTGAAATCGAGCCCAGGGCCCTCACACCCCGGCTCATGGCACTGAAGGGGAGCCCGGCCCTGACGCCCCGGGTCTTATCACTGAAGGGGTTCCCGGCCGTCACACCCCTGGCCATGGCACTGAAGGTGTGCCCGGCCCTCACACCCCTGGTTATAGACCTAAATGGGTGCCCGGGTCTCACACCCCGGGTCATAGCACTGAAGGGGTGCCTGGCCCTCACACCCTGGTTCATGGCACTGAAGGGGTGCCCGGCCCTCACACCCCTGTTCATGGCACTCAAGGGGTTCCCAGCCCTCATACCCCGGGTCATGGCACTGAAGCGGTGCCCGGCCCTCACACCCCGGGTCATCGTGCTGGAGGGGTGCCCAGCCCTGACACCCCGGGACATGTGAAGGGGTGCCCGACCCTCACACCCTGGTTCAAAGCACTGTATGGGTGTCGGGCATTCACACGACCATTTCATGGCACTTATGGGGTGCCCGGCCCTCACACCCAGGTTCACGACTCTGAAAGATTTGACCCTCACCCAGGATGGCGCAGAGGGGAGCTCGGCCCCTACCCCAGGTCATGACTGAAGGGGTGCCGGCCCCACCGTTTCATGTCATTGAAGGGGTGCCCGGTCCTCACACCCCGGATCATGTCACTGAAAGGGTGCCCAGCCCTCACACACAGGGTCATAGCACTGAAGGGGTGCCCGGCCCTCATACCCCGGGTCATGGTGCTGGAGGGGTGCCCGGCCCTCACACCCTGATTCATGGCACTGAAATCGGGCCCGGCCCTCACACCCCGGGTCATGGTGCTGAAGGGGTGCCCGGCCCTCACACCCAGATTCATGGCATTAAGGGGTGCCCGGCCCTCACACCCCGAGTCATGTGAAGGGGTGCCCGGCCCTCACACCCCGGTTCACAGCACTGTAGGGGTGCCCGGCCCTCACACCCCGTTTCATGGCACTGAAGGGGTGCCCGGCCCTCACACCCCGACTCATGGCACTGACGGGGAGCCCGGCCCTGACGCCCCGGGTCTTGTCACTGAAGGGGTTCCCGGCCCTCACCCCGGGTCATAGCACTGAAGCGGTGCCTGGCCCTCCGCCCTGGTTCATGGCACTGAAAGGGTGCCCGGCCCTCACACCCCGGGACATGTGGTGCCCGACCTCACCTGGTTCAAAGCACTGTATGGGTGTCGGCATTCACACATTCATTTCCTTGCTTATGGGTGCCCAGCCTCACACCCAGGTTCCACCCGGCGCTGAAGCGGTGCCCGGACGTCACACCCCTGGCCATGTTACTGAAGGTGTGCCCGGCCTTCACACCCCTGGTCATAGAACTAAACGGGTGCCCGGCCCTCACACCCCGGTTCATAGCACTGAAGAGGTGCCTGGCCCTCACACCCCGGTTCACGGCACTGAATGGGTGCCCGGCCCTCACACCCTGGTTCATGGCACTGAAGGGGTTCCCGGCCCTCACACCCCGGGTCATGGCACTGAAGCGGTGCCCGGCCGTCACACCTCTGGCCATGGCACGAAGGTGTGTCCGGCCCTCACACCCCGGGTCATGGTTCTGGAGGGGTGCCCAGCCCTGACACCCCGGGACATGTGAAGGGGGGCCCGACCCTCACACCCTGGTTCAAAGCACTGTATGGGTGTCCGGCACTCACACCACCGTTTCATGGTACCTGGTGGGTTGCCCGGCCCTCACACCTGGTGTTCATGACCTCCTGAAAGGGGTGCCCGCCCTCACACCCCGGTTATGTCACTAAAGGGGTGCCCGGCCTTCTCACACCCCGGTCATGGCACCGATGAGGTGTGCTCTGCCCCCTCACACTCTGGTCATGTACTCAACGTGGTGTCCGCCCTCACACCCATAGACATCCATGGTGCACTGAAAGGGTGCCTGGCCCTCACACCCCTGCTTCCATGGCACTGAAGGGGGCTCCGGCCCTGAAACCCCGGCACATGACACTGAAGGGGTTCCCGCCCCTGACCTCGGTCATGTCACTGAAGGGGTCCCGGCCCTCACACCCCGGGTCATGGCAAAGCGGTGCCTGGCCGTCACACCCCTGGCCATGACACTGAAGGTGTGCCCGGCCCTCACACCCCTGGTCATAGACTCCAAACGGGTGCCCGGCCCTCACACCCCGGTAATGTCATCACCTGCGCGGGTGCCTCGACCCTCACCCCCGGTCATAGCACTGAAGGTGCCCGGCCCTCATACCCCGGGTCATGGTGCTGGAGGGGTGCCCGGCCCTCACACCCCGATTCATGGCACTAAAATCGAGCCCGGCCTCACGCCCAGGCCGGTGTTGAAGGAGCCCGGCCCTCACACCCGATTCATGGCACTGAAGGGGAGCCCGGCCCCTACACCCGATTCATGTAGCACTGAAGTGGGTGCCTGGCTCACAAACCCGGGAAGTCATGTAAAGGGGTGCCCAGCCCTCACACCCCGGTTTACAGCACTGTAGGTGTGCCCCGCCCCCCTCACACCCCGCTCGGCACTGAAGGGGTGCCCGGCCTCACACCCCGGCTCATGCGCTCCTGAAGGGGAGCCCGCCCTGAGGCCCCGGTTCACTGGAAAGGGGGCTCCCGGCCCTCACACCCCAGGTCATGTCACTGAAGGGTTCCCGGCCGTCATGTACCCCCGGTCATGGCACTGAAGGGGTGCTCTGTCCCTCACACCCTGGGTCATGGTGCTGAAGGGGTGCCGGCTTTCACCCCGACGCAGGCACTGAAAGGGTGCCCACCAAACCCCGGGGTCATGGTAAGCCGGAGGGGTGCCCGCGCTCACACCCCTGGTCATGTCACTAAAAAGGTGCCTGGCCCTCAATCTCGGGTCATGCAAGCACTGAAAGTGTCCCGGCCCCTCATACCCCGTGTCATGTCACTGAAGGTGCCCAGTTGCGTCACACCTGGGATCATGTAGCACTTTGGCGCCCAGCCCTCACACTCCAGGGAAGTCATGGTACTGAAGGGTTGCACGGTCCTCACACCCCGGGTCATGGTGCTGATGGGGTGCCTGACCATACCCCGGGTCATAAAGGGAGGTGCCTGCCATCATACATCCCATTCATGGCATTCGGAAATCGAGCCCGGCCCTCATACTCCCGGGTCATGGCAGTGAAAAGCGTGCCCGCCCTCACACCCCGTCATGTGAAGTGCGCCCGGCCCTCACACTCCGGTTCATTATAGCTCTGTAGGGGTGCCCGGCCTCACACCCCGTTTCACGGCACTAAAGGGGTGCCTGGTATCTACCCGGCTTCGTGGCGCTGAAGGGGTGCTCCGCCCTACCACCATGGTTCAGCGCGTCACTTGAGGGTGCCCGCGCCACACCCCCGGTCATGGTGTGCTGGAGGGGTGCCCGGCCCCATACCCCTCGGGTCATGTGAAGGGGTGCCCGGCACACACACCCTTTTCAAAGCACTGTATGGGTGCCCGGCACTCACAACCAGGTTTATGACACTGAAAGGGTGCCCGCTTCACACCCCAGGTCAAGTCGAAAGCTCGGCTAATTCCCTCGAGTCATGGCTCTGCCCGTCATCACGCAGGGTGCACGGCCCCTCACACCACGGGTCATCGGATCAAAGGGGTGCCCGGCCTTCACACCCCGGGTCATGGGTTTTAAGCGGTTCCAGTCCTTACACCATGGGTCATGGGATAGTGCCTGGCCATCACACCCCGACTCATGGCAGGCTGAAAGGGTGCCCGGCCTTCACACCCCGGGTCATGTCGCTAGTGCGTGACGCCCTCACCCTCGGCGGTCATGGGATTTGTGCCTCGCCCCGCCACCCCCGGGTCATGGGGTTGAAGCGCTGTCCTCTACACCACGGTCATGCGGAGCTGCGCCCGCCATCACACCGCGATTCATGGCATTGAGGTGTGCTTTTCCGGTTTTCGCCGCCCCGGTCATGGTATCGAATAAGGTGCCCGCCGCCGCCACCCCAGTTCATAGCGTTTCACGTAGCCTCACCCCGCTCCATGGCATTTCAACGGGTTGTTCTTTTCGGTTACCCTACCATGGCATTGAAGGGGTGCCCGGCCCCAAAGCCCAGGTCATGTCGGCTCGAAGCAGTGTGCCTGACCTCACACCCTCGCCATGGCACTGAGCAGATGCCGGGCCCTCACACCCCTGGCTTCGGCAGAAAGCAACGTCGCTCACCCCCCCCGGGTCAAGCTGAAGCCCAGTTTGCCCCGGGGTCATGGCACTGAAGGAGTGAGACCGCCCCACACCATGGGTCATGGCACTGACTTCAGCCCTCACACCCGGTCATGTAGGCTGATTGCCTGACACTTCATGTTGAAGGCGCTCGCCCTCACACTTTGCGCCGGCGTTGGCTCGGAGAAGAAACCGGGTTCACACCTCGGCAGTGGCACTGAAGGGGTGGAAACAGTCATTACCCGGTCATGATGCTGAAGGCGATTGAAGTTTTCACATCTCTGATTCATGGCACTGAAAGGGTGCTGAGCACACCCCGGGTTATGTTACCAAAGGATGCTTTACCCTCACACCCCGGGCATGGTGCTGATCCAGGTGTAAGGGCCGGGCTCGATTTCAGTGCTAAAAATCGGGGTGGAGGCCTGGCACCCCCATCAGCACCATAACCCGGGGTGAGGCCGGGATCAGCTGCAAACCTCTACGTCCCGGGGTGTGGAGGGCTTCGGGGCACCCCCTTTTAGTGACATGACCTGGGGTGTGAGGGGCCAGGAACCCTCAGACACCATGGACCCGGGTTTGAGGGCCGACCCTTCAGTGCCATGAATCGGGGTGTGAAAGCCGGCATCCTTCAGCACCATGACCTGGGGTGTGGTGGCTGCCAGGCACCCTTGCAGTGCCATGACCCGGGTGGGAGGGGACGGCACTCCAGCACTCACAGGACCCGGGTGTGTGAGGGCCGGGAACCGCTTCAACCCCATGATCCGTGGTGTGAGGGCTGGGCACCCCTTTTAGGTCCATGACCCGTGTGAGGGCCGTGCATCCTTTTAAGTGCTAAGTGCACTGGGTGTGAAAATGTGGACCCTTTCAGTGCCATGAATCGGGGTATGAGTCGTGGGCACCCCTTCAGCACCATGACCCGGGGTGTGAAGGCTAGGCACCCTTCAGTGCCGTGACCCGGGGTGTGAGGCCGGGCACCCCTTCAGTGACATGACCCGGGGTGCAGGGCTGGCACTTTCAGTGCCATGACCCGAATGCCAGGCTGGCAACCCTTCAGTGCCATGAGAGCCGTGGGATGTGAGGGCCGGGCACCCCTTTAGTGCCATGAACGGGGTGTGAGGGCCGGGCACCCCTACAGAGCAATGAACTAGAGCGTGAGGGCCGGGCACTCCCTTCACATGACGGGTGAGTGCCAGCACCTTTCAGTGCCATGACCTGGGGGTGTGCAAGGGAAAGTGCCGGGCACGCCTTCAGAGCTAAGACCCGGGTGTGAGGGCCGGGCATTTTTCAGTGATATGATCCGTGTAGGCCGACACCCTTCAATGGATATGACCTGGGTGAGGCCGGGCACTCGTTTAGCTCTATGACCAGGGGGTGTGAGGGCCGGGCATCCCTTCATTGACATGACCCGGGGGTGTGAAGGCCGGGCACCCTTCCAGCACCATGACCCTGGAGTGTGAGGGCCGGGCACCTCCCCTTCAGTGTCATGAACTGGGGTGTGACGGGCCGGGCATCCCTTCAGTGCCATGAACAGGGGTGTGAGGGCAGGGCACCGCTTTAGTGACACATGACCTGGGGTGAGGGCTGAACCCCTTCAGGACCGGCACCCCTTCAGTTCTCAGGAACCGGGTGTGACGGCCGGGCACCCCCTTCAGTGCCGCAGCGAACAGGAGAGAGTGAGGGCCACCCCTCGCGACTTGACCTGGGGTGTGAGGGCCGGGCACCCCTTCAGGACCATACTCCGGGTGAAGACCGGGCACCTTTTCGTAGTGCCATGACCCGGGGTGTGAGGGCCGGGTTCTTCAGTGCCATGAATCGGGTGCGGCTGGGCACTCTTCAGTGCCATGACCCGGGGGTGTGAGGGCTGCACCCTTCAGTGACATGACCCGGGTGTGAGGGCTGGCACCCCTCCAGCACCATGTCCCAGGAACTGCCTCAACCCCGGGTGGACTGTAGGAGAGGGCTATGACCCCCTTAGGTCCATGAGACTCCGGGGTGTGAGGGCCGAGCACCCATTCAGTGCCATGACCCGGGTGTGAGGGCCGGGCACCCCCTTCAGTGCCATGAATAGGGGTGGGAGGGCTGGGCACTCCCAGTAGACATGACCTGGGCGTCATGGCCGGGCAACCTTTTAGGTCCACTTCCGGGTGTGAGGGCTGCTGAACCCCTCTTCAGTGACATGACCTGGGGTGGAGGGCTGTGCACCTTTAGGTCCATCGCAAGTGTGAGGGCCGTGAACCCCTTCAGTGACATGACCCAAAAGAGGCCGGGCACTGTTTAGCTCTATGACCACGTGGTGTGAAGGCCGGGCATACTCTTCAGTGCCATGACCAGGGTGTGAGGGCCGGTCACTCCTTCCAGTGCCATGACCTGGGTGCATGGCTGGTCCCTCCTTCAGTGCCATGACTCCGGGAGGTGAGGGCCGGGCACTCCGTTTAGCTCTATGAAGAGGGGTGTGAGGGCCGGGTATACCTTCAGTGCCATGGCCAGTGTGACGCAAGCTGGGCACCGCCTTTCAGTTCCATGATCCGGTGGTGGAGGGCCGGGCACCCCTTCAATGACATGCATCCAGGGCGTCAGGGCCACACCCCTTCAGTGCGCCATGAGCCGGGGGTGTGAGGCCGGGCACCCCTGCGCCATGAAACGGGGTGGAGGCCAAGGCACCCGACAGAGCTTATGAACCGGGGTGTGGGGGCCGAAAGCACCTATTCAGTGCCATGACCCGTGTAGAGGGCTGCGCACCCTCTTCAAGGCATGAATCGGGGTGTGATGGCCGGGCACCCCTTCAGCTCCATGACCCGTGGTGTGAGGACTTGGGAACCGCTTCAACCCCATACCCGGGTGTGAGGGCTGGCACCCTTTTGGTCCATGACCCAAAGTGGCGGTTTCGCGGCACCCCTTCAGTAGTGACATGACCCGGGTATGAGGTCCGGGCACGCCTTCAGAGTTATGACCCGGGTGTGAGGGCCGGGCATTTTTCAGTGATATGACCCGGTGGTGTAAAGAGCCGAGCACCCCTTCAATGATATGACTCGGTGAGGCCGGGCACTGCTTAGCTCTATACCAGGGGGTGAGGGCCGGGCACCCCTTCAGTGACATGACCCGGGGTGTGAAGGCCGGGCACCCCTTTCCAGCACCATGAACAGGGGTGTGAGGGCCGGGCACCGTTTATGACATGACCCGGGGTGTGAGGGCCGAAACCCCTTTTCAGGACCGGCACCCTTCCAGTGCCAGAACAGGGGTGTGGAGGCTGGCACCCCTTTAGTGACACTTGACCTCGGGTGTGAGGGCGGCACCCCTTCAGGACTGGCGACCCGGGTGTGAGGACCAGGCACCCTTTCAGTGCCATGACCTCGGGGTGTGAGGGCCGGGCTCTCTTCAGTGCCATGAATCGGTGTGTGTGATGGCCGGCACCCCTTCAGTGCTATGACCCGGTGTGAGGGGCCGCACCCCTTCAGTGACATGACCCGGGTGTGAGGGCTGGCACTCTCTCCAGCACCATGTCCCGCGTGTGAGGGCTGAACCGCTTCAACCCTGTGACTCCGTGGTGTGAGGGCTAGGCACCCTTTAGGTCCATGACTCCGTGTGAGGGCCGCGGCACCCATTCAGTGCCACATGACCCGGGTGTGAGGGCCGGTACCCTTCCAGCGTCATGAACGGGTGTGAGGGCCGGGCGCATTCAGAGCTGTGAACCGGGTGTGGAGGAGGGCTGGGCACCCCTTCAGTGACATGACCCGGGGTGTGAGGGCTGGGCACCCCTTTATTGACATGACCTGGGTGTGAGGGCCAGACTCCTGTTAGCTCTATACCACGGGTGTAGGCTGCATACCTTCAGTGCCATGACCCGGGTGTGAGGGCATTTCCTCCTTCAGTGCCATGACCCGGGGTGAGGCCGGCACCGTTTAGCACTATGACCATGGGTGCGAGGGCCGGGCATACCTTCAGTGCCATGGCCAGGGGTGTGACGGCCGGGCACCGCCCAGTGCCATGACCCGGGTGTTAGGGCCGGCAACCCGTCAGTGACATGACCTGGGGTATGAGGGCCGGGCACGCCTTCAGATTTATGACCCGGAGGGCCGGGCATTTCAGTGATATGACCCGGGTGTAAGGGCCGGAGCACCTTCAATGATATGACCCGGGGGTGAGGCCGGCACCTCGTTTAGCTCTATGACCAGGTGTGAGGGCGGGCACCCTTCAGTGACATGACCCGGGGTGTGAAGGCCGGGCACCCTTCCAGCACCATGAACAGGGGTGTGAGGCCGGGCACCGCTTTAGTGACATGACCCGGGGTGTGAGGGCAGGAACCCTTCAGAACCGGCACCCCTTCAGTGCCATGAACAGGGGTGTGAGGGCTGGCACCCTTAGTGACTACCGGGTGTGGCCGGGCACCCTTCAGGACCATGACCCGGGTGTAGACCGGCACCCTTTCGTGTCGTGAACCGGGTGTGACGGCCGGGCACCCTTCAGTGCCATGAACAGGGGTGTGAGGGCCGGCACCCTTTAGTGATTTGACCCGGGGTATGAGGGCCGGCACCCCTTCAGGACCATGACCCGGGGTGTGAAGACCGCACCCCTTCAGTGCCATGACCCGGGGTGTGAGGGCCGGGCTCCCCTTCAGTGCCATGAATCGGTGTGGTGATGGCCGGGCACCCCTTCAGTGCCATTACCCGGGTGTGAGGGCCGGGCACCCCATCAGTGACATGACCTGGGGTGTGAGGGCCGGCACCCCTCCAGCACCATGACCCGGGTGAGGGCCGAACCTTCAAGCCCATGACCCGTGGTGTGAGGGCCAGGCACCACTTTAGGTCCATGACCGGGTGTGAGGGCCGCACCCTTTCAGTGCCATGACCCGGGTGTGAGGACCGGCACCCTTCAGTGTCATGAAACGGGGTGTGATGGCCGGGCACCCTTTCAGTGACATGACCCGGGCGTCAGGGCCGGGCAACCCTTTAGGTCCATGACCCGGGGTGTGAGGGCCGTGCACCCCTTTTAGGTCCATGACCCGGGGTGTGAGGCCTGAACCCCCAGTGACATGACCCGGGGTGTGAGGGCCGGGCACCACTTTAGTGACATGACCCGGGTGTGGGAGCCGAGCACCCTCCAGCATCATGACCCGGAGTGAGGGCCGGGCACCCTTTCAGTGCCATGAACCGGGGTGTGAGGGCCGGGCACCTCCAGCACCATGACCCTGGGTGTGAGGGTTGGGAACCTTCAACCCCATGACCCGTAGGGTGAGGCAGGCACCCTTAGATCCATGACCCATGTGTGAGGGGCAAGACCCCTTCAGTGCCATGACCCTGGGCGTGAGGGCCGGGCATTTTCCAGTGATATGACCCCGGTGTGAGGGCCGGCACCCTTCAATGATATGACCCGGGAGGTGAGGCCGCACTCGTTTAGCTCTATGACCAGGGGTGTGAGGGCTGGCACCCTTCAGTGTCATGAACCGGGGTGTGACGGCCGGGCTCCCTTCAGTGCCATGACCCGGGGTGTGAGGGCCGGGCACCCATTCAGTGACATGACCTGGGGTGTGAGGGCCGGGCAACCTTTCAGTGTCATTAACCTATGGGCACCCTTAAATGCCATGAAACGGGTGTGAGTGCCGGGCACCCATACAGTCCATTGAAAAGGGTGTGTGGTTCGGGCACCCCTTCACTTGACCCGGGGTGTCAGGGCCGGGCACCCCTTCACTTGACCCGTGTCAGGGCCGGGCACCCTCCAGCACCATGACCCGGTTTGAGCGCCGGGCACCCCATAATTGACATGAGCCGGGGTTTGGGCAGGGCACCCCTACAGTGTTATGAACCGGGGTGTGAGGGCCGGGCACCTCTTCACATGACCAGGTGTAAGGGCCAGGCACCCCATTAGCACCATGACCCGGAGTGTGCGGACCGGCACCCCTTCAATGTCTTGAACCGGGTGTGACGGCCGGGCACCCCTTCAGTGCCATGAACAGGGGTGTGAGGCCGGGCACCCTTTAGTGACTTGACGGGGTGTGAGAGCCGGCACCCCTTAGGACCATGACCCTGGGTGTGAAGAGCCGGCACCCTTCAGTGTCGTGAACCGGGGTGTGACGGCCGGGCACCCCTTCAGTGCACATGAACAGGTGTGAGGCCGGGCACCCCTTAGTGATTTGACCCGGGGTGTGAGGGCCGCACCCTTCAGGACCATGACCCGGTGTGAAGACCGGCACCCCTTCAGTGCCATGACCCAGAGGGTGAGGGCCGGCCCCTTCAGTGCCATGAATCGGTGTGTGATGGCCGGGCACCCCTTCAGTACCATAACCCGGGGTGAGGGGCCGGCTCCCATCATTGACATGACCTGGGGTGTGAGGGCCAGGCACCCCTCCAGCACCATGACCCGGGGTGTGAGGGCCGAACCGCTTCAAGCCCATGACCCGGTGGAGGGCCGAAGGAACCCTTTAGGTCCATGACCCGGGGTGTGAGGGCCGTGCACCTTTCAGTGTGCTGGAACGGGTGTGAGGTACGGCCACTTTTTCAGTGCGATGAAACGGGGTGTGAAGGCCAGGCACCCCTACAGTGCTGTGAACCGGGGTGTGAGGGCGGCACCCTTTCAGTGCCATGAATAGGTGTGAGGGCTGGCACCCCTTCAGTGACATGACCCGGGGTGTGAGGGCTGTGCACCCTTTAGGTTTATGACCGGGGTGTGAGGGCCGTGAACCCCTTCAGTGACATGAGCCGGGGTGTGAGGGCCGGGCACCCTTTAGTGACATGACCTGGGTGTGTGAGGCCGGGCACCCCTCTCAGGTAATGAGAGGGCCGGGCACCCTTTCAGTGCCAATGAATCGGGTGTGAAGGCCGGGCACCCTACAGTACTGTAAACCCGGGTATGAGGGCCGGTCACCCCTTCAGTGCCATGAATAGGGTGTGAGGGCTGGCACCCCTTCAGTGACATGACCCGGGGCTTCGGGCCGGGCAACCCTTCAGTGCCATGAGCCGGGATGTGAGGGCCGGGCACCCTTTAGTGCCATGAAACGGGGTGTGAGGGCGGGGCACCCCTACAGTGCTATGAACCAGAGTGTGAGGGCCGGTATCCCTTCACATGACACGGGGTGTGAGGGCCGGCACCTTTCACTGCCATGACCCGGGTATGAGGGCCGGCACGCCTTCAGAGCTATGACCCGGGGTTTGAGGGCCGGCATTTTTCAGTGATATGACCCTGGGTGTGAGGGACGGGCACCCTTCAATGATATGACCCGGGGGTGAGGGCCGGGCACTGTTTAGCTCTATGACCACGGGTGTGAGGGCCGGGCATAACTTCAGTGCCATGACCTGGGGTGTGAGGGCCGGTCACCCTTCAGTGCCATGACCCGGGGTGTGAGGGCCGGTCCTCCTTCAGCGCCATGACCGGGGTGAGGCCGGCACTCTGCTTAGCTCTATGACCAGGGGTGTGAGGGCCGGGCATACCTTCAGTGCCATGGCCAGAGTGTGACGGCCGGGCACCGTTTCAGTGCCATGACCCGGGTGTGAGGGCCGGGCACCCCTTCAGTGCCATGAGCCGGGTGTGAGGGCAGGGCACCCTAGTGCCATGAAATGGGGTGGGAGGCCCGCACCGACAGAGCTATGAACCAGGGTGTGAGGGCCGAGCACCTATTCAGTGCCATGACCCGGGGTGTGAGGGCAGGGCACCCTTTCAGTGCCATGAATCGGGGTGTGATGGCCGGGCACCCTTTCAGCTCCATGACGCGTGGTGTGAGGACAGGAACCGCTTCAACCCCATTACCTGGGTGTTAGGCTGGCACCCCTTTGGTCCATGACCCTGGGTGTGGAGGCCGTGCACCCCTTCAGTGACATGACCCGGTGTGTGAGGGAAGGGAACCTTTCAGTGCCATGACCCGGGGTGAGGCCGCACCCTTTCAGTGCCATGAATCGGGGTGTGATGGGCGGCACCCTAAGCTCCATGACCCGTGGTGTGAGGACCAGGAACCGCTCAACCCCATGACCCAGGGTGTGAGGTCCGGCACCCTTTAGGTCCATGACCCGGGGTGTGAGGGCCGTGCACCCCTTCAGTGTCATGAACCGGGGTGATTGCCGGCTCCCTTCAGTGCCATGACCCGGGGTGTGAGGCCGGGCACCCTTCAGTGACATGACCTGGGGTGTGAGGGCCGGGCAGGCACCCCTTCAGGACCAGACCCGGAGTGTGAGGACTGGGCACCCCTTCATGTCGTGAACCGGGGTGTGACGGTTGGCACCCTTCAGTGCTGGGCGAACAGGGGTGTGAGGCAGGCACCCTTTGGGGTGACTTGGACCAAGAGGGCACCTTCAGACCATGAGACCCAGAGCAGGAGGATCGGGCACCCTTCATAAATGTGAACTGCAGACGTCGGGGCACTCCTTTGCCAAGGAACAGGGAAGGGCACCCTTTAGTGACTTGGACCGGGGTGAGGGCACCATCAGACCATGATCCGTGTGAAGACTGCACCCTTTCAGGTCGTGGAATCGTGAGGCCGGGCACTTCTTCAGGACTATGACCTGTAAGAAGACTGGCACCCTTTCTGAAAAGGCAGACTGGGGGAGGGGTTACCTCAGTGCCAAGAATCAGACGATGGCACCCCTTCAGTGCCATGACCTGGGGGAGGATGACACCTCATCAGTGACATGACCTGGGTGTGAGGGTTGGGGCACCCTCCAGCACCAAGGACTGGGGGAGGCTGGTAATCAAGTCAAGCCCATGACCCGTGGTGTGAGGGGCCAGGCACCCTTTTAGGTCAATGACCCGGGGTGAGTGCCGTGCACTTTTCAGTGCCAAGTGACCTGGGTGTGAGGCTGCACCCATTGGTGGGTTACAAACGGGGTGGAGAGGCCAAGGCTCAGCAAGCGATGAATGGGGTGTAGCCAGGCACCCCAGCAGTGCTGGTGGAACTGGAGCGTGAGGGCACCTTTCAGTGAATAGGTGGAGGCTGGGCATCTCTTCCAGTGAGCAGTGACCTGGGTGTGAGGGCTGTGCACCCCTTTTTAGGTCCATGACCCGGGGTGTGAGGGCCGTGGAACTCCCTCAGTGACATGACCTGGGGTGGAGGCTGGCACTTTAGTGACCGGGGGTAGAAGCCACCCTCCAGCACAATGACCTGGAGTGTGAGGCTGGGCACCCCCTGCAGTGTCATGAACCGGGGTGAGGGCTGGGCACCTTTCAAAGCACACTGGGTGTGAAGGTACCCTACAGTGCTGTGGAACGGGAAACAGAGTCCGTGTCACCCCTCTTCAGTGCCAAGGGCCAAGGGTGTGAGGGCCGGCACCCTTCAGTGATGATGAACAAAAGGAGGGCGGGCACCCTACAGAGCTATGAACTCAGAGTGAGCGGGTACTCTTTCATATGACAATGTGGTGTAGGGCCGGGCAATTTTTTAGCAAGCAGACCTGGTGGTGAGGGCCGGGCACGCCTTCAGAGTCACAGACCCGGGGTGGAGGGCTGGGCATTTTCAATGATATGACCAAAAGTGGAGGGACGGGCACCTTCAATGATATGACCTGGGGTAGGGCTGCATCTGTTTAGCTCTGTACTGATGGGGAATGAGGGGCTGGGCATAACCCCAGTGCTGACCTGGGTGAGGGGCCGGATTACCCTTCCAAAGTTATGACCCAGGGTGTGAGAATGGTCCTCCTTCAGCGCCAAGCACTCAAAGGGGAGGCTGGGCACTGTTTAGGCTCTCAGACCAGGTGAGGCCGGGCACCTTCCAGCACCATGACCCGAGTGTGTGGCTGGGCACCCTTCAAGCCAAGGACCCAAAAAGATTTGCCGGGCACCCCTGAACAGGGTGAGGGCCGGGCACCCCTTTAGTGACTTGACCTGGGGGTGAGGGCTGGGCTCCTGAAAGCTGCGAAATCTGTTTAGGATGGTTGCACCCCTTCAAAAGACCCGGGGTGAGGGTCACCCCTTCCAGTGACATGAACCGGGTGTGAGGGCTGCCCCTCCAGCACCATGACCTGGGTAGAGGACTGGGGAACTGCTTCTGCCCATGAACTGTGGTGAGGGCCAGGGCACCCTGTGTCCATGGCAGACTCAAAAAGAGGCTGCACCCTGGTAGTGCGACCTGGTGTGAGGCCAAAACCATTCAGTGCTTAAAATGGGTGTGAGGCTGCAATTTCAGTGAAGGAACGGGGTGGGTTGCCAGCACCTTCACAGTGCTGTGGAACTGATGAGGTGAGGGCTGGCACTTCTTCGTGACATACCCGGGTGTGAGGGCTGCAGCACCCTTTAGGGTCCATGACCTGGGGGTGAGGGTCAAAGAACCTCTCAGTGACAGGGCGCAGGATCTGTGGGTGTGAGGGCCGGGCACCTTTGTGACATGACCTGTAGGTCACACCTCCAGCACCATGACCTGGAGTGTGAGGTTGGCACCCTTCATTGTCATGAATCAAGTGGAAGGGCACCAGTGCAAGTGAATCGGGGTGTGAAGTGGTTGGGTACTTTATAGTGCTAGAACTGTGAGGTCTGTCATCCCTTCAGTGCTGGTGAACAGGTGGGAGGGTTGGTACCTTTTCAGTGACATGACCTCTAAGCCGAGGCCGGGCAAATCTCTCAGTGCCATGAGCTGGGATGTGAGGGCCGGGCACCCTTTAGTGCTAAGTGAATGGGGTGTGAGGGTTGGGCACCTTACACAGCTATGAACCAGAGTGAGGGCCAACAAGATACGTGGTGGAGGCTGCACACCTTTTCAGTGCTATGACCTGCAGAAGGAGGGGCCGGGCACGCCTTCAGAGCCATGACCCGGGTGTGAGGGCTGGGGCATTTTTTTCAACGTGATATGACCTTGGTGAGGTGGACGGGCACCTTCAATGATATGACCTGGGGTGTGACTTGCTGGGAACCGGTTTCAGTGCCATGACCTGCAGGCCGGGCACCCCTTCAGTGACATGAAAGAGACCCAGGGCGTTAGGGGCCGGACACCCTTCAGTGCCACATGAGAGCCGGGGTGTGAGGCCGGGCACTTGGCGCTATGAAATGGGGTGGGAGGCCTGCACTATTCCAGCAAGGCGACTTGGGGGGAGGGGTTGGGCACCTTTTCAAAGCAGCAAGAATTCTGGGGAGGCTGGGCCCCTTTCAGCTCCATGACCTGCAGGGAGGAAAGTTAGGAAACTGCTTTCAACCCTGCATATCTACTCTGGGTAAATAGGGCCGGCACCTTTTGTCCATGAGACCCTGGGTGTGAGGTCAGCACCCCTTCAGTGACATGACCCGTGTGTGAGGGAAGGACACTTTTTCAGTGCTATGCGACCTGGGTGGAGGGTTAGGGACCCTTTTAGTAATCAGGTGTGATGGCCGGGCACCCCTTCAGCTCCATGACCCGTGGTGAGGACCAGCAACCTCTTCAAACCCCATGACCCAGGTGTGAGGGTCTGCACCTTTAGGTCCATGACCTGGGGGTGTGAGGGCTGTACCTTTTTCAGTGACATGACCTGGGGTGTGAGGGCCGGGTACCCCTTGGTGACATGACCCGGGAGGAGGGCGGCACTCCAGCGCTATGACCCGTGTGAGGGGCCTGTCACCTTCCAAAGGCGACCCGGGGCGTGAGGGCTTGGCAACGTTTAGCTCTATTATCAGGGGTGTGAGTGACCTGGCACCCCTTCAGTGTCATGAACTGGGGTGTGATGGCCGGGCACCCTTTCAGTGCCATGAAGCGGGTGTGAGGGCCGGGCACCCTACGTGCTGTGAACCGGGGTGTGAGGCCGGGGCTACGACCCGCCGGTGGAGGGCCGGGCACCCCTTCAGTGCCATGAATCGGGATGTGAGCGCCGGGCACCCCTTAAGCAATATGACCCGGGGTGTGAGGGCCGGGCTCGATTTCAGTGCCATGAATCGGGGTATGAGGGCTGGGCACCCCTCCAGCACCATAACCCGGGGTATGAGGGCCGGGCACCCCTTCAGTGCTATGACCCGGGGTGTGACGGCCGGGCACCCTTTCAGAGACATGACCCGGGGTGTGAAGGGCGGGTACCCCTTCAATGACATGACCCGGGGTGTGTGGGCCGGACACCCTTTCAGTGCCATGACCCGGGGTGTGAGGGCCGATCACTCCTTCAGTGCCATGACCCGGGGTGTGAGGGCTGGGCACCCCTTCAGCCCCATGACCCGAGGTGTGAGGGCCGGCCACCCGTTTAGGTCTATAACAGGTGTGTGAGAGGCCGGGCACACCTTCAGTGCCATGGCCAGGGGTGTGACGGCCGGGCACCGCTTCAGTGCCATGACGCAGGGTGTGAGGGCCGGGCACCCCTTTAGTGCCATGAGCCGGGGTGTGAGGGCCGGGCACCCCTTTAGTGCCATGAAACGGGGTGTGAGGGCCGGGCACCCCTTCACATGACCCGTTGTGTGAGGGTCGGGCACCCCTTCAGTGAAATGAATCTGGGTGTGAGGGCCAGGCACCCCTTCAGCACCATGACCCAGAGTGTTAGGGCCGGGGTCGATTTCAGTGCCAAGAATCGGGGTGTGAGGGCCGGGCACCCCATCAGCACCATGACCCGGGGTGTGATGGCCGGGAACCGCTTCAACCCCATGACCTGGGGTGTGAGGGCCGGACACCCCTCAGCCACCATGACCCGGGGTGTGAGGGCCGGGCACCCTTTCAGTGACATGAATCGGGGTGTGAAAGCCGGGCACCGCTTCAGCACCATGCCCCGGGGTGTGAGGGCCGGGCATCTCTTTAGTGACATAACCCGGGGTGTGAGAGCCAGGCATCCTTTCAGTGCCATGAATCGGGGTGTGAAAGCCGGGCACCCATTCAGCACCATGACCCGGGGTGTGAGGGCTAGGCACCCCATTAGTGCCATGATCCGGAGTGTGACAGCTGGGGACCCCTTCAGTGACATGACACGGGGTATGAGGGCGGGGAACCCTTTCAGTGACATGACCCTGGGTGTGAGGGCCGGGCAACCCTCCAGCACCATGACCCGGGGTGGGGGCTGCACCCCTTCAGTGCCAAGGACCCGTATAGGGCTGCACCCCTTCAGTCTTATGAACCGGAGTGTGAGGGCCGGGCGCCCTTTCAGTGCCATGAAACGGGGTGTGAGGGCCGGGCACCCCTACAGTGCTGCAAACCGGGGTGTGAGGGCCGGGCACCCCTTCACATGACCCGGGGTGTGAGGGTCAGGCACCCCTTCAGTGAAATGAATCGGGGTGTGAGGGCCGGGCACCCCTTCAGTGACATGACCCGGGGTGTGAGGGACAGGCATCCCTTTAGTGCCATGACCCGGGGTGTGAGGGCCGGGAACCCCTTCAGTGACATGACCCGGGGTGTGAGGGCCGGGCACCCCTTTAGTTCCATGACCCGGGGTGTGAGGGCCGTGCACCCCTTCAGCGACATGACCCGGGGTGTGAAGGCCGGGCACTCTTTCAGCTCCATGACCCGTGGTGTGAGGGGCGGGCATACCTTCAGCGGCCAGGGGTGACGGCCGGCACCGATTCAGTGCCATGACCCGGGTGTGAGGGCTGGCACCCTTTAGTGCCATGAGCCGGGGTGTGAGGCTGGCACCCTTAGTGCCATGACCCGGGGTGTGAGGACCGTGCACCCT
>NW_024720625.1:0-22352 GCF_018991925.1 Homarus americanus
TAGAAGTCTTAGGCAAAACTTTTGAAAGACTATACAACACCCGCCTCAGATACCACCGTGAAGATGAACAACTACTGTCCTACAAGCAGTTCGGCTTCAGAGCACACCACTCAACTCAAGACGCACTCAATATAATCACAAACTACCTCCACATGAACAAAGATGCATACAAGATAGCACTCATTACAAAAGACGTACAAAAAGCCTTCGACACAGTTTGGCACGATGGATTAAAGTACAAGATATGCACCAATTTTAACCTCCTCAAAAATCACAACAATTACTATGTAACTTCCTAACAGACAGAAAAATGAGGATAAAAGTCACACCTGCCTACTCTGACCACTTCACACTGCATGCAGGAGTCCCACAAGGATCAGTCCTGTCCCCAACACTATACATTCTTTACACAAACGACTTACCCGACCCCCTACACATCGACTCTCTGACAATACAGTACGCCGACGATGTAACCCAACTAGTCAGACACAGAACTCTTGATCACCTAACAGACAAAGCTAACAGGGAACTCGAACAAGTTACACAATGGGAACTCCGATGGCGAATACAAACCAACCCGAACAAAGCACAAATCACCTACTTCGGCACCAAAAGACGACAACCACGTCACATTTACCTAAACCCCTACATCGCCTACCCTTCACCTATAACTATCAAACGAACAAACACAATCCAAGGAGTCACATTCAACGACACCCTCACCATGACACTACACACCAATATGAAGGCTTCGATCGCAAACAAAACACTCGGGAATATATACAGATTCAGAACCGCATCAATCAAAACCAAAACACACCTATTCAAAGCCCTCATACGCCCACTATTGACTTATGCACCTAACACACTCCAGCTAGCACCACCATCAAGCGCCAAGAAACTTCAAGTCATTCAAAACAAAGCACTAAGATTCATCCATAACACACACTGGTCATCCTTCACCCGAAATAGTCATTTACATGAACTCAGCTCCGTCCCCCCACTTAACATCTACTGGAGACAACTAGGTGACAAACAAATAGAATCACTCCTCACTAATTACCTTCAATGGGAGGATTATTTCGACAACATCATACTCCCACGCAGATTCAGAGACAGAAATCCCTCCATACTAAACAGACCAAACACTCCCCTCCCACCTCCCTTGTATTAATAACTTCCCTATAACCACACCCAACAATTTCCCCCTAAATTAAACCTAACCTCTCCTTAACCCTCACCCAACGATTCTCCCCTTCACTCCAAAACCCCATGCCACCTACTTCAAACTCAAGACCACCTGACAAAAAAAAAAAAAAAATAACCATTCTACCGTTAACTAACCACACCCTATCACTCCTCCCAAAATAAAAACCTAACATACCCAGCCGTTACTAGCAATCCCACACAAAATAAAAAATAACCATTCTACCATTAACTAACCACACCCTATCACTCCTCCCAAAACAAATACCTAACTTACCCATCCCATACTAACTCGGATGACATGTACGTTTCCCTTAGCCAATAAGGTCGGGGAGAGTTCCAGAGTGCCTGTACGCAAGCCCTCTCCCTCAAGAATGTTACCTAATAAAAACGGTACCAAATTGCAGACGACATTGAACGCCTCCTTTAGCCAATAAAGTCGGGGAGGGGTGCAATGTACCTGTACACAAACCCTCTCCCTCAAGAATGGGGCCAGAACTCACAATACCTGCAAAAGCCTACCGCAATTGCAGAAGTCCTTTACTAGCCAAAGGGAAGAAAGAATGCAATGATTAACCCAACTCTGCCAACTACTAAATAAACCCACAATCCTCCCAAAAGAAAAACTTAACCCACCCAACCTTACTCACAACTCTCCTATAAAAAAAAAAAAAAATGCTAACTCTCCATCCAATCACTAATCAACACCTTCAATCTCCCAAAAGAAAAAACTTAACTCACCCAATCTTTACCACAATCCCTCAAAAAAAAAAAAAAAACTCAACTCACTATCCAATCACTAATCAACACCTTCAATCCTCCCAAAAGAAAAACTTAATATACCCGACCTTTTCTAACAAGCCCCTTCGACCCTCCTAAAAAAAAAAAACCTATGACTCCAATACAACTATTCATTAGCAACACAAATCATATCACACCTAAGGAATCCTTCCATACTATAAATTAAATCCAACTCCTCGCCTCCCCTCTCCTCTCCTCTCCTCCCCCCTCCTCCCGACAACCGAACCATACCTGACCTTATATCAATTATCCTAACCCTCCCCCTCTCCCCTTACTACATTTCCACGCAAACGCATACACACTCACACAACAACCCCCCCGAAGCAAAAAAGTAATTCACCTCAACTCAACATACAACCTCCACCCCCGCCAATCCCCAAACACAAACTCCCCCACCCCCGCCAGACAAAGCCTCTCATAACACCACAACTCTCCAAAACCAAATCAAACATACCCAACCTCTATACCAGCCACTGTCAACATTATCGACCTAACTCAAGACTGAAACCAAACAACCTATATCTCACTCTCATCTCCGTTCACAATTTGACAAAGCCCAAATCTGTCCCCTGCTATTACTAAATAACTCTCCTACGATACACTCATCCTTCCTTACTACGAATACTTTGACATTTCAAGCTCAAAGATTCAAAACTCTTCCTCCAACTCTCTCCATTTCTCTCTGACATAGCTGAAAGACCCACAACTCTCAGAAACAAATTAAAACATACCCAACGTCTGTGACATCCAATTCTCAATAAAATCGACCTAACTCAAGACTGAAACCATTCAGCCTATATCTCATTCTCGTCTCCGTTCATAATTTGACAAAAAAGCTCAAATCTGTCTGCTGCTATTACTAAAAACTCTCCTACGATACGCTCATCCTTCCTTACTATGAATACTTTGACATTTCAAGCTCAAAGATTCAAAACCCTTCCTCCAACTCGCTCTGTTCCTCTTTGACATAGCTCAAAAAATATTTTCACCTTCTCTGTTGCCTTGCGTTTCTCGGCGGCTTGCACCGCCGCCGTGGCGGGGCGGTTCTTCCTCCGCTTTGCCAACACTGCCTAAGCGAGACGACAACCAGAGCACCCGCGTTAGCCCTTTCCTTGCCCGGACCTGCTCCCGCCCTCCCTCTGCCTCGTCCTGATTGTGATTGTTGCACCCTCAGGGCATTTTGCCTACCCCCTCACGCAAGCGGTGTTTAGCCACTGCACCTGTTCTTTCCTTCTAAAATTCACTTCCATCCTCCCTTTATTCTTCCTCTGAACCTCCTTCCCCCCTGTCACTAGCATTTTTCTAGTTCTAGCTGTACGCGACATCAGTGAGTCGCCAGTCGCAGTCGGGAGCAGTCGCAGTCAGGAGCAGTAGCAGTCAGTCACAGAGCGAAGTGGAAGTCGGAGAAGGAACAGACACAGCTGATTGGCTAGTCATTGGACCTCTCCCACCTTCCCACGTACCTTGGAAAACCAAAGCACCTGACTTCAATTCCCCAACTGACAATTCTGTTGATTCAATCAACACATTGAGCCTCTCCTACAGTATCGGACCTCCCTTAGGAACCCCGAATGCTGCTGAGGGGCTTGGTGTGAAGAGAGAGTCGGCAGTGAGTTTTCAGACCTTTTTCTTCTACTCTAATCCTTCTCTTCCGTGCCGTGAAAGGACCTATTCCCCTGTCAGCTGACGTACAGGGGAGTATTCGTCTGGAAACGCCCTCTGTCCCCACACCTCGCTAGTGCGTGTTTGTGTGAAGGGTGGAGGGACAGCACAGCCTGCCGATTCGCCTGGGGACCCCTGTGATAGTGCAGGGCCTCCCCTACGTGAGGGGCGCAGGAGGTTGGGGACTGTTAGGGGAGATCTCCATAGGTCTCCAATTCAAACAGTTAACATGCCTTCAATTGAAATCAGAGTGGACCGTGCCATCCAACCGTGCACGGACCTCGCCTCGCTTGTTTTCCAGCTGACATGTATGTTTCGGATCCGTTCCTTCACCAGTGACGACATTGTCAAAGTGTTTGTGCGGGCTGGTGAAGGTGCCGACCTGTTCCGCTCCCCAGCAATGAACGGCAGACTGGGGGACGGTGGCCTAGCGGTCCTCAGTTCACCCGAATACCGCGCAGGGTGCGCCCTCATATGTGGAAGGGTCGTTCCTCAGATCCTTGGCAGCCCTGGCCTGTTGACGGAACTCAACTCACAGAGCGCCCCCCAAGTGACATGTGCAGCCCGGATGGGGGCTCTCCCCATGTTAAAGATCACTGCGGCTGCTCGGGCTGACGCCATCAAATTGAAATCATACGGAATTGAAATCGGCAGCAGTGTCATCCCCTCAAGAGACATTGAGTTTCGGCACTGCATGCAGGTGCACCGGTGTTTCAGTTGCTATCAATTCGGGCACACCACCGGCCGTTGCGGTGGTACAATGGCTTGCTCGGGGTGTGCCAGTCGGGGCCACTCATGCCGGAACTGCACTGCCACGGTGGCAAAATGCTGCAACTGCGGGGGCCCTCGCGCTGCCGTCAGCAGCGGGTGCAGGATTGGACTCGACAATGGCACAGCGCCGCTCCCTCCCCGCCGATCGCCTCCTGCAGCACCGCCTCCACCTCCCCACCACTCGCTCCCTGCTGCCTCGGCCCTCCCCACCCGCACTTGCTGGACCAACAACGTGACCGCCCCCCCACCCTCCTCCGACATGGATGCAAAAATCACCACCATCATACTTCTGGCACATACCCTAAGCAACGGAAACAGGTCTCTTTTTCTGAAACTGGCAATTGATGGTTTGAGGGAGAACGGCCTTCCTACCATACACATTCCTGATTCCTTCAGAACCGGTCCCGACCTCATCTTCCCCACTGCCCCCATCCCCGACCGGACCAGCAAGCCACCCCCTCCCCCCAGAGAAACCACTGCAATCTCCCTCCGCCCCTCCACTTCTGCCATGCCCACACCTGACTTATCTCACCAACCTACTATTACCTCACCCCCCGGAGTAATCAGTCCAAAACCTCCCGACCCCTCCACCTTGACCTTGCCTACACCTGACTTTTCCCACACGACTACGATGAACTCCCGGACCACAAAAATCCGAACCAAACCCAATCTTCCCCTAACACCTCAGACTCCCAAGAATAAAATGGCTGCCCATCCCCCCACTGAAATGGTGGTCAAGACCACTAGACCTAAGAGGAAAAACACCTCCCCCCTTTCTTCCTAGACACCTGACTGCAAAAGAATTATAAAATACACACATCCAACTAAATCTATAATTAAAGTAAATCTATTCGGCACTACCCCAAAGAAAACAGGAAAGAACCCCGACACGAACTTAGCACACTCCACTCATCCTCCCGACTCCCCCACACACACAGTCACGTAACCACCCATCCCTCACCTACATACACCTCACTCAGACCTCGCTCACAGTCACTCGACAAGTTAGACCTCATCCCTGCACCCCAGAATTTCAATCTCATATAAGTAACAAATTATACAACATGATCACCATTATGCAATACAACTGTAGAGCATATCACTCAAACAGACACGCCATCTCTCTCCTCATACAAGAACACCACCCAGACATCCTCCTCCTTAACTCAACATGCACAAACACCAAAATCAAGCACTTCGGCTACACAAGCAGACAATCACCCCACGAACTATTCGAGGGCGTTGCAATCCTCATCAGATCCTCCATGAAACACGAATTCATCACCAACTTTGCCTTCAAACACTTCATGGCCGCCAAGATCGACACTCAACACGGACAGATTATCATCTGCACAACATACTCAAGACCTAACTCGCGTATCCCATTCACAGACCTAAACTCCATCTTTAACAACTCACACCTACCTGTAATACTAATGGCCGACCTCAATGCACACCACACCGCATTCCAACACAACCGCATCGACCCCCATGGCCAACAACTACACGCTTTGGTCACTCACAAAAACCTTCACCACATTGGCCCTTTCTTCCCCACATTCTACGCTGCTCACGGCAAAGGCACTGCAGACATCGTCATCACCAACACCCCTGCCCTCCAATTCCAACACTACATCACTCCCGGCCCCCTATCAGGCTCAGACCACATTCCCATCACTCTTAACCTCTCCAACAATCCCATCCTCCTCCCAACAACCACACCTCAATACCAGTATCAACACGCAGATTGGGATGCCTTCAAAACCACACTCTCTGAACAACAATACCCACTAGGATGATTGAGGAAACCTGGACACCTTTTCAACACTATCACCGCCATAGCAGATACCCACATTCCTAAACACCGGTTCAAGAAAAAATACTCCTTCACACCCTCCATAAGAACTCAACGCCTACTTCACTGCTACAGGACACGATTCGAACTAAACAAACTTAACCTAGCACCAGTTTACACAGACATCTCCACACTAAGAACACACATCATCCATAGCCTCCGTCAAGATCATGAGGTTCACTGGGCAAAACTCGTAGAGGCTGCCCAAGAACACAGAACACATAACCCCCGAGAATTTTGGCAAAGGATCGCCAGGCTGAAAGGAACTGCGAAACTCCCCTTTGATCACCTGCTAGTAAATGGTAGGAAAATCAATGAGCCAGCCGAGGTAGCACAAACACTAAAACAACACTGGGAACACATTTTCCACCCACACCCCCCCACACAACAAAGGTACATCATAAACCACATAAACAACATCACCACACACATGCAAACACTTCACGACAGAACAACTCCTGACAACACTATAGATACCTCCACTCTCACACAGGACCACACCCTCACTGCTCCTTTCACCCCAACAGAAGTCGCACAAGCACTGGACAAAACCAAAAAGAAAACTCCAGGTGACAGCAATATTGGTCAAGCAATCCTGAAGCACCTGCCCCGAGAAACAATCACAGCCATTACATACCTCTACAACACCCAACTGGCTACAGGATACTTCCCAAAACTCTTTAAGACAGCCACAGCCGTCATGATACCTAAACCAAACAAAAACCCAACAGATCCTCAAAACTACAGACCGATCAGCATACTAGAAGTCTTAGGCAAAACTTTTGAAAGACTATACAACACCCGCCTCAGATACCACCTTGAAGATGAACAACTACTGTCCTACAAGCAGTTCGGCTTCAGAGCACACCACTCAACTCAAGACGCACTCAATATAATCACAAACTACCTCCACATGAACAAAGCTGCATACAAGATAGCACTCATTACAAAAGACGTACAAAAAGCCTTCGACACAGTTTGGCACGATGGATTAAAGTACAAGATATGCACCAATTTTAACCTCCCTCAAAAATCACAACAATTACTATGTAACTTTCTAACAGACAGAAAAATGAGGATAAAAGTCACACCTGCCTACTCTGACCACTTCACACTGCATGCAGGAGTCCCACAAGGATCAGTCCTGTCCCCAACACTATACATTCTTTACACAAACGACTTACCCGACCCCTTACACATCGACTCTCTGACAATACAGTACGCCGACGATGTAACCCAACTAGTCAGACACAGAACTCTTGATCACCTAACAGACAAAGCTAACAGGGAACTCGAACAAGTTACACAATGGGAACTCCGATGGCGAATACAAACCAACCCGAACAAAGCACAAATCACCTACTTCGGCACCAAAAGACGACAACCACGTCACATTTAACCTAAACCCCTACATCGCCTACCCTTCACCTATAACTATCAAACGAACAAACACAATCCTAGGAGTCACATTCAACAACACCCTCACCATGACACTACACACCAATATGAAGGCTTTGATCGCAAAGAAAACACTCGGGAATATATACAGATTCAGAACCGCATCAATCAAAACCAAAACACACCTATTCAAAGCCCTCATACGCCCACTATTGACTTATGCACCTAACACACTCCAGCTAGCACCACCATCAAGCGCCAAGAAACTTCAAGTCATTCAAAACAAAGCACTAAGATTCATCCATAACACACACTGGTCATCCTTCACCCGAAATAGTCATTTACATGAACTCAGCTCCGTCCCCCCACTTAACATCTACTGGAGACAACTAGGTGACAAACAAATAGAATCACTCCTCACTACTTACCCTCAATGGGAGGATTATTTCGACAACATCATACTCCCACGCAGATTCAGAGACAGAAATCCCTCCATACTAAACAGACCAAACACTCCCCTCCCACCTCCCTTGTATTAATAACTTCCCTATAACCACACCCAAAAAAATTTCCCCCCAAATTAAACCTAACCTCTCCTTAACCCTCACCCTCCTCCCCCCCCTCACTCCAAACCCCACGCCACCAACTCAAACTCAAGACCACTCTGACAAAAAAATAAAAAATAAATAAATAAATAACTAAACCACTCAACCTGCACTAACACTCCCCCTAACAATCCCCCCAAAATAAAAACCTAACGTACCCAGCCATTACTAGCAATTCCACACAAAATAAAAAAATAACCATTCTACCATTACCTAACCACACCCTATCACTTAACTAACCACACCCTATCACTCCTCCCAAAATAAAAACCTAACATACCCAGCCGTTACTAGCAATCCCACACAAAATAAAAAATAACCATTCTACCATTAACTAACCACACCCTATCACTCCTCCCAAAACAAATACCTAACTTACCCATCCCATACTAACTCGGATGACATGTACGTTTCCCTTAGCCAATAAGGTCGGGGAGAGTTCCACAGTGCCTGTACGCAAGCCCTCTCCCTCAAGAATGTTACCTAATAAAAACGGTACCAAATTGCAGACGACATTGAACGCCTCCTTTAGCCAATAAGGTCGGGGAGGGGTGCAATGTACCTGTACACAAACCCTCTCCCTCAAGAATGGGGCCAGAACTCACAATACCTGCAAGAGCCTACCGCAATTGCAGAAGTCCTTTACTAGCCAAAGGGAAGAAAGAATGCAATGATTAACCCAACTCTGCCAACTACTAACAAAACCTACAATCCTCCCAAAAGAAAAACTTAACCCACCCAACCTTACTCACAATCCCTCCTATAAAAAAAAAAAAAAATGCTAACTCTCCATCCAATCACTAATCAACACCTTCAATCCTCCCAAAAGAAAAACTTAACCCACCCAATCTTACTCACAATCCCTCCAAAAAAAAAAAAAAAAAAAAAATCTAACTCACTATCCAATCACTAATCAACACCTACAATCCTCCCAAAACAAAAACTTAATATACCCGACCTTTCTAACAAGCCCCTTCGACCCTCCTAAAAAAAAAATAAATAAAAAAAAACAAATAAATAAATATAAAAAAAAACTTATGACTCAATACAACTATTCATTAGCAACACAAATCATATCACACCTAAGAATCCTTCCATACTATAAATTAACCCAACAACCTCCAAAGCCCCCCTCTCTCTCCTCGCCTCCCCTCTCCTCTCCTCTCCTCCCCCCTCCTCCCGACAACCGAACCATACCTGACCTTATATCAATTATCCTAACCCTCCCCCTCTCCCCTTACTACATTTCCACGCAAACGCATACACACTCACACAACAACCCCCCCGAAGCAAAAAAGTAATTCACCTCAACTCAACATACAACCTCCACCCCCGCCAATCCCCAAACACAAACTCCCCCACCCCCGCCAGACAAAGCCTCTCATAACACCACAACTCTCCAAAACCAAATCAAACATACCCAACCTCTATACCAGCCACTGTCAACATTATCGACCTAACTCAAGACTGAAACCAAACAACCTATATCTCACTCTCATCTCCGTTCACAATTTGACAAAGCTCAAATCTGTCCCCTGCTATTACTAAATAACTCTCCTACGATACACTCATCCTTCCTTACTACGAATACTTTGACATTTCAAGCTCAAAGATTCAAAACTCTTCCTCCAACTCTCTCCATTTCTCTCTGACATAGCTGAAAGACCCACAACTCTCAGAAACAAATTAAAACATACCCAACGTCTGTGACATCCAATTCTCAATAAAATCGACCTAACTCAAGACTGAAACCATTCAGCCTATATCTCATTCTCGTCTCCGTTCATAATTTGACAAAAAAGCTCAAATCTGTCTGCTGCTATTACTAAAAACTCTCCTACGATACGCTCATCCTTCCTTACTATGAATACTTTGACATTTCAAGCTCAAAGATTCAAAAACCCTTCCTCCAACTCGCTCCGTTCCTCTTTGACATAGCTCAAAGACTTTACCTTCATCTTTATCCAAACAACCCTACGACTAGCAAAATTTCTATATTTTCACCTTCTCTGTTTGCTTTGATCGTGTGTGCCTGTGCGTCCGTCCACTTGCGTTTCTCGGCTTGCGCCGCCGCCGTGGCGGGGCGGTTCTTCCTACGCTCTGCCAACACTGCCCGAGCTAAGACGACAATCAGAACACCCGCGTTGGCCCTTTGCTTGCTCGGACCTGCTCCCGCCCTCCCTCTGCCTCGTCCTGATTGTTGTTGTTGTTGCACCCTCAGGGCATTTTGCCTACCCCCTCACGCAAGCGGTGTTTAGCCACTGCACCTGTTCTCTCCTTCTAAAATTCACTTCCATCCTCCCTTTATTCTTCCTCTGAACCTCCTTCCCCCCTGTCACTAGCATTTTTCTTTCTTTCGTCCGATCTATCCAAGAAATGCTGCATTAGCGCAACACGTATGTACAGTCATTTATAAATGCCCTGGAAAACATGCCTTCTGACGAGTACAAAGTCAGGATCAAAGCAGACACGACCCCTAAGGGAGAACATGAAAGAAGATTCAATGCTCCTGTAGTTGAAGAAGTAGCCATTCTGATTGTCGGTCAAGAGTTTGAGAAACGAGACATCACGCTCGAACTGAGAGACGAGAAGCTCACAAGAATATCAGAGACACATCGACCTTATGATGCACTGCAGTATCCTCTCATCTTCTGGAAAGGTGAAGACGGATATCACTTCAATATTCCTCACACAGATCCAGCGACTGGTGCGGCAAAAGTAGGTACGAAAGTCTCATCCAATGATTTTTATTCATGCAGATTCATGATTAGAGAAGACAGTTTCAACCAGATACTAAGATCAAGGAACCTCTTCCACCAGTTTGTAGTGGACATGTATGCCAAAAGTGAAACAGAAAGACTCATCATACGACTCAATCAAAAGAAGCTCAGGGTTGATGACTACATTCATCTGAGAGATGCAATAGCAAGGGATGGACATGTGGGCAATGTTGGATAGCTGGTGATTCTCTCATCTTCCTTCACTGGAGGTCCGCGATACATGCATGAAAAGACTCAGGATGCCATGACCTACGTCAGAAACTATGGAAGCCCAGATCTCTTCATTACTTTTACATGCAATCCTGTATGGACTGACATAACAGAAGCTCTAATGGAAGGCCAGAAAGGACAAGATCGGCATGACCATTACAGCGAGAGTATTTCGTCAGAAAGTGATCAAACTCATGGACTTGCTTACAAAAGCATCAATCTTTGGCCCTACACGGTGCTACATATACTCCATTGAGTGGCAGAAACGAGGTCTACCACATGCCCATGTCTTGATCTGGCAGAAAGAGAAACTTCGACCGAACATGATTGACAACTGCATACGAGCAGAGTTTCCTTATCCAGAAGAAGATCCAATTCTCTATGAGATTATCAAGAAGCAAATGCTTCATGGGCCATGTGGACCATTCAACAGACACTCTCCATACATGAAAGATGGACGTTGCACCAAAATCTTCCCAAAAGACCTGATAAAGGATACTCAGAGTGGAGAAGATAGCTATCCTCAGTACAGGAGAAGAGCGCCAGGCGATGGAGGTTTTACAGCAGTGTTGCGACCTGGAACAGACAGTGAAATAACAGTAGACAACAAATGGGTGGTCCCCTACTGTACAATCCTCTTTTGAGTAAAGCATTCAATGCTCACATCAATGTGGAGTTCTGCAATTCAGTCAAGTCCATCAAGTATGTCTGCAAATACGTCAACGAAGGCTCTGACCAAGCGATCTTTGCATTAGTAAAGGATGGAAATCATGATGAGGTGACACAGTTTCAGCAAGGCAGTTATACATGCAGTAATGAAGCCCTATGGAAATTTTTTAATTTCCCATACACGAACGATATCCAACAGTAGTTCATCTGGCTATTCACCTGGAAAATGGACAAAGAGTATACTTCACAGAAGAGTCCCTCCAAAATCAAATGGCAAATCCTGCTAATACGACCCTCAATGCATTTTTCAAGCTTTCACAGGAAGATAAGTTTGCTCAAAAACTCCTGTATGTTGACGTACCCAAGTTCTACATATGGCAGGCTTCAATGAAAAAGTTCCAGAGAAGAGCTCAAGGATCCGATGTTGAAGGACATCCAGGGATAAAGTCAGGCGATGCTTTTGGACGTGTCTACACGGTTCACCCCAACAACTTTGAATGCTATTGTTTGAGACTACTTTTGCACCACATCCGTGGCCCAACATCATATGCAGCACTCAAGACAGTGAATAGACAAGTCTGCAGAACCTATCAGGAAGCGTGCAATCTCCTTGGCCTACTGGAAGATGATGGTCACTGGAATGACACATTAAAAGAGGCAGCAGCTACTCAATCGCCAATGAGAATGAGGAACCTGTTTGCCATCATGATTGCTACATGTGGACTTTCCAGCCCAAGCCAGCTCTGGAAAAACCACCAAGAAAATCTTTCAGAGGATCTGCTTCACAAGCAAGAAGAGAACATCCTGGTCAAGAGATTGAGTTCATGGATGACATGTTCAACGGGGCTCTGATCATGCTGGAAGACAAAGTGATGGAGCTATGCGGAAAAAACCTGACTGATTTTGGATTGCCTTCCCCAAACCGAGAAGAACCAGTAGTTGCAAACAGGGAGTTGCTCAGTGAGACAAACTACTCGGTTGAAGTTCTGGTGAATTTTCTTGAAGAAAATAATCCTCACCTGGTGCCTGATCAAACAAATGCTTATGAACAGATCTTGCAAGCGACACAAGCGGAGCAGGAAGTTAAGATCTTTCTCGATGCACCTGGCAGGACAGGAAAAATATTCCTGATCAACCTTCTGTTGGCCAAAGTACGTCATCAGGGGAAAAGTGCTCTTGCTGTGGCATCCTCAGGCATTGCTGCAACACTACTAGAAGGAGGACATACTGCACACTCAACTTTTAAACTGCCTTTTAACCTCGCTCACAATGAGAATCCAGTGTGCAACGTCAAAAAAGGATTGGCAAAGGCAAAACTCTTAGAAAAATGCAGCTTCATAGTCTGGGATGAATGCACTATGTCTCACAAGTTAGCGTTTGAAGCATTGGACAGGACCTTGCAAGACATACAAGAAAATGACCAGCTCATGGGTGGCATTACAATGGTCTTTGCTGGAAACTTTCGCCAGACCCTACCTGTCATTCCTCAAAGCACTCCAGCTGATGAACTAAATGCGTGCCTCAAGGCATCATACCTTTGGAGAAGTGTTCAGACACTCACCCTATCCACAAACATGAGAGTACATCTACAAGGAGATGAGGATGGTAGACGGTTTGCAAACCTTCTACTACAGATTGGGAATGGGACTTTCCCTTTTGATTCAGAAGGATAAATAATCATTCCTCAAGGATGTGGAAATGTTGTAAAGTCCCCAACTGAGCTCACGAACATGGTCTACCCAAACATTATCCACCACTACAAGGATCACAAGTGGCTGCGTGAACGCGCAATTCTGGCACCAAAGAATGAAACAGTGGCTGAAATCAACATGACTCTACTGAGACAGCTTCCAGGCAGTGAGACCTCATTCAAATCTGTTGATACAGTAATCGACCAAGACCAAGCAGTCCAGTACCCTACAGAATTCCTTAATTCTTTGGAGCCCGCTGGAATGCCTCCTCACCACCTCACTCTCAAGATTGAAACTCCTATAATGCTCTTAAGAAATCTTGAACCACCAATCATCTGCAATGGCACAAGACTGGTGGTGAAAAACATGATGCCACATGTACTGGAAGCTACAATACTGACAGGAAAAGCTGAAGGAGATGACGTTTTTATACCAAGGATACCTCTCATCGCCACTGACCTGCCATTGAGTTCAAGCGACTTCAGAGCTTTGCCATGACCATCTACAAAAGCCAGGGACAGTCCCTAAAGATGGTTGGCCTAAACCTGGTGTTTTCTTGCTTCTCTCATGGACAGTTCTATGTTGGCAAAAAATCTGTACATTCCTGCTGCTATTGGCAAAACCAAAAATGTGGTCTACCTTAATGCACTACAGTGAGACAATGTGGAGCCTCCCGGAAGGTGGCGTCCTACCGTGGCCAAGCGAAAGAGCAGTCCGGAGGACGGCGATTCCACTTGTATTTATATAAAGCAAAGGTGCTGTTACACCATTCGGCCACCATCAACCGAGTCCTCATGGTTTAAATTCTTGGTATACCTAACCATGTTACCATAAAGTGTGTTATAGCTAAGCTGTTGCATCATGCACATGCTTTTTCAATGCCGTTCGGAAAGTTTTCCTGGATAATATTGTGTACCCAGAGGACATTTTCCTGTAACAAAATATCATAACAGTCAAGGAAATGATAAACATAATGGCAGGTATGATGATACCAGGTAGGATTACTCTGGAAAATAAGTAAAAAAGTAAGAGAATCCTGTAATGCAGGAAACTGCTTCATTAATGTAAGACAGAAGTTTAAGCTTATCATAGATAATGTGAAGGCTTCTGAAATCGATCTTCAGTAAAAATGGCATAGGTACCAGTTAAGAAATAATGTTTGATACAAATGCAGGATGATGGTGAGTAGGCAAGGTTGTTATTGCCATACTGCTGAGCTCACAATACTCTGGTGCTATATGATCCTGGCATATGAGTATTACACTGGTTTGGTTTGGGAAATAAAAATATTGCACAGCATTGATACGCACGTGAAACACTACTAACCTGTTAGGTAATGGAGTGTATTCACATTGCTGCAGAGCTGTAGAAGCATTAGTTTGTACTATAACTAGTTCGCAAGTAGCTTCTACAGCCCGGGTAAAAACGAATGCATAAGCAGGACTGTGCAATGGCCCTATTCTCTTTCATGACCGCTTCTGAAACTGCGTTCATTCGTTTCCCCAGTTTAGCTACATCGTCTGCGGTTGCCGTAACAAACAGGGTGTTACTTATTAACCCAAGAAAATTAAATAGACCACGTTTTTGACGCCGATGAGAATGTACATTCTTCCCGATGTCTTCAGGAGTTGTAGGTAGCTCTTTCCCTCAAAGTGCTTTACAGGCTGGAGTAGACTCTTCATATGGGCGTTTTGAAGTGATATGGTTTGTTGAAGGGTTGTAGAGATGGTAGACTGTTGTTTGAGATCTTGCAGGGTGTGCATAGCTGTTTCCATGTGGCCAGCTATTGACCTCTGGTGCACAGGCATGCGTTCTAAACCATGGAGCTGTTACTCGACAGTCACGAAGTCTTCCACTACAAGTACTTTGCCCAGTGGGGCAACTAAACTCCAAGTTTGTTGATGTCTGTTGGGGATGCGGCTGTTACTACCGCACTCCATGCCAACAGGAGTAGCGATATCCAAGCCACGACTGAAAGGGGCGAGGATAATTAATGATTCTTGTTTGCTGATCCCAGTTTTTGACGATACATATTGTCTCTTGTTGTGTAGTCTTGAGCAACTGTCGAAGTAGAAGTAGGATGTAATTGACTGGCATTAGGGGTCCCTACTATGTTTCTACTGACTTTTTTTCATTCCATTTACATGTACTACGTCTGTGACATTTGTCGTTGGCTGAGCTACATGGAATTTGTTTACATGTTCTTTCGCTTTAATCAGGTATGGATCTGTGAATTTAGGCGAAAGTTTTGATGTGCGTTCCGGCGCTATTATTGCGTTCTTATGTTGCTTGCAGATCAATTCAGTACATGAGACTGCTAAATGTATTCTTACTTTCCCATTGATGCTTGTGAAAACATTGAATTCCTTCTTGGTGTAGTCAGCCATGTTGTACACGGGTTGTGGGCTTCCTGCTAGTTAATCAGAGGGCAAGCGTTTATTGGTACCATAAATTATGTAGTATGGCGATTTGTCTGTAAAGCTATTGATAATTCCGTTGATGAATGCTGCTACTTGTGGAAGCCAGTGCTCCCAGGAACTGTGCACTGAATTCACCACGTGTCGGAGAATCTCAAGAATTTTACGATTTGTGCGCTCGACCAACTCATTTGAGGATGGATGGAAGGCGGTTGTGAATGTTTGTGTTGACATATTGCTGTTAAGAGTTGATTCTTAAATTTTGCCCCGTTATCTGAGAGTATCACTATAGGATAGATGAGATGAGTGACTAATGCACGAGCCACTGCTTCGGCAAACTTATTCTGCAATGGTGCTAGTACCAAAAATCTGGAGAAGTCGCCAACGCACACAAGTATGTAAGTAGAACCATGGACATTAAGGTGGCAGGTCTTCTAAGATTGGAGCGGAATCCTCTGTTGTTCGCTTGTGTTTTGCACAAGATAAATAATCAGCAATGTGATGCTCGATGTCGGCCCTCAAAGCTTTCCAATAATATTTTCGTCTAATTTCTGTTAGACATCTGTCTCGCCCTGGATGCCCAGCTTGGGGTGCATCATGGAAGAGGGTGAGAATGTTTTCCTTTAATGGTGTAGGAATAACAATCTGAGAGATTGACTCTTGATGAGTTTTACTGAGCGATACAGTATGTTGTGCCGTAGCTCAAACTGTGAGAGTGGTAGAGGTAGTTTTGACAAATTTACCTCATCTCCCGATTCTAAGGCATAGATTACCTTGGACCACAGTGGATCCTGTAGTGTTCCGCCCTTAACTGTGATAGGGTGAACGTGGGTAGAGGCGTGACAGACGCTATGTGTTTGGATAGCGAAACAGCTACAATGTTCGCACGACCCGAGATATACTTGAAGTCGGGTGCGAACTCCTGTATGGTAAGATACCAGATTGCAAAACGCCCTGATTAGTTCTTCCCATGAAATAGTTCTGTCAGGGCTACATGATCTGTGTGAACTTTGATCGGATATCCAAAAATGAGATTCCGAAAATGCTTGTTAGCCCACACTACAGCTAATGTTTCAAAGTGAGTAGCTGAATAACGTGTTTCGGCATCGTTGAGGGTGCGACTACCGTATTAGGGTGTGTCATCGGAGGGAAGATCAGCTAAAACTAATGGCCCATCACTTTTTTGGTAGATTTTAGTGTATATAAACAGAAAATAATTTCAGTTTCAATATTTTGCAACCTTTTGCTAGGTAAATTTTAGCGTGAAATTTATCGAAAATCGAACGTACAGCTGCATTAGTGCATTACAATAAAATAGTGAACATTGCTTTCTGACTTCATTCTTTAACAACCCAACTAACAATATTTTTTCTGTTTCAGATTCTGATGCATTTATAAGTTGATAATATTTGCGATGGCTGCTTGTGTCAGGACGAGGAACCAAAAATCCAGCCATCTCAGTCACTATCTTGGGTCTGGGAGAGAGCTCCTGAAGTCGGAGTTGCCTACATTGAGAGATGCTTTGAGATACGGTGTTTTAATCAGGCAAATCAGTGAAAAGAACCAAAGAACTTACACAAACAAAGACATTGCCAGTGATATGACCAAAGCTGTCTTGGCACAGTACACTCTGGCTAACGCTCAGTTCATGCCTCCAGTCATAACAAGCCAGAAGAAGATTAGTGAGAGACTGCTAGCCAGTTGGGAAAAGGCAAGAGATATCTCTCTTGGGAGAGGATAACTTGCAGTTAAGGACAGCTTTGCCAAGCAACTGGACCAGTTATTTGACATAATTACTTGCAAGTGCCCAATTGTTCTCTGTCCTGAGTTTAGATGCGATCGTGACTGTAAATCCGAGGCCCACATCTCCTGTATTTGCAAGCGTGAACTGAAGATTCCTGTGATCGAACTGGCATTTGTCAAAGCACAGAGAGAGAAGACTGGCAGTATAGGGGCTCTCATGATTTCTAGCCAAGATATTCCGGAGTCCAAGAGACAGGAGGCTGCCACAGAAAGACAGAAGAGGAGAAGAGTTGCCGAGGAAAAAGGAGCTTGAAGGCCAGAATTGAGTAAAAGGCCCGATGATTGGAGTCAAGCTGATTCAGAGTTTAATGACTTCCCCATGGCTGATCCAGTGCTGACGAAATGCGGCTTGTGTCCTAACCCAGAAAATAGTGATCCCAAACCTTCCAGGCATAAGATTCGAAATAGGAAAGATATCCCGAGCATAGCTCTGGCCAGCATGCGACACCACACTGGTCTCAGAGAAACTGCAGAGATAGCAACAGCTGCATGGATTGACAGTGGTTTGATAACACCTGATGATGTTCACCTGGTGATAGATCATAACAAAATAAGGAGAGCTCAGGAGGAACTTGTCAGTAATCTAGAAGAGGAGTTTGATAAGGGGATAAGAGAAAATGGAATCAATTGTTTGTTCTTTGATGGGAGAAGGGATGACACTAAAGTGTTCATGAAAGTTGGAGATTCTGACAAGTTGTTCCCTGCCATGGTGAAGGAGGAACACTACTCCTGCTGCAGTGAACCAGGAGGGAAGTATTTGTGGCATTTCACTCCAGAAAAAGATGACATCAGGAAACCAGCTGAGAGAGTGGCAGATAACATTGTGAACTGGCTCAAAGAGAGGAACGTAGACCAGACCCTGCAGGCCATTGGAGGGGACAGCACCAACACGAACACAGGGTGGCAAGGGGAGTCATACAGTGGATAGAGCGGAAGATTGGGAGGAAGCTGGTCTGGATTGTTTGTGACCTCCACACCAACGAGTTGCCACTCAGACATCTAATCCAGGAGCTGGATGGCAAGACTCTTTCAAACAACAGATGGTCTGGTCCTCTTGGCAAGATGTGGACTCTGCCACTGAGTTGAAATAAATCGAGCTTTTGAAAAATCACAGTTGGCCCTCCACTGGATTGAGCTTGCATACTGTCATTGACGACCTAGTGCGGTAGTACTATGGTTGCATGATTTACAGTGCCATCAAAACTGGGGTCATGCCTGATAAACTTGCCAGATGAGTCCAGTCTCACATTCTGGGTGGCTCACAACGCTCTCAGGTTCTGCAAGATTTGGGTAAGCTCATCATCGCTAGAAGGGAACCAGCACCTGAGACTTATTGTCCAATTCATCAATGAGTGTCTGCAGTGGTTCAACACCAAGGTCAAGTCATCGTTCTCCGAAGGTCCGAGGCATGTTTTCTTCCAGCTTGAGCTCCTGAGGAGTCAGCCAAGGAAGGTTGTTCAGATTGTGGAGCAGACTGTGAGGAGATATTCCTGGTATGCTCATCCCGAGGCAGTCTGCAGACAATGCTCTGCAGTAAGGATGAGGAGGAGAGAAGAGTGGCAGTCAAAAAGATCTTGGATATGAGACTTATGAGAGGATCTGGGCATGACGAATCAGTTGGTGACGATTCCTTCAGGGTCAGGAAGACTCCTGAAGTCAATCTAGGTGCCAAGACCCTCACTGATCTCATAGATCTGGATAACATCCAGGCTGGCAGTGAGCCCCCCCTTACCTGCAGCCTCACCAATGTTCAAGTCAGAGCTTTCCTGGACAACCCCATGCATGTCCCTGCCTGGCCCTCGCACACCCAGAGCATAGAGCGTTGTGTACAGCAAGTGGCCGGGCAGCAGTCCGTGTGCTGGCACCAGGAGAGGAGGGAAGGCTACATCCGAGGCTCAGGTGGTCAGCAGGGAGGTGATGAGTAGAAACAGAAGCAAGAAAGACATGTTCTCTATGGTGTGCAGCAACACCGGGTCGTAGTAGTAAAACCGGTTTTTGTATTTGATGATTTTTGTTTTCTAAAGGAATATTAAATTTAATAAATGTGTCTAGATCATTCGTTTCACTATTCTGGATCATTTTCATCCTAATAAATTAACCTGATACATTTACTTTACTTTAAATAAGCTATTTAGTGGTGTTGGTAAAAGGGTGGAAATACTGAATTTTCATAAGATTTCAAGTTAAAATTTACCTAGCAAAAAATGAAAACTTTTCAAATCTGAAGATATCACATGATTCTGCCCATAGAACTACATAATTAATACCATGGGCTGATTTTTCAAACTCAAAAAAAAAATTCGCCTCCGTATGACACACCCTAATATATATGGATCCTCGTGTTTCCAAGCCGGATTTGGTAAAATGTTGCTCTGATCACCTAAGCGGCACGGGTGGTCCCTATAAGAGGTTCATGGCGCCATAAGGTCGTTGAACAGTCTTTGTGTGAAAAATAGTAGAGTCTAGGACTGCTTTTATTGTCCTGGTGGCCCAGAGATAGCATACCCCGGTCACAATTATAAGATCGTGGGTTTGAATCCTGGTGGGGTGAGGTGTTGATTATATGTAGTAGTTCGCGTGCTTTATTGGGCTAATGAACTATATATGGATCCTCGTGTTTCGAAGCCGGATTTGGTAAAACGTTGCTCTGATCACCTAAGCGGCGAATTGGTCCCCATTAGAGGTTCCGCGGCGCCATAAGCTGCGTTGAACGAGGCTTTGTGTGAAATACTCTTTAGTCTAGGACTTCCTTTTATTGTCCTGGTGGCAGCCCCAGGGGTAGCGTTCGGTCACAATTATAGATCGTGGGTTCAAATCCTGGTGGGGTTAGAGGTGTTGATTATATGTAGAAGTCTCTTTAGCTATTGGGCTAATGAAATATTTATGGATCCTCCTTGTTTGAACGCATTTAGTAAAAACGTTATCTCTGATCACCTAAGCGGCACGGGTGGTCCCCATTAGAGGTTCACGGCGCCATAAGCTCGTTGAACAGGCTTTGTGTGAAATATACTAGAGTCTAGGACTGCTTTTATTGTCCTGGTGGCCCAGAGGTAGCGTTCCCCGGTCACAATTATAAGATCGTGGGTTCAAATCCTGGTGGGGTGAGGTGTTGATTATATGTAGAAGTTCGCTTGCTTTATTGGGCTAATGAACTATATATGGATCCTCGTGTTTCGAAGCCGGATTTGGTAAAACGTTGCTCTGATCACCTAAGCGGCACGGGTGGTCCCCATTAGAGGTTCACGGCGCCATAAGCTCGTTGAACAGGCTTTGTGTGAAATATACTAGAGTCTAGGACTGCTTTTATTGTCCTGGTGGCCCAGAGGTAGCGTTCCCCGGTCACAATTATAAGATCGTGGGTTCAAATCCTGGTGGGGTGAGGTGTTGATTATATATGCTGCTTGCTGTGGGCTAATGAAATATTTATGGATCCTCCTTGTTTTGAACCGCATTTTGATAGAAACGTTGCTCCTGATACCCTAAGCGGCTGTAATTGGTCCCCCTTAGGAGTTCACGGTGCCATAAGCCCGTTGAACAGGCTTTGTGTGAAATATAGCGAGTCTAGGAATGCTTTTTATTGGCTGGTGGCCCAAGTGGCGTCAGTCACAATTAAGATCGTGGGTTCAAATCCTGGTGGGGTGGTGTTGATTATATAACAGCAAAATTCGCGTGTTGCTTTTATTGGGCTAATAAAAAATATATGGATCCTCGGGTTTCGAAGCCGCATTTGGTAACACGTTCCTCTGATCACCTAAGCGGCACGGGTGGTCCCCATTAGAGGTTTACGGCGCCATAAGCTCGTTGAACAGGCTTTGTGTGAAATATAGCAGAGTCTAGGAATACTTTTAGTTTCCTGGTGGCCCAGAGGTAGCGTCCCCCGGTCACAATTATAAGACAGTGGGTTCAAATCCTGGTGGGGTGAGGTGTTGATTATATGTAGAAGTCCGCGTGCTTTATTGGGCTAATGAAATATATATGGATCCTCGTTTTTCGAAGCCACATTTGGTAAAAGTTGCTCTGATCACCTAAGCGGCACGGGTGGTCCCCATTAGAGGTTCACGGCGCCAAAAGCTCGTTGAACAGGCTTTGGGTGAAATATAGCAGAGTCTAGGACTGCTTTTAGTGTCCTGGTGGCCCAGAGGTAGCGTTCCCCGGTCACAATTGGAAGATCGTGGGTTCGAATCCTGGTGGGGTGAGGTGTTGATTATATGAAGAAGTCCGCCTGCTTTATTGGGCTAATGAAATATATATGGATCCTCGTGTTTCGAAGCCTCATTTGGTAAAACGATGCTCTGATCACCTAAGCGGCATGGGTGGTCCCCATTAGAGGTTCACGGCGCCATAAGCTCGTTGAACAGGCTTTGTGGGAAATATAGCAGAGTCTAGGACTGCTTTTATTGTCCTGGTGGCCCAGAGGTAGCGTTCCGCCTGTCACAATTAGAAGATCGTGAGTTCAAATCCTGGTGGGGTGAGGTGTTGATTAT
>NW_024720626.1:0-9156 GCF_018991925.1 Homarus americanus
GTACAGGGAGTGTCGGAGGTGTACCAGGAGGCTCTGAGATGCACCAGCGAGTGTCAGAGGTGTACCTGGGAGGTCAGAGGTGTACCTGGGAGTGTCAGAGGTGTACATGGGAGTGTCAGAGTATACCTGGAAGTACCAGGAGGTGTACTTGGGAGTGTCAGAGGTGTACCTGGGAGTGTCAGGTGTACCTGGGAGTGTCGGAGGTGTACCAGGGAGTGTCGGAGGTACCAGGGAGGTCTGAGATGCACCAGCGAGTGTCGGAGGTGTATCTGAGAGTGTCGGAGGTGTAACGGGAGTGTCGGAGGTGTACCTGGGAGGTCAGTGTACCTGGGAGTGTCGGAGGTGTACCAGGGAGTGTCGGAGGTGTACCAGGGAGTGTCTGAGATGCACCAGCGAGTGTCGGAGGTGTATCTGAGAGTGTCGGAGGTGTACCAGGGAGTGTCGGAGGTGTACCTGGGAGAGTGTGAGGTGTACCTGGGAGAGTCGGAGGTGTACCTGGGAGTGTGACAGGTGTACCTGGGAATGTCAGTGGTGTACCTGGAAGTGTCGAAGGTGTACCTGGGAGTGGGAGAGGTACCTGGGAGTTAGTGGTGTACCTGGAAGTGTCGGAGGTGTACCTGGGAGTGTCAGGAGGATTACCTGGGAGTGTCTGAGGTACCTGGGAGTGTCAGAGGTGTACCTGGGAGTGTCAGTGGCGTACCTGGGAGGTCAAGGGTGTACCTGTGAGTATCGGAGGTGTACCTGGGGACACAGGAGGTGTACCTGGGAGTATCAGGTGTACCTGGGAGTGTCGGAGGTGTACCTGGGAGTATCACAGGTGTACCTGGGAGTGTCACAGGTGCAGTGTCAGAGGTGTACCTGGGAGTGTCAGAGAAGCACCAGAGTGTCAGCGGTGTACCTGGGAGGCCGAGGTTATCCTGGGAGTGTCAGAGGTGAACCTGGGAGTGTCAAGGAGGCCTGGGAATGTCAGAGGTGTACCTGGCAGTGTCAGAGGTGTACCTGGGAGTGTCAGGGTGTGACCTGGGAGTGTCACAGGTATACCTGGGAGTATCAGAGGTGTACTTGGGAGTGTCAGAGGTACCTGGGAGAGTCAGGATGTACCTGGAGGTCGGAGGTGTACCTGGGAGTGTCGGAGGTGTACCAGGAGTGTCGGAGGTGTACCTGGGAGTGTCGGAGGTGTACCTGGGAGGTCAGAGGAACTGGGAGAGTCGGAGGTGTACCTGGGAGGAGAGGTGTACCTGGGAGTGTTAGTGGTGTACCTGGAAGTGTCGGAGGTAACCTGGGAGGTCAGAGGTGTACCTGGGAGTGTCAGTGGAGTACCTGGGAGTGTCAAGGGTGTACCTGGGAGCATCGGAGGTACCTGGGAATAAGGTGTTCCTGGGAGGTTTAGAGGTACCTGGGAGCAAATGGAGGTGTACTCAGGAGTGTCACAGGTGTACCTGGGAGTGTCAGAGGTGTACCTGGCAGTGTGAGAGGTGTACCTGGCAGTGTACCTGGGAGTGTCAGAGGTGTACCTGGGAGTGTCAGAGGAGGACATGGGAGTGCCGGAGGTGTACCAGGAGTGTCGGAGGTGTACCTGGGAGTGTCGGAGGTGTACCTGGGAGTGTCAGAGGCACCGAGAGCGGAGGTACCTGAGTGTCAGAGGTGTACCTGGGAGTGTTAGGTGGTGTACCTGGAAGTGTCGGAGGTGTACCTGGGAGAGTCAGGATGGCCCGGGGGTGTCGGAGGTGTACCTGGGAGTGTCGGAGGTGTACCTGGGAGTGTCAGCGGTGTACCTGGGGTGTCAGAGGTATACCTGAGAGTATCAGAGATGTACCTGGGAGTGTCAGATGTACCTTGGAGTGTCAGAGGTGTACCTAGGAGTGTTAGGGGTGTGCCTGGGAGTGTCAGAGGTGTACCTGGGAGTGTCGGAGGTGTACCAGGGAGTGTCGGAGGTGTACCCGGGAGTGTCAGAGGTGTACCTGGAGGTGTCGGAGCTGTAACTGGGAGTGTCACAGGTGTACCTGGGAGTGTCAGGAGGTACCTGGGAGTGTCAGTACCTTGGAGTGTCAGGGGTGTACCTGGGAGCGTCAGGGTGTACCTGGGAGTGTTGGGGTGTACCTGGGAGTGTCTGAGGTGTACCTGGGAGTCGGAGGTGTACCAGGGAGTGTCGGAGGTACCTGGGAGTGTGAGGATGTGCACTGGGAGTGTCTGGGGTACTTGGGAGTGTCAGAGGTGTACCTGAGAGTGTCAGGAGGTGTACCTGGGAGGTTCAGGAGGTGTACCTGGGAGTGTCAGAGGTGTACCTGGAGTGTCAGAGGTGCACATGGGAGGGTCAGAATATACCTGGAAGCACCAGAGGTACTCTGGGAGTGTCAGAGGTGTACCTGGGAGTCAGGGGTGTACCTGGGAGTGTCGGAGGTGTACCAGGGAGTGTCGGAGGTGTACCAGGAGTGTCTGAGATGCACCAGCGAGTGTCGGAGGTGTATCTGAGAGTGTCGGAGGTGTACCAGGAGTGTCGGAGGTGTACCTGGGAGTGTCAGGTACCTGAGTGTCGGAGGTGTACCAGGAGGTCGGAGTGCACTAGGAGTGTCTGAGATGCACCAGCGAGTGTCGGAGGTGTATCTGAGAGTCGGAGGTGTACCAGAGTGTCGGAGGTGTACCTGGGAGAGTGTGAGGTGTACCGGAGAGTCGGAGGTGTACCTGGGAGTGACAGGTGTACCTGGGAATGTCAGTGGTGTACCTGTCGTGGAGGTGTACCTGGGAGGTGAGAGGTGTACCTGGGAGTGTTGGTGGTGTACCTGGAAGTGTCGGAGGTGTACCTGGGAGTGTCAGAGGTTTACCTGGGAGGTCTGAGGTGTACCTGGGAGGTCAGAGGTGTACCTGGGAGGTCAGTGGAGTACCTGGGAGTGTCGGAGGTGTACCTGGGAGCATCGGACGTATCTGGAATATCGGAAGTGTTCCTGAGAGCATCAGAGTGTACCTGGGAGTGTCGGAGGTACCTGGGAGTGTCCACAGGTGTACCTGGGAGTGTCACAGGTACCTGGGAGTGTCCAGAGGTGTACCTGGCAGTGTCAGAGGTGTACCTGTGAGTGTCAGAGGTGTACCTGGGAGTGTCAGTGAGGCCTGGGAGGTCAAAGGTGTACCTGGGAGTATCGGAGGTACCTGGGAACACAGGAGGTGTTCTGGGAGCATCAGAGGTGTACCTGGGAGTGTCGGAGGTGTACCTGGGAGGCAGGCCTGGGAGGTCACAGGTGTACCTGGCAGTGTCAGAGGTGTACCTGGCAGTGTCAGAGGTACTGGGAGGTCAGAGGTGTACCTGGGAGTGTCAGAGGTACCTGGGAGTATCGGAGGTGTACCAGGAATGTCAGGAGTACCTGGGAGCAGTCAGAGGTACCTGGGAGTGTCAAAGATGTACCTAGGAGTGTCAGAGGTGTACCTGGGAGTGTCAGAGGTGTACCTGGGAGTGTCGGAGGCACTGGAAGCCAGAGGTGTTCCTGGAAGTGTCAAGGGTGTACCTGGGATTGTCAATGGGTGTACCTGGAGTGTCGGAGTACCTGGGAGTCGGAGGTGTACCAGGAGTGCCGGAGGTGTACCTGGGAGAGTCTGAGAGGCCTGGGAGAGTCGGAGGTACTGGGAGTGTGAGAGGCCTGGGAATGTTGGTGGTACCTGGAAGTGTCGGAGGTGTACTTGGGAGGTCAGAGGTTTACCTGGGAGTGTCTGAGGTGTACCTGGGTGTGTGGGAGAGGTGTACCAGGGAGGTCAGTGGAGTACCTGGGAGCACAAGGTAACCTGGGAGACGGGAGGTGTACCTGGAGGTCAGAGGTGCAGAGGTCGGAGGTGTACCTGGGAGGTCGGAGGTGACCTGAGTGTCTGAGGCATACCTGGGAGAGCCAGAGGTGCACCTGGGAGATCGGAGGTACCTGGGAGCATTGGAGGTGTACCTGGGAGTGTCAGAGGTGCACCTGGGAGGCTGAAGTGTACCTGGGAGTGTCTGAGGTGTACCTGGGAGTGTCTGAGGTGTACCTGGGAGGTCAGAGATACCAGGAGTGTCAGCCAGGTGTAGCTGGAAGGTCAGAGGTAATCCTGGGAGTGTCAGAGGTGAACCTGGGAGGTCAAGAGGTGTACCTGGGATTCTCAGAGGTGGGGCCAGTGTTCAGAGGTGTACTTGGGAGGCAGGGGTACCTGGGAGTGTGAGAGGTATACCTGGGAGCATCAGAGGTACTTGGGAGTGTCAGAGACCTGGGAGAGTCGAGGTACCTGCAGGAGAGGTGTACCTGGGAGTGTTAGTGTACCTGGCAGTGTCAGAGGTGTACCTGGGAGGTCAGGAGGTACCTGGGAGTGTCAGAGGTGTACCTGGGAGTGTCGGAGGTACCAGGAATGCCAGTGGAGTACCTGGGAGGTCAGAGGTGTACCTGGGAGAGTCAGGGATGTACCTGGGTGTCGGAGGTGTACCTGCGAGTGTCGGAGGTGTACCAGGAGTGTCGGAGGTGTACCTGGGAGTGTCGGAGGTGTACCTGGGAGGTTCGGAGGTGTACCTGGGAGAGTCGGAGGTGTACCGGCAGTGGGAGGTACCTGGAGTGTTAGTGGTGTACCTGGCAGTGTCAGAGAGTACCTGGGAGTGTCAGAGGTGTACCTGGGAGTGCTCGGAGGTGTACCTGGGAGTGTAGGTACCAGGGAATGCCGGTGGGAGTACCTGGAGTGTCAGGAGGTGTACCTGGGAGTGTCACAAAATGTAGAATGTCAGAGGTGTACCTGGGAGGTTAGAGGAGGTACCTGGGAGAGCCGGAGGTGTACCTGGGAGTGCTCACAGGTGTACCTGGGAGTGTCAGAGGTGTACCTGGCAGTGTCAGAGGTGTACTCAGCCAGAGGTACTCTGAGTGTCAGAGGTGTACCTGGGAGTGCTGGGTGGAGTACCTGGGAGGCCAAATGTAACCTGGGAGTATCGGAGGTGTATCTGGGAATATCGGAAGTGTTCCTGGGAGTATCAGAGGTACCTTGGAGTGTCGGAGGTGTACCTGGGAGTGTCACAGGTACCTGGGAGTGTCAGAGGTGTACCTGGCAGTGTCAGAGGTGACCTGGGAGTGTCAGAGGTGTACCTTTGAGTGTCAGAGGTACCTGGGAGGCTGGGTGGAGTACCTGGGAGTGTCAAAGTACCTGGGAGTATCGGAGGTGTACCTGGGAATACAGGAGGTGTTCCTGGGAGATCAGAGGTACCTGGGAGTGTCGGAGGTGCACTGGAGTATGACAGGTGTACCTGGGAGTGTCAAGGTGTACCTGGCAGTGTCAGAGGTGTACCTGGGAGTGTCAGAGAAGCACCAGGAGGTCACGGTGTACCTAGAGAGTCAGAGGTTATCTGGGAGGTCAGAGGTGAACCGAGTGTCAAGAGGTGTACCTGGGAATGTCAGAAGGTACCTGAAGTGTCAGAGGTGTACCTGGGAGTGTCAGAGGGTACCTGGTGTCGGAGGTGTTCCTGGGAGTGTGAGAGGTACCTGGGAGTGTCAGGGGTGCCTGGGAGCGTCAGGGGTACCTGGAGGTCAGGGGTACCTGGGAGTGTCTGAGGTGTACCTGGGAGGTCGGAGGGTACCTGAGGTGTTGGAGCTGTAACTGGGAGTGTCACAGGTGGCCTGGGAGTGTCAGAGGTGTACCTGGGAGTGTCAGGGTGTACCTTGGAGTGTCAGAGGTGTACCTGGGAGTGTCGGAGGTGTACCTGGGAGTGTGAGAGGTGTACCTGGGAATGTCAGGGGGTGTACCTGGGGCGTCAGGGGTAGCCTGGGAGTGTCAGGTGTGTACCTGGGAGTGTCTGAGGTGTACCTGGGAGTGTCGGGAGGTGTACCGGGAGTGTCGGAGATGTACCAGGGAGTGTCTGAGATGCACCAGCAGTGTCAGAGGTGTACCTGGAGTGTCGGAGGTGTACCTGAGTGTGAGAGGTGTACCTGGGAGTGTCAGGGTGTACCTGGGAGTGTCAGGGGTGTACCTGGGAGTGTCTGAGGTGTACCTGGGAGTGTCAGAGGTGTACATGGGAGTGTCAAGTATGCCTGGAAGTACCAGAGGTGTACTTGGGGTGTGTCAGAGGTGTACCTGGGAGTGTCAGGGTTGTGCCTGGGGTGTCGGAGGTGTGACCAGGGAGTGTCGGAGGTGTACCAGGGAGTGTCTGAGATGCACCAGCGAGTGTCGGAGGTGTATCTGAGTGTCAGGTGTACCAGGAGTGTCGGAGGTGTGCCTGGGAGGTCTGGTGTACCTGGGAGAGTCGGAGGTGTACCTGGGAGTGTGATAGGTGTACCTGGGAATGTCAGTGGTGTACCTGGAAGTGTCGGAGGTGTACCTGGGAGTGTCGGAGGTGGACCTGGGAGTGTCTGAGGTATACCTGGGAGAGCCAGAGGTGTACCTGGGAGTATCGGAGGTGTGACTGGGGTGTCGGAGGTGTGCCTGGGGTGTCACAGGTGTGCCTAGGAGTGTCAGAGGTGTACCTGGGAGTGTCTGAGGTGTACCTGGGAGTGTGAGAGGTGTACCGGGAGTGTCAGTGGAGTACCTGGGGTGTCAAGGTGTACCTAGGGGTATCGGAGGTGTACCTGGAAGTGTCAGAGGTGCACCTGGGAGTGTCGGAGGTGTACCTGGGAGTGTCGGAGGTGGACCTGGGGTCTGAGGTATACCTGGGAGGCAGAGGTGTACCTGGGGTATCGAGGTGTACCTGGGAGTGTCGGAGGTGTACCTGGAGTGTCAGAGGTGTTCCTGGGAGTGTCAGTGTACCTGGGAGTGTCTGAGGTGTACCTGGGAGTGTCTGAGGTGTACCTGGGAGTGTCAGAGGTGTGCCTGGGGTGTCAGTGGTGTACCAGTGTCAGAGGTGTGCCTGGGAGTGTCTGAGGTGTACCTGGAGTGTCAGAAAGTACCAGGGAGTGTCAGCGGTGTACCTGGGAGTGTCAGAGGTGATCTGGGAGTGTCAGAGGTGAACCTGGGAGTGTCAAGAGTGTACCTGGGATTGTCAGAGGTGTACCTGGCAGTGTCAGAGGTGTACCTGGGAGTGTCAGGGGGGTGCCTGGGAGTGTCAGAGGTATACCTGGGAGTATCAGAGGTGTACTTGGGAGTGTCAGAGGTGTACCTGGGAGAGTCAGGGATGTACCTGGGAGTGTCAGAGGAGTACCTGGGAGTGCCGGAGGTGTCCAGGAGTGTCGGAGGTGTACCTGGGAGTGTCGGAGGTGTACCTGGGAGTGTCAGAGGTGTACCTCGGAGAGTCGGAGGTGCACCTGGGAGTGTGAGAGGTGTACCTGGGAGTGTTAGTGGTGTACCTGGAAGTGTCGGAGGTGTACCTGGGAGAGTCAGGGATGTACCTGGGGTGTCGGAGGTGTACCTGGGAGTGTCGGGTGTACCTGGGAGTGTCAGCGGTGTACCTGGGAGTGTCAGAGGTATACCTGAGGTATCAGAGATGTACCTGGGAGTGTCAGATGTGTACCTTGGGTGTCAGAGGTGTACCTAGGAGTGTTAGGGGGTGTGCCTGGGAGTGTCAGAGGTGTACCTGGGAGTGTCGGAGGTGTACCAGGGAGTGTCGGAGGTGTACCTGGGAGTGTCGGAGGTGTACCTGGAGGTGTCGGAGCTGTAGCTGGGAGTGTCACAGGGTATGCCTGGGAGTGTCAGGAGTGTACCTGGAAGTGTCAGGGGTGTACCTTGGAGTGTCAGGGTGTGCCTGGGGTGTGGAGGTGTACCTGGGAGTGTGAGAGGTGTGCCTGGGGTGTCAGGGGTGTGCCTGGGAGCGTCAGGGGTGTACCTGGGAGTGTCAGGGGTGTACCTGGGAGGTGTCAGAGGTGTACCTGGGAGTGTCGGAGTTGTACCAGGAGTGTCGGAGGTGTACCAGGGAGTGTCTGAGATGCACCAGCGAGAGTGTCAGAGGTGTACCTGGGAGTGTCAGGAGGTGTACCTGGGAGTGTCAGAGGTGTACATGGGAGTGTCAGAGTATACCTGGAAGTACCAGGGTGTACCTGGGAGTGTCAGAGGTGTACCTGGGAGTGTCAGAGGTGTACCGGAGTGTCGGAGGTGTACCAGGGAGTGTCAGGTGTACCAGGGGTGTCTGAGATGCACCAGCGAGTGTCGGTGTATCTGAGAGTGTCAGAGGTGTACCTGGGAGTGTCGGAGGTGTACCTGGAAGTGTCAGGAGGTGTTCCTGGAAGTGTCAGGGGTGTACCTAGGAGTGTCTGAGGTGTACCTGGGAGTGTCAGAGGTCTACCTGGGAGTGTCAGAGGTGTCACCTGGGAGTGTCAGGAGGTGTACCTGGCAGTGTCTGAGGTGTACCTGGAAGTGTCTGAGGTGTACATGGAGTCAAAGCGTGTACCATGGCAGTGTCAGCGTGTACCTGGGAGTGTCAGAGGTATACCTGAGAGTATCAGAGATGTACCTGGGAGTGTCAGATGTGTACCTTGGAGTGTCAGAGGTGTACCTGGGAGTGTTAGGGGTGTGCCTGGGAGTGTCAGAGGTGTACCTGGGAGTTGTCGGAGGTGTACCAGGGAGTGTCGGAGGTGTGTACCTGGGAGTGTCGGAGGTGTACCTGGAGGTGTCGGGCTGTACCTGGGAGTGTCACAGGTGTACCTGGGAGTGTCAGAGGTGTACCTGGGAGTGTCAGAGGTGTACCTTGAGGTGTCAGAGGTGGCCTGGGAGTGTCGGAGGTGTACCTGGGAGTGTGAGAGGTGTACCTGGGAGTGTCAGGGGTGTGTACAAGTGTCAGGGGTGTACCTGGGAGTGTCAGAGGTGTACCTGGGAGTGTCAGGGGTGTACATGGGAGTGTCAGAAGTATACCTGGAAGTACCATAGGTGTGACTTGGGAGTGTCAGAGGTGTACCTGGGAGTGTGTCAGGGGTGTACCTGGGAGTGTGTCTGAGATGCCAGCAGTGTCAGAGGTGTACCTTGGGTGTCAGGGTGGCCTGGGAGTGTCGGAGGTGTACCTGGGAGTGTCAGAGGTGTACCTGGGAGTGTCAGGGGTGTACCGGAGTGTCAGGGGTGTACCAGGAGGTACCTGGGAGTGTCAGAGGTGTACATGGGAGTGTCAAAGTATACCTGGAGGTGCCATAGGTGTGCAGGAGTGTCAGAGGTGTACCTGGGAGTGTCAGGGGTGTACCTGGGAGTGTCAGGAGGTGTACCGGGAGTGTCGGAGGTGTACCAGGGGGTGTCTGAGAGTGCACCAGCGAGGTG
>NW_024720627.1:0-19608 GCF_018991925.1 Homarus americanus
ACTAGCCCCCTCGGGGGGCAAATCTGAATCTGTACAGGCAGCCAAATATGCACCGACCCCACCCCGGGTTTCGTTCTCGCAATTTTACCTGGCAATACTTGAAGAAAGAAGGCTGCATGTAAAGGTGATTATCATTGGTGGATTAATTTTCGGCTGTATCGCTGTCAGAATAAATATTAAGCAATCCAAAAGTAGAATTTTTTGCAATAACAAACTGTTCATCGTTATTTAAGATCATGACAAGTTTCCAAATAATCGTATATTTGCTTAAATAATGAAGAAATTATATCAATGAAGTGGCAACGCAACTACAACCAGGGCTGCCACGAGATTCTCACATAAAATTTCAAGAATATACAGTATGTTCCAAGTTTAATCTTGAGTGTTTCATGAAGGATTTAATTATCTTTACAAAGTGAGCATTACATAATATAATTTGACGTAAGTTAGAGAGCAGACACTGTAATAGACTCAACTGACACAATAATGGCGTGTGGTGTCCCTGCACTAGCGCCGCACTGGTGTGTGGAAAAGGGAAAACATTGAAGTGGTCATTTTGGTGTTCTACTAACTCCATTTGATACTATTATTTTAAATAACTCAGTGAATGAGAGAGAGAGAGAGAGAGAGAGAGAGAGAGAGAGAGAGAGAGAGAGAGAGTCAAAGACAGAGTATACTTTTATAGAGTTGATGATGACTCAGAAAGGGTTTGAAGAGCTCTCAGTTTTTTGGGGGGAGTGGTTTTTGTTCCTCACTTTTTTTCTTTCTTTTTAATCATATTACAACTGGCTTTATTGTCATTGCATAACTTAAATTTAAGGTTTATAATATATATTTTACCTTCGACGAATAAAATACTGTATAGACAGGTGTATTATTTACACTATATTGTTTAATAACGGGTCCAACCACCCTCCTTATCAATTACAGCTTGCAGCCTCCGCTGCATAGAAGATACGTTGTTTGTAACAACCTCAGGCTTGATTCTAAAAATCTCCCAATGTCTTGTCACGTGGTCGAACAGCTGGTTCGGCGTCCTCTCAAACTCGGACTCCCAGGAATTGACTACTTACCTAGATATTTTCAATGGAATTCATGTCGCATCCCTTGCTCGGCAATTACAAGAGCCTGAGGTGTTGCTGCCCGTCAAACACTTATTCACTGCTTTGGCCGTGTGGATGGGGCATCTATCCTGAATAAAAGTAATTGGCCGAGCAGGGAATGGGAAATTGCATTCCTGAATTGAAGCGAGGAACTGATTCCGCAGGATGTCTAGGTATTTATTTGCCGTAAACCTCCCCTTAATTTGAAAAAACATCTCCCATACCGTGCAGGGATATGTAGCACCACACGTTCAGCGTCACATGCCCACTTCTAGTCACCTCGTATATGTGGGCCCTGTCGTATCTGCAGGAAGGGAAAATACGATACAAATATAAATATATTGGCATAATTAAGCTATTATATCTTATAATAAGTTTGTATTATAATATTGAAAAGAGATTGTTATGTTATCCGATAATCTTAAAAACTTGTATTTAAAATTGTATAATGAGCTGTTCGATGTTTTACGGCTATATCGACAAATACGGTCTAAACCTTATTTTAATCATTATGAACTTGTTAATATGTTAAGCTTACTTACGTCGTGCAATTTGGCTGCCACAAATGAATTTTATCGTGGTTAGTGCTCGCAAAGTCTTCTCATCCATGAAAACTACTCGCGACCAAAACTCCGGGTCCTCCCCCACATATTGCTTGGCAAACTGGAGGCGACCAGTGCGGTGTTGTTCAGTTAGCCGTTTCTTTATGGCAGGGACTCTGTGTTGTATGCCCGCCTCATGCAAACGTGACCTGATAGTCTGTGCACAGACGTCTAAGTGTAACGCCTCTCTGATGGCGACAGCGTCGGAGAACGGCTTCCTCAGCCCTAGTAGTCAGTCGGGGGCGTGGTCTTCTTTCTGAAAATAGACACAATAATGTTTTTGGATCCCCTGTGTTATAACCTGATATGCCATTAATGCTATGGCATACACTCATAACCTTTAACAAAAAACCCTAACATTTACATTATTATATTTGCATTATTATATCATTTATATAAAATTAATATTTTAGATATTGTTTATATCCCGGGTCAATCTGAAATTTTCATACATAACCAAATCAGTTAAAATACCCGTTTCGGCATATCTCCTGATCCACCTCCTCACAGTTGTAGTCGAAACAGCAAGTCGGTCTGCGATGGCACGCCCCGCGTGGCCTTCTCCTCGGAGGGCCATTATTTGGCCGCGAGTAGTTAAGCGCTGTTGCGTCGTGTTTATGGTGACAGAAGTAATGCCTACTGTTTATCCCGTATTCACAACAACATTTCGGTCAAACTCTTATTGGTTGATTAGACCATGCCAAGTGATATATGATTGGTGGGCGTAAAATCTGATGCTGACGTCATAAATAAGATAGGTAACTATTGAAAATGTTGTTACCTAACAATGAGTACACAGTCTTTTGCCGAACAATTGTCGATTTTTAGTTCGACAAAGGGGAACCAGATATTAAACTCCATACATCAGCTGCCACTTGGATACTTAATTTTCCCAATAGCACACATTTCACATATAATTCGTGTTATAACTGTCATAATTACGAATGTAATTTATACACACACACACACACACACACACACACACACACACACACTAACTGAGAACTATAATATACGAAGATACAATGTCGTGACTGATAAATGAGTGTATCACAGTGTCTGCTCTCTAACTTACGTCAAATTATATTATGTAATGCTCACATTGTAAAGACAATTAATTCCTTCATGAAACACTCAAGATTAAATGTGGAACATATATTCTTGAAATTTTATGTGAGAATCTCGTGGCAGCCCTGGTTGTAGTTGCGTTGCCACTTCATTGATATAATTTCTTCATTATTTAAGCAAATATACGAATATTTGGAAACTTGTCATGATCTTAAATAATGATGATTTATTATTATAAAAATGCCACTTTTGGATTGTTTAATATTTATCCTGACAGTGATACAGCCGGAAATAAATCCTTCCTTCAAGTATTGCCAGGTAAAATTGCGAGCATGAGATCCAGGGTAGGGTCGGTGCATCTTTGGCTGGCTGTACATTGCTATCGTCAGAGCTGTGATAGATTATGCCTCTCCTGTCCTTTTAGTTGCCTCCCAGTGCGAGAAACAAAGCGTAGAGAAAATCCAAAACAGAGCGATGAGATTCATCCTCGGCTGCCCTAAGGCCACCAGAATAGAAATCATGTAGCGTGTACTGATCCTGCTCCCCGTCTGCGATCGAATTACTGCTCTCAATGCCATCCTTGGTGTTAAACTTCTTCGCAGTGAGCAACCGACTCCCCTGTCGCGCTCACTGAACTCACATCTTAACACCCTCCTGTGCCGGCCTGTCCCCATTACCTTTCCCTCCCCCTCTCAACACTGACCCGTTCACACTGCTGCTGACATCCTGCGTTATCACCTCTACTATCAGTGTTACTCAAGGACCCCGCTGGCCTACATATCACCTCTCTGCCCCAGTGTATAAGACCTAGATTCCATTTAAATCTAACCATGACAGGAGTCGACGCCGGCGGCGCTCTGCTGATGTTCCTGACGAAGGAAACGAAGGAGGTGAGGAGGACAGTCATGGCGACACTGAAGCTGGCTTTCAGAAGTGTAAGATTCGTCAGTAGAAACGCAAAATGAGGACCCAGGAAAGGAAGCAGAGTAGAGCCAATAGGTACATCGCTCCCATTGCTCCCCGGGCTAACTACATGCGCCTTGCCTTCCCCGAGAACACAACCAATTTGATGAAGATTAAGTGGTTGAGCGCCCTGAATGAGGAATATTGCACGACTATGCTGAATGTTGTCATGCCAGGTAGCACCCCTCGTTTCGTCTATGTAGGCCGAGAGGAGACGGATGCTATCCAACGCTCATTGATGGAAAGGTCGGCTCACTACATCTCATTAAGCGAGATGAACCTGTCCGACCCCAAAAAATGAAGGAATACCTTGTCACCCACTTCCCCAAGGGTATTCCCCCAGTGGTGCTCTGTCACTTCCGGGCGTCCACAGAGCAAGAAAACTTTATATGGATGGTGCACAACTTAGTAGGATCATCATTGTTTGGAAAAGGACGGAACCACCTCCTGAGGAATACTGCTTCTTCAGCATGTATGGTACCCCTAGTAACATCAGTCGGTGGACTCCTCCCCCAGTGGTGTGCTACAACTGCTTCGGGGTCAATCATGTGGCGAAATACTGTCACAAGACAGCCACCTGCAGCATCTGCACAGGAATGCATAGCACGAGGAGCTGCCCCACCAAGGAAGCTGCCTCTCGGGAGGGGAGAGAACAGGCCCCCCCCCCCCACCTGGAAAGCAGTGTTCTAGGTGCAGGAAGGAGGGTGTGACGTCCTGGCACCCAGGTTGCCCTGGGAGGCCGCCTCCACCTACAATAGCGGTCCCCCTCAGTGATACCAACAGCAACACTGCCGGGTCGCCTCCATCGCCTGAAATCAACAGCCACACCTCCCCACCCAGGAGGCAGTGTCCCAGGTGCAGGGAGGAGGGTGTGACGGCCTGGCACCCCAGTTGTCCTGGGAGGCCGTCCCCACCCACAATAGCGGTCCCACTTAGTAATGCCAACGCGGCCGGATCGCCTCCACCACCTGAAGTCAACAGGCACAGTGACTCTCCTTAACTAGCCAATGCAGGTCAGGTTAAAGCCTGACAAGTAAGTGTACCCATGAACAATGGCAGTGATAGTGTCAGTGGAGCTTCTGAAGGAGCTGGTGCCTCCTCTCATAATGATGTGAACTTGAGGATGAGTAGCCAGAGCGAGACCGATAGTGATGGAAGCATGAATGGGGAGAATGAGCCCCAGGCTGCCAGCGTGGTCTCTTTAATAACCCCAGGTCTGAAAACTGTCCATGACCTTGTACTTCTTCCAATATTTACGGACGAGGAACTCGCAGGACTAATGAAGGAACCTGTGTATAGAATTCCTACTGGAATAAGGGCCGTGAAGCGCATTATCAAGAACTCCAGGGGTGATGAATTTGAAACAGTTAACTTATTGGTCAGGTTGATCTATGAAGCCAACGCGTGACTCTCTATACTAAGTTGAAGGTGGAACGAGTAACACGAACGCTTAGGTTCATTTCATGGAACATCCGGAGTGTTAACCACAGAATTAATGACCTACAATGGTTTGTTAAAATTTTTAACATTGATGTAATTGGTTTACAACAGCCTTACACGTCCAGCACCCAGAAGAAAGTTGCACCCAAGATAGCTGGGTTTACAGCATACAATAGTGGAGCAGGAAGTGGCCTGCTCACTTATGTAAAGAATGGTCTGGTCTGTAAATGGATCAAAATTCACAATGATGAAAGTATTCACTATGAACAATTTACAGTAAAGACAACAAACAGTCAATTTTCGCTGTATGACATCTATGTTAGGTGCAATGAGCTGCGAGCAGACGTGTTACCAAAGCCATCAGGTAACAATGCTATGCTGTGTATGGGTGACTTTAACTCTCGTCACACTGTCCTCGGTGATGTCCAGTGTAACTCTAATGGGAGGGTGTTCGTGAATTACATCAATAATCATAATAGCACTGTATACGACACAGACAAAGTGACACATCTGATGGGGGGTAGACTTGATTATGTGATTGGGTATAACCTAGTAGACAGTAATGTCAAGGCTAAGGTCATCTCAGACCACCTAGTCAGTGATCATTATGCAATATTTACTGAATATACTGTTGCTGATTTCAAGTGTGAACCCCATCCTAAGCTCAGAATTAACATCCCAGATATTCTTAAACTGCACTTCAAGGCAGATGGTATGTTGGATATATATACCTGGGTCAGTGGATGAATTTTGCTGTGATCTTGTAAATGTCATTACCACATATTATACCACCTGGGTTAAGTCAAGGAGGAAGGGGGGAAGCACTAAACCACCTCTATGGACACATGACCCCATCCTCACCAAAGAAGGAGAGAAGGTCGAACAGCTTGCAAACACTTATAAGCAAAATAAAAATAGTGATAACCTCCTGGCATTTCTCAAAGCTAACAGAGAATTTCGTGAACTCAAAGGTCAGATGAGAAACACCTATTGGGAACAATTCTTACAGGGAATTAATAGAACAACCACTCTAGCAGAAGTGTGGAACAAAATTGGAGCCATTACCAAGTCACCCACCCCAGTCCAACTTCATCACAGCCCTGCAGAATATGCTGACATGCTATTAGACCAATGGTCTAGTGTGTCACAAATCACTCCCCTGCCTCCTGACATACAGCAATATCTTAAAACCACACGCATTAATAGGGGATTCAATATTGAAATAGCCTGTTCCTCACCAGACCTTACCGACCAGTTTCCTATAACGCACCACGAACTAACAACAGCACTAATAAAAGGTGAATCATCCTGCCCTGGTGAGGATAGCATAACCTATAACACCCTGAGATTGTTAAATGAGATCCCTAACCATCCACTGTTTGACCTGTATCAAATGAGCCTCAGACAGGGTATTCTGCCTAAGACATAGACTCATGAAAACATAGTACCAATCCCTAAAGCTAACTCTCCAAACTTCAGGCCAATTTCACTCACATCCTGTATGTGTAAAGTCCTTGAAAGAGTTGTTCTCAACCGTCTCATGTTTCAAGTCAAAGACAAACTGGCCCCTAATCTGTATGGGTTCGTGCCCGGGCGTAGTACACAGACATGCTTTGCAGAATATCTAGTTCACTCAAAAGATAAGACACAAACAGACTTCATAGACCTTAAATCAGCCTTTGATGTAGCTATTAGAGACATTATACTCGAGCAACTAGCTAATTTTGGCATCCAAGGTAACCTCCTGACATGGATAAAGGGTTATCTGTCCAACAGGTATGCCAGTGTTCTGTTAGGGGAGATAAAAGTGCCAGAATGAGATCATTTGAGCTTGGCACGCCTCAGGGAGGAGTGTTAAGTCCTATGCTCTTTAAAAGACTGATGCACAAGCTTATTGCTGACATTCCAGTTCAGCCAAACGAGACTGTAATATGCTATCCTGATGATATCTGCATTATGACACAGAACAAGCTAGGGCTCTGGGCCTTGCTGGATGTATTTGCTCGGAGGACTGTGGAATGTGATCTCATATCTGTTGACAAGACGAGGGTCCTCAATCCTCGTCCAGCTCACCCTCTGCCTCTTGACTTTAACATTAGCAGCATGCCCTTGGAACTATGTAGATCCTATAAATATCTTGGAATTTGTGTGAATGATGCAAACTTTGTCGGTAACATTCATGCCAAACTATTGCAGCGCATTAAACCCCTCAGAATTCTTGTTGGTAAGCGCTATGGAATTACCATCACCTATGCTCATACTTTCTATCCTCATTTCATTCGTTCTGTAGTTGACTATCATGCTCTCCATCTTGTGACTATTCCGCCTAAACAACTCAACAGCCTTGGGGTAGTGCAAAATGAAGACATGCACATTAGGGTGTGTCATAGGAGGGAAGATCAGCTAAAACTAATGGCCCATCACTTTTTTGGTAGATTTTAGTGTATATAAACAGAAAAAATTTTTAGTTTCAATATTTTGCAACCTTTTGCTAGGTAAATTTTAGCGTGAAATTTATCGAAAATCTAACGTACAGCATTACAATTAAATAGTGAACATTGCTTTCTGACTTCATTCTTTAACAACCCAACTAACAATATTTTTTTCTGTTTCAGATTCTGATGCATTTATAAGTTGATAATATTTGCGATGGCTGTTTGTGTCAGGACGAGGAACCAAAAATCCAGCCATCTCAGTCACTATCTTGGGTCTGGGAGAGAGCTCCTGAAGTCGGAGTTGCCTACATTGAGATGCTTTGAGATACGGTGTTTTAATCAGGCAAATCAGTGAAAAGAACCAAAGAACTTACACAAACAAAGACATTGCCAGTGATATGACCAAAGCTTGTCTTGGCACAGTACACTCTGGCTAACGCTCAGTTCAAGCCTCCAGTCATAACAAGTCAGAAGAAGATTAGTGAGAGACTGCTAGCCAGTTGGGAAAAGGCAAGCGATATCTCTCTTGGGAGAGGAAAACTTGCAGTTAAGGACAGCTTTGCCAAGCAACTGGACCAGTTATTTGACATAATTACTTGCAAGTGCCCAATTGTTCTCTGTCCTGAGTTTGGATGCGATCGTGACTGTAAATCCGAGGCCCACATCTCCTGTATTTGCAAGCGTGAACTGAAGATTCCTGTGATCGAACTGGCATTTGTCAAAGCACAGAGAGAGAAGACTGGCAGTATAGGGGCTCTCATGATTTCTAGCCAAGATATTCCGGAGTCCAAGAGACAGGAGGCTGCCATAGAGAGACAGAACAGGAGAAGAGTTGCCGAGGAAAAGAGCCTTGAGAAGGCCCAGGGTGAGGTAAAAAAAGCCGATGATTGGAGTCAAGCTGATTCAGAGTTTAATGACTTCCCCATGGCTGATCCGAGTGCTGACCAGGAGAATGGTGACTTTGTCCCTAACCCAGAAAATAATGATCCCAAACCTCCCAGGCATAAGATTCGAAATAGGAAAGATATCCCGAGCATAGCTCTGGCCAGCATGCGACACCACACTGGTCTCAGAGAAACTGCAGAGATAGCAACAGCTGCTTGGATTGACGGTGGTTTGATAACACCTGATGATGTTCACCTGGTGATAGATCATAACAAAGTAAGGAGAGCTCAGGAGAAACTTGTCAGTAACCTAGAAGAGGAGTTTGATAAGGGGATAAGAGAAAATGGAATCAATTGTTTGTTCTTTGATGGGAGAAGGGATGACACTAAAGTGTTCATGAAAGTTGGAGATTCTGACAAGTTGTTCCCTGTCATGGTGAAGGAGGAACACTACTCCTGCTGCAGTGAACCAGGAGGGAAGTATTTGTGGCATTTCACTCCAGAGAAAGATGACATCAGGAAACCAGCTGAGATAGTGGCAGATAACATTGTGAATTGGCTCAAAGAGAGGAACGTAGACCAGACCCTGCAGGCCATTGGAGGGGACAGCACCAACACGAACACAGGGTGGCAAGGGGGGTCATACAGTGGATAGAGCGGAAGATTGGGAGGAAGCTGGTCTGGATTGCTTGTGACCTCCACACCAACGAGTTGCCACTCAGACATCTGATCCAGGAGCTGGATGGCAAGACTCTTTCAAACAACAGATGGTCTGGTCCTCTTGGCAAGATGCTGGACTCTACCACTGAGTTAGAAATAAATCCGAGCTTTGAAAAAATCACAGTTGGCCCTCCACTTGTTGAGCTTGCATATACTGTCATTGACGACCTGAGTACTGACCAGTACTATGGTTACATGATTTGCAGTGCCATCAAAACTGGGGTCATGCCTGATAGACTTGCTTACCTGCAGATAGGTCCAGTCTCACATTCTAGGTGGCTCACAACGGCTCTCAGGTTCTGCAGAATTTGGGTCGCTCATCATAAACTGAAAGGGAACCAGCTTCACAACCTGAGACTTATTGTCCAATTCATCGTGAGTGTCTACTTGCCAAATTGGTTCAACACCAAGGTCAAGTCATCGTTCTCCGAAGGTCCGAGGCATGTTCTCTTCCAGCTTGAGCTCCTGAGGAGTCAGCCAAGGAAGGTTGTTCAGATTGTGGAGCAGACTGTGAGGAGATCTTCCTGGTATGCTCATCCGAGGCAGTTCTGCAGACAATGCTCTGCAGTAAGGATGAGGAGGAGAGAAGAGTGGCAGTCAAAAAGATCTTGGATATGGGACTTATGAGAGGATCTGGGCATGACGAATCAGTTGGTGACGATTCCTTCAGGGTCAGGAAGACTCCTGAAGTCAATCTAGGTGCCAAGACCCTCACTGATCTCATAGATCTGGATAACATCCAGGCTGGCAGTGAGCCCCCTCTTACCTGCAGCCTCACCAATGTTCAAGTCAGAGCTTTCCTGGACAACCCCATGCATGTCCCTGCCTGGCCCTCGCACACCCAGAGTATAGAGCGTTGTGTACAGCAAGTGAGCGAGGCCAGCAGTCACGTGTACAGCCAGGAGAGGAGGGAAGGCTACATCCGAGCTCAGGTGGTCAGCAGGGAGGTGATGAGTAGAAACAGAAGCAAGAAAGACATGTTCTCTATGGTGTGCAGCAACACCGGTCGTAGTAGTAAAACCGGTTTTTGTATTTGATGATTTTGTTTTCTAAAGGAATATTAAATTTAATACATGTGTCAAGATCATTCGTTTCACTATTCTGGATCATTTTCATCCTAATAAATTAACCTGATACATTTACTTTACTTTAAATAAGCTATTTAGTGCTGTTGGAAAAGGGTGGGAATACTGAATTTTCATAAGATTTCAAGTTAAAATTTACCTAGCAAATAATGAAAACTTTTCAAATCTGAAGATATCACATGATTCTGCACATAGAACTACATCATTAATACCATGGGCCGATTTTTCAAACTCCAAAAAAAAAAAAAATCGCCTCCGTATGACACACCCTAATTGCTCATCTTTCTAGGTTGCCCAAAATCAACCAGAATTGTAAACATGAGGAAAGAGCTCGGACTGCCCTCCCTTTCTGAGAGGATAGCTCTACTTAATACCATGTTTTGTGTCAAAGTTTTGAAGAACAATGGTCCCCAAACTACAGCTCAAACTGAGTTGATGTTCTATCTAAGTAATCCCGACTATACTCGCTAACCTTCCACAAAAGACTCTCTTTGAGGCGTGGCTTTATAAAAGTGTTGCAGATCTCTTGAAACTGAATGTCCCAATCACCCAAGACGAACCAATTAATGCCATTCTTCCTTGGCTGGATATATCAGTTCCTATTAATTACACTCCTGTTGGTAGTAAGCAAATGTTAAGCACCGATGTGATGAGATGTCTCACACTAGAAACTATTAACAGACACATAGAGAGTATTAAATCAAGTGAATGTTATGCTTTTACTAATGGTTCTGTGCAGACAAACACAGGTAGAACAGGCTGTGCAATTGTAATATATAAAGAAAAAGAGATGATAGTGTCAAACAAGCAAAGGCTAAACAACTGGGCCAGCACAACACGAACTGAACTAACTGGAATCTACTTAGCCACAGACTACCTTAAAGAAAATGGAGGTAGGGTGATATTCTGTGACTCTCAACGTGCTTTGAAATCAGGCTCTATGTCGAAAGTTGTATGTGATATTAAAAGAAATGTGATAACTGCCAATGAGAACAACTCTCGTATCGAATTTGTGTGGATTCTGTCCCATGTTGGAATTAGGTATCATGACCGTACTGAGAGACTGGCCAATGAGGCATGAAAGAAAGAAAATGTTGACCGTGACCTTGGCCTGTCCAATGCTGCACTTAAAAACATTCAAGTCAGAATCGTGAACTCTGATCTAGAAGAACTGAGAAATGACCTGGCAGTTGTAGTATTAGCAAATATGTCAAATTTTGTGACGAGAGGTACCGGTATGACCAGCATAAGGACAGAACCAGACAATGTGACGTAGTCGTGGCCAGAATTAGGCTAGGATACAGACACATCTGGCAAGTTAGTAACGCTGTACCCATACCGGAACACTCAGCATGTACAGTAAACTTTGTGATAAACCTTTAAAGCATACACTTGAACACTATATTATTGAATGTGACAATGTCAAAGACTTCAGGCCACCTGGCTTATTGTATCATGAACTTTGTAATTACTACATTGAATCGGGGGTGCTTGAGGACATTCTTGCTGTTTATCCCAAATTTGCTAGCCCACACTGATTAGTCCTCAATTAGAATATGACTCCTAATGTATATGAACCATTGTCTTGCATGGCAGCGAACAGTGACATCATCCACACGACTCTGACCTATATATACTGCTAATGATAATGCTGTATTTCTTTGTGTACAAACCTCTGTCCTGCATGACAGTGAACGGTGACATTACCCACATGAATCTGACCTATATATACTGTCAATGAATATAATGCATTTCTTTGTGTACGAGCCTCTGTCCTGCATGGCAGTGAACAGTGACATTACTCACATGAATCTGACCTATATATATATATATATATATATATATATATATATATATATATATATATATATATATATATATATATATATATATATATATATATATATATATATATATTATATATTAAAATGGAACAATGGGTACCCTTAGCCTTATTCAACATCTCGTTGTTTCCATTTTCCCGTGTGATTTTATCAAGATTTATCTTATCCACGTTTTCATTGTGGATTTACATGAAATATATATATATATATATATATATATATATATATATATATATATATATATATATATATATATATATATATATATATATATATACATACATACATACATACATACATACATACATACATGTATATATATATATATATATATATATATATATATATATATTTATATATATATATATATATATATATATATATATATATATATATATATATATATATATATATATTGCTGTTAATGAATATGGTGTGTTTCTTTGTGTATGAACCTCTGTCCTGCATGGCAGTGAGAAGTGATACAACCCTCAGTGTCAAGACCTGACTGAATTACTCAGAATAGGCAAACTGTAATCCAAGCTTTGTCAATAAATTTGTTAAATTAAAAACTAAACACTACACCCCCTCGACTTCTCTCCCTCCCGAGTACACTCATCCGCCTCTACCGCCGTTGACTTCCCTGAGTGTTCATGTTGTCGTCCACACCTTCCTTGGACATAAATCCACCCAACTGCGGTATATGCTCAAACTTAGCTGCCTTGAGCATATTAATGATGTCGCCTCCTCTTTTACGACCTCCCACCCTCCTATCCTAGTCTACTGTGATGGATCTGTTACCACGCTGGGCAGCGCTGGGGCAGCTGTGTGGATTCCTGAGCGCCAGGCCCGCAGGAAAATCAGGGTCCATGACTGGGCCTCCTCTACTGACACTGAAAGCATAGCCATCCTCGCGGGCATTCATGAGGGGGCGACCTATGCCCGCACTGAACGCCGGAATCTCCTTATAATCAGTGACAGCACTTCTGCGCTAACGAGACTCAAATTACCCTCCCCCTCCTCCCCTGCCACCCAACACACCCTAGCCGCCGTCGCCGGGCTAGAACAAACTGATGACATCCGTGTCAAGCTTATTTGGATCCCGTCACACATAGGAATAACTGCGTGTGACACTGTTGATCGGCTTGCCAAAGAACCGACACAAGAAGAAGATATTGAAGCCACCCTCGCCCTCTCCCTTAATCATCTCAAATCTCGCTTACACGCCACACAACGAGAAGCATTCGACGAAAATTGGACACACCTGAAACATCGGGGTAGCGTCACACTACGCCACTATGACGCTGTAACCGGTGGCGACAACCTCCACTGCAAAGAGTATCAATCCCTGACTCGATCTCAACAGATTATGTACATGAGACTGCGCCTAGGGTACAGGTACCTATGGGAGTACATTGGCAACCCTGAGCCTGGCCGCACTGTTTGTAAACTTTGTGGGCAACCCGACTCTCACACCCTCTCTCACTACATCCTCACTTGCCCTATGACGTCCTCCTACAGGTCCCCTACCGTTACCAACACCTCTTCCCTCCCTTGCCAGATATCCCTCCTCCTAGTGACAGGCCTGGCACTTGACATTATTAGGGACCTGCCACGCTTTGCCATAAACAGATGAAAAGTAACGGGAATTTTCCCCCCATACACTCATCATTCTGTCACTTTATGTAACTTGCTGACAAAACCTATGACCCTTCAGGCTTTTACGCCCTTAATGCATGAGTCATAAAGGAAAGCATGAACTTTTCATGCTTCCCAGAAGGGCACTGTAAACGCTTCTGCGCCTCACCTTGCACAGGATGTAAGGGAGTGCCCAATAAACTAGCCCCCTCCGGGGCAATCTAAAAAAAATCTGACGTGGTTTCCTCTCCCACACTCTCAGAGGGCAGACGGGGTCAACCAAACCCTAACACCTCGCCCGCTCCTCAACTTTCTCACGTCATAGAGACAGGAGAGAGGGCAAAGATTTATCACTATTCACCGAGTGAACACCTCACTTAAGTGTTCTCTATAAGTGTACTCAATACACTTCCCCTGGTAGAGAATTCACAATATATTCTCAACCGAACTAAGTACCTGAGTATAAAGTAATTTTATACAATAAAGAAATAAAAACAGAAAAGTGCTTACATCAGTCCTGTCACTTAAGAGTTCCAAAACTTATTTAAAACAATTAATGGAATCCCAAAAGAGCTATTACACACACACACCAAAAACTATTAAGAGAAGCACACCATCTGTTGGTAAACAGAAAAACTTTTTTATGAAGCTTCAAACTCAGAAGTTTCATATTCCTCCAAGTCGGTGTTTGACAACTTTTATTCGCGATGGTATCTAGATCGTACTAATGGTAAGCGGCGTTTCACATATCCCAACATGACGAAGAAACATCAATAACTGAGACCTAATATGTAAACAATCTGGGAGTGTATGTTGCAATGAACTGACGTACTCGGACCATTATGAGAAGAAGGTAAATCATGTAAATAAGCTAGTGGGTCTCATAAGAAGGTAGTTCACATACCTAGATGGTCTGTCCCTCATACCGCTTTTCAAAAGGGAAATGCTCCCTTGCTTGGAGTAATATCATCCCGTCTGGTCTCCGAGATCTGTTAGATAATGTTAGTTGACTAAAAATGTCCAAAGAAAGGCAATGAAATTGGTGCCTGAACTCCAGCACCTCAGGTACCTGGAAAGATTAGAATCCCTGCAGTTGCCAACTTTATACTATAGAAAGGCATGGGGCAATTAGAAGTTTATAAGCACCTCAAAGGACATTACTTAGTCTTGTGTTCATAATTAGAATTAGCGAATACACGCCCAACGAGCGACCATTGGTGCGCGTTAAAGAAGCCACAAAATCAGAAAACTGCCAGGGAAAACCTTTTTTGGAATAACTTGCCAGTAGCTGTTCCGTGACGATTAAATACTTTGAAGTAATTTTTTATAATACTTTTTTACCTTTACTTACGTAATTTTAAGATAAAATTTTGTACGTTTTATTTAAGTAACTATTATTTTATGAACGAACCAATTAAGACGTAGCAAAAGATGAGCGAGCTTGTCTCAGTAAATCACAACTATCAGCTCCTCAGAGGATGATGAAGACTTCTTCTCTTCGATGAACTGGATGGTTGCCTGGGGACCTCATGAAGAACACTAGATGCACTGACTTCCTTTCTCTCTATTGAAAGATTAGCTGGAATAATTTTAAGCCCAAAGCGTGCTACTGAGAGTCGTAAAAAAATTGAATATCAGCTGTTACTTAAACTTAATTCTAAGTTCAGCATCAGTGTTCACTGTACATTGTCGTTTAAAAAACAATAAATGTGTGCAAGAGTTATCATAGCCTTGTAAATAAGCACAACCGTTCAGAGTTTGGGTCAGATTTCATTGATAAACAAAAAATAAAGGTGATTTTTACTTATGTACTTACGTGCGCTGAAAAGTATGGTCCCTAATAATTTTACTAAAGTAACTATAAAATCAAGTACTTTTAATTCTAAACAAATTATTTTTATAAGTAACAGTGCCATGGTCATGTTTGTGTAGTTTGTCCGGTCAACGATTAAGTATTCATATTATGCTTCATCGCCCACAAAACATATGAACCTTTGAGTCCCCCAGACTTCCGTCCTTTAATCACTTCATTATATGTCTTAATCTTCCGTTTTCTTTTGTGTACTCCATCGGGAACTCGGGAATTCCTGTATATCTCATAGGGCGTTAACGAATTTACTTTTACTTTACTTTTATCCTCTTCGCCACTGATCGGCTTGTTAGCCGCTTGGGCGATCGGTCACGTCTCTTTTCCTTTATATTCTTCACCAAAAGGTCGGCTCGCTAGCCGCCCGGGCGATCGGTCACGTCTCTGTCACGCACTGTTGGCAAATACTGGGCATGCACCGGCTCCTGAATGTACCTGAACCCGCTCCAGTGTTGGTCAAGTCTTCTCTTGAAAGAGCTCACACTCGGTGCCGTCACAACACTCTCTGGTAGATTGTTCCAAGAGTTTACAACCCTCACTCCGAAAAAGTTTGCCCTCACGGTTTTCCGGACTTGCGGCTTCTTCAATCTTGAGCTGTGACCCCTTGTGGGGCGAGCGTCCGCCAGCTCCAAGTAAGGACACTCAACTGAGTAGTGCCCCCTGAGATGCTTATAAACCTCAACTAGGTCCCCCCTTGCCCGTCTGTAGTATATGCTAGGCAAGTTCAGGCGCTCCAATCTCTCAGGGTAGCTGAGATGCCGAAGTGCAGGCACCAGTTTGGTGGCCCTCCTTTGAACATTTTCAACCAACTGACAGTCCCTAGCATATCTCAGGGACCAGATGGGGTGACAGTACTTCAGATGGGGAAGCACTTCACTCCTGAAGATCGTCACGAGGGACGGACCGTCTAGATATCTGAACGACCTTCTTATAAGACCCAATAATTTATTTGCCTGATTTACCTTCTTCTCACAATGGCCCGAGAACTTCAGCTCATTGTCAACATACACACCTAGGTCCTTCTCACACACAGTCTCAACTAGTACATTTTCTTCATCCCGTTGGGACATATGGTACGCCTCCTTACCGTTGGTACGCCCCAGGTGCATCCTCTTACACTTCGTGACATTGAATCTCAGCAGCCATTCCTTCGACCATTCCTGGAGCCCACAGAGGTCCTTCTGCAGCTCTTCACAGTCCGCTTGGTTCTTAATTTCCCGAAATAACTAGGCGTCATCGGCAAACATTTGTATGGAGGAGTGTACAACGTCAGGCATATTATTTATGAAACAAACAAACAACAGCGGGCCCAATACACTACCCTGCGGTACCCCACTTGTTACAGGTACAGATGACGATTTCGTGCCATTAATCACCACACATTGCTTGCGGTCATGTAGAAAGTCTTCTATCCACGCTAGGACATTTCCCCGAATTCCGTACCCTTCCAGTTTGATTTTCAGCCTTTCGTGGGGTACACTGTCGAAAGCCTTGGCAAAATCTAGGTAAATATTGTCGATATTACCACCCCGTTCTAGAATATGGGTCCAAATATCCAATACCTTGAGCAATTGTGTCAAGCAAGAGCGCCCCGGCATAAAACCGTGTTGGCAATCTTTTACAAGGTTGTTTCGTAGTAGATGTTCCATCGCTGCATCTCTGATAATACTCTCAAGTACTTTACATATTATGCTGGTCAGGCTCACCGGTCTATAGTTGTTCGTGGAGTGCCTATCGCCCTTCTTGAAGATAGGACTCACATAAGCCACTTTCCATTCACTGGGGACCATTTGTTCATCCAGGCATTTACAAAACAGAATCTTCAGGGGCTCTGCAAGCTCGTTGCACAGCTCCCTTAGCACTCTAGGATGCACCATGTCAGGTCCAGGACTCTTATGGACCTTTAGCCTGGACAGTTTATTTCTAATACCCTCTTCTGTGAACACAATGTGGGTCAGTGCTGTGTCGAACCGTCTGTCCTCAAACGCAGGAAGGTTAGTTGCATCCTCTCTTGTGAACACTGAGGAAAAGAAGCTGTTCAATGCCTCAGCTTTATCCTGGTCAGAATCTGCGTAACTACCATCTTCAAGCCTCAGGTCTGATACTCCTACTCGCGTTTTCAATTTCGACTTTGCATAGCGGTAAAACGCCTTTGGGTTTGACTTGACCTCGCGTGCAACCAGCCTTTGGAACTCCTTTTCAGCCCTCCTACACTCTATCTTTGTTTGGTTTCTAGCTCTTGAATTAGTTGTACAGTAAATTATGTACACCCACCGCGAGAGAAAGAGTCTAGATGTATTGAGTGTATGTTGAAGGCATCTTGTATCTGTATGTAAAGGCCTGGACTTTAAGATATAAGTCTCTTGCCAACCTAATCAGGATTTTGTAAATGGAAAGTCAAGAACCATGGGTTTCCGAACAAACAACCGTTAGAGATTGACATCTCTTTAATACGAAAATAATCACAATAATTGACACCACTCACACAAATAATAAATAAACAAATACAGGAGTCAAACAATTACGAGAGTTAAGCAATTACTGAAGTCAAACAAAGTACAGATATTTCCTACGGCTGCAGCCTGGTGGAATGTTCTGTTAACGGTAGTCCGCTCTCAGGGGGAAGGTCCAGGGCAGCTTCCTCACTTGGCGCCGGCGTTGGTGGGCGATGTCTTGCCACACTGGAGAGACGCCAGGGCACGGACGGTGGATAGGGCGTGGAGGAAGTGGCAATGACGTGGAAGCCGCTGTAGTAGCTGGAGTAGGTGTCCGGAGATTGACAGCCGAATAGTGAAGGACTTGGGAATCAGCCCACGAGCCTCAGATGAGTACACAACCAGAGTTGAAATCTAACAGCGGAGGAAGTGCAGCTGTGTTGCTGGCTGGCTAGTGTCTGGTGTGCGACGAGGCAGCAGCGACCTTCTCACAACCCTACAACAAATGGTTAAATTTACAGAGCAAAATAAAGATTAGAGAAAGGTCATATTAAAAAAGTGATAACATGATATTCAAATATCGTAAGACCGTATCAAGGAACTGCATGTGGGATCCACATCTGTCCAAGTTTAAGTTTTGGCCCATTGCCAGTCGTAGAGGATTCTTCTATACCATCCGGTGTTATCGGTAACTGACAACCGAGATCATCTGAGTCTGGCGCCTGAACTACACACGAACTCTTGCAGGGTAGTGCCTCGACTGACTCCAGCTTGGGAACATCATCAAGGACACGAGCAAAGTTAATGTGGGCCCTGCAATTATATTTCTTTAACAAATTAGCTTGATATAACTTAGGCTTCTTAGAAGAAGGGGGCGAGAGTGGTCCAACAAAATCTATGGCTACCCAAGAAAATGGTTCTGTAATGATGGGTAAAGGTTTAAGAGGAACAGGGCGGACTCTACCCTTGGCTGACATACGCTGGCACCGATCACAACTCCTACAAAAGCCTCTAATATCCGCTCCCATACCTGGCCAGAAAAATTGATCAGCAACCTTCATATAAGTCTTCCTATGGGAACGTTGTCCTGCTAGAGGGCTCTTGTGAGCTACAGAGAGAATGTTGCTACTACAATCAGCAGGGACAACCAGTAAAATCTGACCTACTTTGGCTGGTTGCCTGGATGACACACAACACCTATGTAACAGACCATCAATACAAACAAACTTGTAAACAGACCCATTTCTACCCTGGTCCTCCTTCCCGGAAGTCACCTTCTCCCTAACCCGCGTCAGAGTGGTACACGAGACTTGAAGCTTGGCGAACTCCTTGGGCGTCACAGTCAGTGGCTGCAATTTTGGCAGAACCAGGGGATGCAGTCGTTTCACCTTCGCCGACCGTGTCTCCACAGCTTGGACCCTTGATGGAGGTGAGGTGGCGTGTGAGGGTGGCGAGGAGACGTTGGCAGGTGGCGTGGTTAGGTGGCGAGAACACTGGCGCTGGTGGCGAGGAGACTTGCGCTGG
>NW_024720628.1:0-12262 GCF_018991925.1 Homarus americanus
AAAGGGATAAGAGATATTTCAGAAACACTACGACTCCTCTTGTCTCGGTAGGGTTGTCAAAATCCTTTGTCAGTTGAGTCATATTGTCTCTCGCAAAATCGTAAAGATAATTTTTGAAACGTGTGTACAGTTGCAGAAATGTTTTCCTACACCCCTTGTGATAACCCGCGTGTCCAAACGCCCAACCTACTGTACAGTATATGTCCTATAGCAAACTTATCCACCAATCATGTCCATCGTTACACGACCAATACCCATATATTCATAAATAGTGATACCATTACTGAGACGTTGCCGTTTGTAGACACGGGTTACCACAGGGGTGTAGGAACACAATTCTGCAACTGTACATAGGTGGAGCTTATTCATTAAGTGACCAGGTGTGTAGGAGGTAATTGGTGAGTGAACAGGTACAGTATGTTGACGAGATTAGGTCTCATAGCACATAAGATTAGAATTGTATAACATTTTTGTAGAAACTGCTATACACTTATACAAGATCACCAGAATCACAGTAATCACCAAACACATCAGTACAAATTATACCGAGGAGCCGCTCACCAACCTCACTAGATACCCTCCTTGTCCTAAATACAGTTAGTGTTATTAGCTAAATTAGCCCCTTCACTACGTGGACGCCTCATTTAATGTTTTATTTAACTAATGCCGACGATTTTATTCAGCTCAGATGAGAACCCGTACACAAGGGATTAGCAGACTCTCTCCAGATGACATACCAGCTAGTCGCTCAGGAGGGAGTGAATGGATAAGATGTTCCTTAGAAAAAAAAATATATTGGTTTCACGAGACAGCAGCACCTAAGGCACATATTAGTTTGGGGATGTAAACCAAGGAGGTTGAATGGATGGAGGCGGCACCCGCTGCCTCAAGTGAAGTCACTGAGTGTGACTGATGCCTTGACCAATATGGAGGCGCTTTTCTCTCAGTGACTTCATCCTCCTTGCTTGATGTCTCTATAATGTGCTTAATAGATAAAACAATAGTATAAATCCTGCAGATTTATCTGTTACCAACGTTTGTTCGTAAGCAGCTGCGGCAACTGTGGCCCTGTTGCCCTCAACAAGATGGCGGCCTGGCTTCACGAGTCTGTTACACACACAGCGAACACCGCCTCCATCCATTCAACCTCCTTGATGTAAACATTGTAAGACGTCACAAAAGTTCTATTTAGTTAAAAAAAAATATATATATATATATATAAATTCCATGACTACAGATCATCTCATTCACTTGGGAATAAAAAGTACATTCGTGGTAGTGTGGTTAGTGCTCAAAATATGTCAGGGAGGCGGGATAATACCTCATACCATAAACACGGAGCCAATAATTCAACAAAAATGAATCACAAAGTAAATTTAGACACGTTTTTATTGTAAGTTCAGGAGGTTCATAAACCCAAATAACTCGAGAATATTAAGAAATATTTTTTTTTCCATTACACACTTAAGCCTCCCTGAGATGATCTTAGTACTAACCACACTACCACGAATGTAGTTTTTATTCCCAAGTGAACGCCAACATTCATTACACAACTAACCTTTACACAACTCACCCACAGGGACCCACAATGACGGGAGTGAAATATACAAACACAACTCCTCCTGCAGTACTGGTCCCCTAGTATTGGCGGGTTATTGTTAAAGGTATTGGTTGTGGTCTATAATGAAGTTGAGAGAAAGTTCCTAGGGCAGCAGTGGCAGGTCAGACTCAAGTATAACTTTTGCAATTTGTGGGTACAGTTGTCAGCGCCCTCACTATTTGAGTGGTGTGGGTTCGAATCCTGCCGTGACAAGGACGGTAGGATTTCCAAAACACTGAGCGGATGCAGTTTAAATAAATAATATAGCATTTAGTACTATAATGACTATTTTTGTCTAATTAAAAGACTAAAAAAATATATAATCTTATTTGGAAATAGACATTACTCATTACACATTGACCTAGTCCAGGTAAACATTTAAGATATTCTAGTTGCTAAGAAAGTTGAAATGTGTTTACACAAGTATATCAAGAATTTGGGTTAACATCACACCAAACAACATACAGTTATTGAAAGAACCAATAATATTTTAGTACACACACAAAGGTAACCAAACATACAGGTAAAACTAAACACTTTACCCTGACATTAACCAGGTAACAATTAATAAGTAACACTACACACAAGTAACACTAAACAAGCAGCACTGACAAGGTAACACTTCATAAGCAACACTACACAAATAACTTCATAAGTAACTCGACACACAGGTAGCATCTCACAAGTAACACTACACACACAGGTAATCAACTTTGTTACTTTCATGACCAGATAATTCACGACACAGAGGAAGGGCCAACAGTGAGCAAGAGAGGACGACCTACATGAAGGGTGGACGAAACACAACCATCCTTCTGTGTCCTGGATGGCGCCCCCCCCCCTACATGAAGGGTGGCCGAGACACAACCATCCTTCTGTGTCCTGGATAGCGCCCCCTACATGAAGGGTGGACGAAACACAACCATCCTTCTGTGTCCTGGATGGCGCCCCCCCCCCTACATGAAGGGTGGCCGAGACACAACCATCCTTCTGTGTCCTGGATGGCCCCCATGAGGGTGGACAGGGCACAGCCATGTCTGTGTGTCCTTGATGGCGCCTACATGAAGGGTGGACGACACACAACCATCCTTCTGTGTCCTGGATGGCGGCACCTGCCCGCCTACATGAAGGGTGGACGACACACAACCATCCTTCTGTGTCCTGGATGGCGGCACCTGCCCCCCTACATGAAGGGTGGACGACACACAACCACTCTTCTGTGTCCTGGATGGCGGCACCTGACCCCCTCCATGAAGGGTGGACGAGACACAACCATCCTTCTGTGTCCTGGATGGCGACACCTGCCCCCCTACATGAAGGGTGGACGACACACAACCATCCTTCTGTGTCCTGGATGGCGGCACCTGCCCCCCTACATGACGGGTGGACGACACACAACCATCCTTCTATGTCCTGGATGGCGGCACCTGCCCCCATACATGAAGGGTGGACAAAGCACAACCTCCTTCTATGTGTCCTGGATGGCACCTGCTGCCCCCTACATGAAGGGTGGACGACACTAACCATCCTTCTATGTCCTGGATGGCACCTGCCCCATGAAGGAGTGGACGACACTGTATCGCCTATGTCTGGATGGCACCTCCCCCCTACATGAAGGGTGGACGACACACAACCATCCTTCTATGTCCTGGATGGCGGCACCTTCCCCCCTACATGAAGGGGTGGACGAGACACAACCATCCTTCTGTGTCCTGGATGGCCTCCCCCCCTACATGAAGGGTGGACAAGACACAACCATCCTTCTGTGTCCTGGATGGCGGCACCTGCCCCCCTACATGAAGGGTGGACGAGACACAACCATCCTTCTGTGTCCTGGATGGCGGCACCTGCCCCCCTACATGAAGGGTGGACGACACACAACCATCCTTCTATGTCCTGGATGGCGGCACCTGCCCAGGGTCCTACATCTCTCCTGGACAACTTAATCCCTCAGGACCAAATATTAACACAACACTAACCACTTAACTGTTGTTGAGAATTATTTACTACACCTGGATGGGTTCACTTGATGTTTCATCTGGTTTCACTTGACGTTTGTGCTCGTGAGGGAGTGTGACCAATATAGTTGAATATATCCATGTAATATATACACCAAGACATTTATGATACACAATGGTCTAGAATATTACGTCGATAATATATATCTAATACTTATATTCCAATACATTCACTGATGTACAGAACAATCTATTGATAACTAACTTTATTTTTAAGTGTTATTCTTCGTATCGACTAAATGTATTATATGAACTGTATATTATACTGTATAGCATTAATAATACTCTTGGGAAATATAATTACCAGCTCAACATCTCACTTGACAAGATAATAGCTTATTTATAATATGATTTACTTCACGTAATGATGAATACTCAACAATACTGATTGACTTAGAGCAAAAAGTTTGTATTATTGTAAACAATGATTGCCGATGGAAGGTTCTCTAAGTGGACCTCCGGGACTGGTGGAGACAGGGAAGAGACCGACCAGAACTACGGTCACTACGTCAGGATAGAGGAGAAGGAATACAGGGAACTGTGGAGGAAAAACCCCGAGAGTATAAGGTCGTGAGTGTGGGTAGAGGCGGGGGAGGAATGGGCATGGGAGGAGGGCAGGGAGGAGGAGGGGCGGGGGGAGGAAGAGGAAGGGTGGTGAGGAGGGGTGGGGGGAAAAGGAGCAAGGGGAGAATGGGATGGGAGAGGAGGGAGTAGGAAGGGCAGGGAAGAGTAAGAGGGGCAAGGGGGGAGTAGGAGTCTCATGGATCTTCGTGCACCTCAGTTACCTCCCTCTCATCGCCTCAGTTACCTCCCTCTCATCGCTTCAGTTACCTTCCTCTCATCGCCCCAGTTACCTCCCTCTCATCGCCCCAGTTACCTCCCTCTCATCGTCCCAGTTACCTCCCTCTCATCGCTTCAGTTGCCTCCCTCTCATCACTCAGTTACCTCCCTCTCATCACCCCAGTTACCTCCCTCTCATCACGTCCCAGTTACCTCCCTCTCATCGTCCCAGTTACTCCACTCTCTCATCGTCAGTTACCTCCCTCTCATCGCCTCAGTTTTCCCTCTCATCACCCCAGTTACCTTCCCTCTCATCGCCCCAGTTACCTCCCTCTCATCACCCCAGTTACCTCCTCTCTCATCGCCCCAGTTACCTCCCTCTCATCGTCCCAGTTACCTCCTCTCATCGTCCCAGTTACCTCCCTCTCATCGCTTCAGTTACCTTCCTCTCCATCGCCCCAGTTACCTCCCTCTCATCGCCCCAATTACCTCCCTCTCATCGCCCCAGTTACCTCATCACGCCCCAGTTGCCTCCCTCTCATCGCCCCAGTTACCTCCCTCTCATCGCCTCAGTTACCTCCCTCTCATCGCTTCAGTTACCTTCCTCTCATCGCCCCAGTTACCTCCCTCTCATCGCCCCAGTTACCTCCCTCTTGTAATAGGCCCCTGTCTCATCAACAGAACATATTATATAAATGGGTCAATACAGCTGATATTATATTCAGATTCACCACCCTGTAACTTTCCACTGTCTATGAGTAAGACATGAGTTGGACACGTGAGCGGGCAACTCACCCAAGAGGGCGAGACCCATAGCTCAGCATTTCTGTAAACCCGCACTGCGAGGTCGTCACAGTCAGTCGCTCACATCAACTTATATCGTAAGGACGTGACCTAACGTTTATAATACATAAACGCCGTCCCCTTCTCAATCACTCCTAGACAGTGAGACTTACGGTCGATCTACACTCAGGAATTATATAATATATATACAACCCTTTTATAATAAAACAAAGAAACTACCGTTTGGGTTTCGTTACTTAAAACCCAAATATAAATATATGTGAACGGACTGGTTAATTGGACAAGCAGCCGATTCACTCTCATCGCCCCAGTTACCTCCCTCTCATCGCCCGTTACCTCCCTCTCATCGCCCCAGTTACCTCCCTCTCATCGCCCCAGTTACCTCCCTCTCATCGCCCCAGTTACCTCCCTCTCATCGCCCCAGTTACCTCCCTCTCATCGCCTCAGTTACCTCCCTCTCATCGCCCCAGTTACCTCCCTCTCATCGCCCCAGTTACCTCCCTCTCATCGCCTCAGTTACCTCCCTCTCATCGCCTCAGTTACCTCCCTCTCATCGCCCGAGTTACCTCTCTCATCACCCCAGTTACCTCCCTCTCATCGCCCCAGTTACCTCCCTCTCATCGCCCCAGTTACATCCCTCTCATCGCCGTTGCCTCCCTCTCATCGCCCCAGTTACCTCCTCTCATCGCCCGAGTTACCTCCCTCTCATCGCCCCAGTTACCTCCCTCTCATCGCCCCAGTTACCTCCCTCTCATCGCCCGAGTTACCTCCCTCTCATCGCCCCAGTTATCTCCCTCTCATCGCCTCAGTTACCTCCCTCTCATCACCGCCTCCTCCACCTTGGGAGAACAGGCTAAGGTAGTAATAATTCTCCACATAATAATTATCAACAAACTCAGTACCAACAAAACTCAGCTTTAATCAACCGGGTAAGCAGACAGTGTATAGAATTAATTGCAGTGTCAAAAATCGTTGGAATAAATATGAATATCTTCTGTATTCATCACATATTATCATGAACAAGCTGCACTGTAAATTAACAAGATACATTTCTAGTTATAAATTCTTCGAAAAACCAGATAATTGTTTGAAGTCACAATAAAGTTAACACTAATAAAGGAACACCTGAGTGGGGCCGCCATAATAGTTGTTACTGTTTGGGTTGTTCATGGAGTTGATTGTTTACTCAGGGGGAAGTTATATGTGACTAACTTAACTTTGAACGATCTCTTGTGTGCTTGTAGTTACTGAGTGTCTGTACAGTTGGAGTGGACCTATAAGCTTCCTCATGGATGACGTCTGGACGTAAAACTTGACGAATGAAAAAAACGCTGTAAAGAAACACCAGACAGTTAAGAGAAATATATAGAATTATGGACGAGAGATAAAACACAATGAAACGAAAACGGAAATAGAAATAACGTCAGTGGGTGATACCTGACACCACAGCTCGAGATATTGTTACACAGACTAAAGAATTCAAATAACAGCGAGCAGTTCTTGTTTCAGAAGAGCAGAAACTCTTGTCTGGACAACAGGGAATAAAACAAGTCGCTTTACTCACGCACTCTCCTCTGGATATTCCATTCCCGGAGGTCAAAGTTCACACACCCCATAAGCGTATATTAAGAGATTCGTGGTTTTAGTCTCACAATTTCTCTTTGTTAATATACATGAAAGTTTATACAAAGATACCTTGCTACGGTCCCCAAACATCAGTACAGATAAAATTGGATTTAATATTTTTTTTAACCTTTTCACAGGAGTCAAAGGTAACGAGACTTACACAATTTTGGGTCATTCGTTCATCGAGGCCTCAGTCAAGTTTGTTGTTGTGGGAGTGAATGAGGGAGAGATGTTGTATCCGCCAGCGAATGTTTGCTGCTGCAAATTTACTTCTTAACGTTGTTTACGAAAATTGTCTAATTGGTATCAATAAAATATAAATTTAGAAAGATTCTTCTTATTAATGACTGACACCATAACTTATGACTGATAAATCGTAAACATCAATGACATTCAAATATTCAGTTTATTTTCCTAGATGTAGATGAACAATAATAGTGTATCACAGGTTGTTGTCGCAGTGAGCAAGATGAACACTTGAGGACAAAATTGTCTGAGCACTTGGCAATATCTGGCATCATCCTCTGGGCCATATATATATATATATATATATATATATATATATATATATATATATATATATATATATATATATATATATATATATATATATATATATATATTGATTTATATCTAACAACGCAGATTTTCATCACATATTATGTCGGAACCACAAAATAGAAGAACAAAACTCTTAACACAAAGAAAAATCTGATAAAATACGTTAAAACTCCAATCCCCTTCACCTAATGATCCTCAAGTACACTCGCACCAAAAAATATCGATGCAGGGTGTGATCGACGACTTCCGAAACGATACGTATACACTGTGATACGTCTGGAAGGTTGGTAAGTGTATCCTCATAACGCCCCCCCCCCCACTAGGTGTTGCCATACGGCTGACAATCAGTGTGTTTGTTTCTTCTTTTCGGATTGTTGCTTTGTGTCGACTGAATGATGAGCGAAGGTTCGGTCTCGGTGAACGTGGGTATAAAACAGAGGCAATATGAAGCAGTAGAGACCTACACATGCCAGACGACATGGAAACCTCAGAGGGAACACGAGGAGCTATTATTGCCCTTCATAACGAAGGGTTCGGCGTCACAGATATTAGCCGGCGGGTTGGTGTCCACAGGAACACCGCTGCACGATGGATTCGGCGATACCTCGAAACTGGTGCTACAGACGACAGGTCTCCGAGTGGCCGTCGACGCTGCACCACCCCTCAGGACGACCAGGTTGAGTGGTTTATTTGGTAGCATAAATTAAAGTGGCAATATTCACAAGTATCACAAATAATTTTGTTAACAGGGAGCTCCTCATATTTCATACTGTCTATTTATCACTTCCCGACCTTATTTATAACGGTTTGTTTCACTTGACCAGACCATAGTAGCTGCTCAGCAGGATTACAGGGCTGCCAACATACGGCTGGAACAACTCGCCTTCCCAATACCTATCGTCACTGGTCTCAAATTGTTCACACTACAGTATGCACCGATACTTTTTGTTGCGAGTGTACATACTATCAAATGTCCAGGTAATTTTGTCCACACGTGTACAATGAAAGACAAAAGTCGTGTAGTGAAATTTGGTGAAAACATATGCCGAAGGGCTAAGACTTTTGGTGCGCTCTGCCTTGTGGTAGGGCTCTAGTAATGTTTCACGAGTTATATTTAATCTTCGGACAAACCGCGACACGACTTTTATCTTTGATTGTACATACAAGTGTTGACGCGGAGTTACACAACAATGATAGCCGTCAGAGAGAGATGTGTGTGAGCATAATATTACCGTTAATAGTGAAACACGTAACGGTGATGAGGAAGGATGGGATGTGAGGGAGTAATGGAGCCGCTGATGACGAGTTATGTGATCGACGCTCGTCAGAACAAGTGAAATTAATGATGGAAATAAAACAATAACGGACACGGTGATAATAATACATGGAATAACCAGCTTAACTCATTGTACAAGCTTGTGGAGAGAGAAACAAGAATTGTAGGTAAAGAGAACAACCCTACTCAGGTAAAATCCCCTTCACAGGTAACACAATGTAGAGGTAACATGAAGGACAGGTAACACAATGTACAGGTAACATCAGGCACAAGTAACATCACCCACAGGTAACACAATGAACACACAAAAACTATTTGTCCCTTTTATCGTTGATAAAATATGACACAATGACGAACAATTCTGATCACTATTTGTGAATCAACCAAACCAAAACTGCTGTACATTGGGTTCATTTCCAGACACATGGAACCCAGGTGGGTAGAGAGCTTTTTTTTTTGTACGAGCAACACAACCCACAACACCAACAACACTACCCACAACACCAACAACACTACCCACAACACCAACAACACTACCCACAACACAGGGACAACAACAAAACAAATAACGCCAGAGAACTCCATAAATACAAACTTAAATGTTGAATTGTTTTAATTATTTCGATTTTCACCTTTTTAAAGTCTTAAATTTTAACAAAAGTCATATTCCATGTACGAGATGTTGTTCTGAATAATTAGTGTCCGGTTATTTGGGTTTAATCGTGTAATATATTCATTCATTTTACTTTTCACAGTTAAATTTCGCTGACCATCGCATGTGGGTTTTTTTTTTTGAGTAAAGATGAACATAATAACACTCGTAATCCTTTTACTTGTATTACTAAGGATAAAATTCATAATAATAATAATTAACGTTTCCTTTCACAAATTCAGTAGCCATACGCTGAAAATATACAGACGGCATAAGAGTTACAGTCCACTCCACTTATAAGCCACACAGACTGCGGCCTCGAAATTACGAACTTAAATTTTGTTTTCTTTGTTTATAAAACCAATCCATGCTAATGAGCTTAGAAGTAGGTGTTGACTTTACGCTTTGACTGACCACTGATTAATTGTCTGGTTTGTATATTTCGCAAGGTGAGGGAGGGATGGACCCAGCCAGTCTGTGTGGCTTATGAGTGGTGTGGACTGCACATATATAATATATAACAATATACAATGACAAGGAAGATGGGGTCATTTAACAAGAAATTTCAAGAGAGTTACAGAACAAAAGTGAGACTAACAGGAGTGAACACACAGGTTAACTACGGGTGAGTCGGTAGAACCAGGAAGCTTCAGCCGTACTGTAAAATATAATTAATATACCCGGCTCAGGTACAAGAGATATTTGACAACCCAATTAAGGCAGGTGTAGCATGTCGAGGACCAATTTTTTTCTCCAGTATGAACCACAATTATGGATATGACTCTCATCCCTGAACGACATCCTATCCCCATTAACATAACGATGTGAGTGGCACCAGATTTCGGTAAAAGGCTTTGAAAATACCCAGAACGTCTTTATATTCCACCTTATCTAAACGCAACCAAACTATTCACCAATAAGGCTTATTCATATGAAGCAGAAGTAGACCGTGGCAGAAAAACGAAGATATTATGAGACTAAAGGCAGTGAGTGATGGAGAGAAGATTTATAAACAGAAATTTGTTCTATGTTTCACTAATGATAATGAAAGCTGGCATTAGTAATGCCCGCTAATTGTGTTGTGTTTGGGTGTAATTCTTGGTTCAAACGAGAGGGGAATATACACTTCCATACACGTCCTAAAGATGAAGAACTAAGATACAGTGGATTAACCTCTTCAACAGAAGACAACATTAATACTGCTAATGCTCAGATATGATCGGTGGGCATTGAACAGCTGCCAGAGGCGGACAGAAGCTGCAGTTCATTGTAAAAGTAGTTTGATAACTATTGATTATGAATTTTATATATTTTTCACAAATTTACCATACATTTAACACTAGAGATTCCGTAAATAATGTCAGAAGTAAATAAATCTCTGTGCCCTGGTAGTGTTGTGTAATGAATTGGAAAATCTATCAGATTCTGGTAATAAGTTTTCAGGGCACTCCCCTTTTTCCTCTCCCCTTTTCCCCACTCCCTCTCCTCCTCTCATTAAGAACATAACAATGGAAGAAACATTCATCGGGTCTAATGGTCCATACAAGGCTGCCCCGTTTACACCCAACCCATATCGCTCACGTGTCATGTGAGGTTATAAGAACTAGTCTGCAATAGGCCAGTTGTCATGTGCATGGCAGCTTCTGTCGAGAATTACTACCACTCTCTATCGTCCATGAATCTATCTAGCCTCCCATTAAAACTTTCCAGGGTTCCAGCACTTACTACAAAGTTGCTAAGCTTGTTCCACTCATCTACCACCCCATTTGTAAACCAGTTTCTTAAACCTAAACTTATCCAACTTAAATTCCATGCTACGAGTCCTATCATGCTCGGATATTATAAGAACTTTCTCTATATCTCCTTTTTTTATTCCTTTCATCCACTTAAATACTTCTATCATATCTCCCCCGCACTCTTCGTCTTTCTAGGGAATGCAAGTTTAGTTTCGTTAATCTATCTTGATAGGGAAAGTTTCTAAGTCCCGGAATCATTTTCGTCATTCTTCGCTGCACCGACTCCAGTGAATTGATATTTCTTCTATAATAAGGGCATCAGGACTGAACAGCATAATCGAGGTGCGGCCTGATTAGCGGAAGGTATAATTGCAATATGACCTCAGCACTCTTGATTACTTACACTTTTAGATATAAAACATAATACTCTGTTTGCCTTATTTCGAACATTAACGCACTGTTTTCTAGGCCGAAGGTCCGGGCTTCCGAGTACCCCTAAGTCTCTTTCACAAGTCGACTTCTCTAGTTTTATGTTGTTAAGGCTGTATACATTATAAGTATTTGTTCTTCCAATATTAAGTACGCTGCACTTGCTGGTGGTGAATTTCATTTGCCATTTTTCTGATCACTCCTGCAGTTTATCTAAATCCTCCTGTAGTGCATTTGCATCCTGCCCTGAATTAATCTGCCGCCCTATTTTAGTGTCATCCGCAAAGTTGCTTATGTCACTGTTGATCCCAGTATCTACAGTGTAAATAACGAACAAGAGTGGGACCAGTACTGACCCCTGGGGAACCCCACTAGTTACTCAGCCCCTCTCAGATTTAAAACCATCTACGCTGACTCTCTATGTTCTATCGGTGAGCCATGATTTTATCCAATTTAAAACTGTTCCCTCGATACCATAAGCCTTAACTTTTCTCAGAAGCCTCTGATGCGGTACTGTCAAACGCTTTGCTAAAGTCTAAGTAAATAACATCGTAATTTTCGTCATTATCTACTACCTCATAGATTTCCTAAAAAACATCAGCAGATTTGTTAAGACAAGATTTTCCCTTTGTAAATCCATGTTGAGAGTTGGAGATGTTCGGGGTACTTGGTTCTAACTACAGGGGCGAACATAAACACCTGTAGAGTTCTGTAGGTTCTTATTAACGGAAATATACAGGAGTGCGCTTACAAGCGCAGGTAGGTACATTTATCTAAGCG
>NW_024720629.1:0-15466 GCF_018991925.1 Homarus americanus
AGTGTCGGAGTGGTACCTGGGAGTGTGAGAGTGTACCTGGGAGTGTCGGATGTGTACCTGGGAGTGTCAGAGGTACTTGGGAGTGTCAGAGGTGTACCTGGGAGGGTCAGGGTGGTACCTGGGAGTGTCTGACGTGTAGCTGGGAGGTCAGAGGTGTGCCTGGGAGTGTCAGGAGGCATTTGGGAGTGTCAGAGGTGCACCTTGCAGTGTCTGAGGTGTACCTGGGAGTGTCTGAGGTGTACCTGGCAGTGTCTGAGGTGTACCTGGCAGTGTCTGAGGTGTACCCAGGTTTCCGTGGCGTACCTGGGAGGTCAGCGGGTGTACCTGGGAGTGTTAGAGGTGTATCAGGGAGTGACAGAGGAGTACCTAGGAGTGTCAGAGGTGTACCTGGGAGTGTCAGAGGTGTACCTGGGAGTATCGGAGGTTTACCTGGGAGGTCAGAGTTGTACCTGGGAGTGTCAGAGGTGTACCTGGGAGCGTCAGAGATGTACCTGGGAGCGTCAGAGGTGTATCTGGGAGTGCTGGACGTGTTCCTGGGAGTGTCAGAGGTGTACCAGGGAATGTCAGTGGAGTACCTGTGGAGTGTCAGAGGTGTACCTGAGTTTCAGAAGTGTACCTGAGAGTGTCAGAGGTGTACCTGGGAGTGTCTGGGTACCTGGGAGTGTCTGGGTGTACCTGGAGTGTTCAGGTGTACCTGGGAGTGTCAGAGGTGTACCTGGGAGGTCAGAGGTAACCTGGGAGTATCAGGTGTACCAGGAGTGTCAGTGGAGTACCTGGGAGTGTCAGGGGTGTACCTGGGAGTGTCGGAGGTGCACAAGGAGTGTCAGAGGTGTACCTGGGAGTGTCAGAGGTACCTGGGAGTGTCAGAGGTGTGCTGGGAGTGTCAGAGGTGTACCTGGGAGTGTCTGAGGTGTACCTGGGAGTGTCAGAGGTGTACCTGGGAGGCTCAGTGCACTCAGGAGGTCACACGAGTACCTGGGAGTGTGAGAGGGTGTACCTGGGAATATCGGAGGTGCACTGAGAGTGTCAGAGGTGTACCTGGGAGTCACAGAGGTGAACCAGGAGTGTGAGAAGTGTACCTGGGAGTGTCTGGGTGTACCTGAGTGTCAGGAGGTACCTGGGAGTGTCACAGGTGTACCTGATTGTCAGAGGTGTACCTGGGAGTGTCAGAGGTGTACCTGGGAGTGTCAGAGATGTACCTGGGAGGTCAAAGGTGTACCTGGGAATGCGCGGCGTGTACCTGGGAGTGTCAGAGGTGTACCAGGAATGTCAGTGGAGTAACCTGGGAGTGTCAGAGGTGTACCTGGGAGTGTCAGAGGTGTACCAGGAATGTCAGGTGGAGTACCTGGGAGTGTCAAGGTGTACCTGGGAGGTCAGAGGTGTACCTGGAAGGTCAGGAGGTGTACCTGGGAGTGTCAGAGGTGTACCTGGGAGGTCGGAGGTGTACCTGGGAGTGTGAGAAGGTACCTGGGAGTGTCTGGGGTGTACCTGGGAGTGTCAGAGGTGTACCTGGGAGGTCAGGGTGTACCAGGAGTGTCAGAAGTGCACTTGGGAGTGTCAGAGGTGCACCTTGGAGGACTGAGGTGTACCTGGGAGTGTCTGAGGTGTACCTGGCAGTCTGAGGTGTACCTGGCAGTGTCTGAGGTGTACCTGGAGTGTCAGCGGTGTACCTTGGAGGTCAGCGGTGTACCTGGGAGTGTTAGAAGTGTATCAGGGAGTGACAGAGTCCCTAGGAGTGTCAGGAGGTGTACCTGGGAGTGTGAGAAGTGTACCTGGAGTGTCTGGGGTGTACCTGGGAGTGTCAGAGGTACCAGGGAATGTCATTGAGTACCTGGGAGCATCAGAGGTGTACCTGGGAGTGTCAGGAGTGTACCTGGGAGTGTCAGAGGTGTACCTGGGAGTGTGAGGAGGTGCCTGGGAGGCCGGAGGTGCACCTGGGAGTGTAAGAAGTGACCTGGGAGTGTCGGAGGTGTACCTGGGAGTGTCGGGGTGTACCTGGGAGTGTCAGAGTTATACTTAGGAGTGTCAGAGGTGTACCTGGGAGTCTCAGAGATGTACCTGGGAGTGTCAGAGGTGTACCTGGGAGTCTCAGAGATGTACCTGGGAGTGTCAGGGTGTACCAGGGAGTGTCAGTGGAGTACCTGGGAGTGTCAGAGGTGTACCTGGGAGTGTCAGAGGTGTACCTGGGAGTGTCAGAGGTGTACCTGGGAGTGTCAGAGGTGTACCTGGGAGTGGCCGAAGGTGTACCTGGGAGTGTCACAGGCGCAACTTGGGAGTGTCAGAGGTACCTGGGAGTCAGAGATGTACCTGGGAGTGTCAGAGGTGTATCTGGGAGTGTTGGACGTGTACCTGGGAGGTCAGAGGTGTACCAGGGAAGTGTCAGTGGAGAACCTGGGAGTGTCAGAGGTGTACCTGGGAGTGGGAGGTGAACCTGGGAATGTCAGGGGTGTACCAGGGATTGTCAGTGGAGTACCTGGGAGTGTCAGAGGTGTACCTTGGAGTGTCTGAGGTGTACCTGGGAGTGTCTGAGGTGTACCTGGGAGTGTCAGAGGAGTACCAGGAGTGGTCACAGGAGTACCTGGGAGTGTGAGAGGTGTACCTGGGAGTGTGAGGGGTGTACCTAGGAGTGTCAGGGGAGAACCAGGGAGTGAAAGAGGTGTACCTGGGAGTGTCAGAGGTGTACCAGGGAGTGTCTGAGGTGTACCTGGGAGTGTTAGATATGTACCAGAGAGTGTCAGAGGTGTATTTGGGAGTGTTGACGTACCTGGGAGTGTCAGAGGTGTACCAGGGAATGTCAGTGGTGTAGCTGGGAGTGTCAGAGGCACTTAGAGTGTCAGAGGTGCAACCTTGGAGTGTCTGAGGTGTACCTGGGAGTGTCTGAGGTGTACCTGGCAGTGTCTGAGGTGTACCCGGAGTGTCTGAGGTGTAGCTGGTGTCAGCGGTGTACCTGGGAGTGTCACGGTGTACCTGGGAGTGTCAGAGGTGCCTGAGTGTCAGAGGTGTACCTGGGAGTGTCTGAGGTGTACCTTGAGTGTCTGAGGTGTACCTGGGAGTGTCAGAGAAGTACCAGGAGTGTCACACGAGTACCTGGGAGGTGGAGCGGTGTACCTGGGAATATCGGAGGTGTACCTGGGAATATCGAGGTGTACCTGAGAGTGTCAGAGGTGTACCTGGGAGTCAGAGGTGAACCAGGAGTGTGAGAAGTGTACCTGGGAGTGTCAGAGGTACCTGGGAGTGTCACAGGTACCTGGGAGTGTCACAGGAGTACCTGGGATTGTCAGAGGCGTACCTGGCAGTGTCAGAGGTACCTGGAAGTGTCAGAGATGTAGCTGGGAGGTCAAAGGTGTATCTGGGAATGTCGGGCGTGTACCTGGGAGTTCACAGAGGTGTACCAGGGAATGTCAGTGGAGTACTTGGGAGTGTCAGAGGTGTACCTGGGAGCATCAGAGGTGCAACCTTGGAGTGTCAGTGGTGTACCTGGGAGGTCAGAGGTGTACCTGGGAGTGTCAGAGGTGCACCAGGAATGTCAGTGGAGTACCTGGGAGTGTCAAAGGTGTACCTGGGAGTGTCAGAGGTGTACCTGGAAGTGTCAGAGGTGTACCTGGGAGTGTCAGAGGTGTACCTGGGAGTGTCGGAGGTGTACCTGGGAGAAGTGTTCTGGGAGTGTCTGGGGTGTACCTGGGAGGTCAGAGGTGTACCTGGAAGTGTCAGGGTGTACCAGGGAGTGTCAGTGGAGCACCTGGGAGTGTCAGAGATGTACCTGGGAGTGTCAGAGTTGTACCTGGGAGTTTCAGAGGTGTACCCAGAGTGTCAGAAGGTTGTACCTCGAGTGTTAGGACGTGTATCAGGGAGTGTCAGAGGTGTACCTGGGAGTGTCAGAGGTGTACCTGGAAGTGTCAGAGGTGTACTTGGGAGTGTCGGAGGTGTACCTGGGAGTGTGAGAAGTGTACCTGGGAGTGTCTGGGGTGTACCTGGGAGTGTCAGAGGTGTACTTGGGAGTCTAAGAAGTGTACCTGGGAGTGTCGGAGGTGTACCTGGGAGTGTCGGAGGTGTACCTGGGAGTGTCGGAGGTGTACCTGAGTGTATGTATATTATGTATGCTGGATTATATATTATGTATGTATATTATGTATGGGCTCCATTTATGTATTATTTATTCAGCCTAGCTAGCATCGTGTGGCAATGTTATTACCATATCCCACATGCTTAATTAATGTGCCTGGCGACGTATGGAAGCTGCTAATGTATCACTTGCCATACGTCGTCTATAGCAGTTGACAAGGAGCCTAGCTGAGGAGTGCTACCCCCCCCTCTGTGTACATACTCTTATCCAGTAAACCGAACCTACAAAACTATACAGGTGTTTGTGTTCTCTCCTGTATATAGAACTTATTACCCAGAACACCTAACATGGCGCAGTGTGTTATCTTACTGGATAATTACGAGTGATTAGTGCAAGTTTGTGAAAGCCGGCTTATGGACTCCCTGCCTTGTGTCAACCGCCGCCATCCCTCCTCGAAGAATTTCGCAACTTTGAGCAGTGTCAGTGACAGTGATTTTCTGTGAAGTGTTTAGTGCATTGTGTGTTTCGTGCCATTCATGTGTGACCTTGTTCGAACGGATTCCCAAGGTATACGGCATGTTCTGGGCATTTGTGGGGAGTAGAGTTCAGTGCACCCTTCTCTGACCGCGTCCTGAGGGTAACTGGACTGACCGCGAGTCGCCGCACTTCTCCCTCCTCTCCCCCCCAGCGAGACGCTGCCCAAGGCGCGCACACACACATACATGTACTAACACTCGCTGACCGGCGGCTTCCTTATATATATTTTATATATATAACCTACTTATCTGTGTATTTAATTAATTTTTTGTCTGAAATCTTGTTGATACGACGGGCTGACCGGTCAACACTGATTTAAGACACAGTACACAGATGAAGTAGTTATGTCTCATGCCTTACGTAGCCGTGGAGCCAGCGCCTGGATGAGTCAAGCGGATGATAGTCCCGCAGAGATGGATGACCAGGCCGGCCACGACGCTCCAGCCCCCACAACATCACGCAGTCCTTCACCTCAATATTCAGCGTTATCTCCAGAGATAATTGCCTTAATGAAGTTTATGAGAGATGAAAGGCGCGAGGATGTAGCTAACAGACTTTTGGCGGATGAGCACAGAAGGCAAGCAGAGGCAGAACGAGACCACCAACGGAGATTGGAAGACAGTGCACAGTTTGAAGCCTTGATATCTCGCCTCACTGTTAACCAAGCCCCTGGCTCTAACACTGCCTCGGTACTGACTGGTTCAGATACCTCATCCATGCTTCCTTCACGCCCCCCAGCCCCACCTAAAGCAGCAGCTCAAACACCGCCCATCTTGAAGCCTGATGTGAATTTCCAGACTTTTCGTGAATGGCGGCGACGGTGGACTGACTATTCTACAATGGTGGATCTCCAGAGTTTGTCACAGCCAAAACAACTCATCCAGCTGCGTATGTGCCTGTCCTTGGAAGTTCAGCGTGTCTTAGAACATACGTTGCAGGTACCCCAACCTCTTCGCTGTCTGTAGAGGAGGTACTGGACGTTCTACAACGGCACATCAAAGGACAGCAGAATGAAGCTCTGCGCAGGAGGGAATTGTTTAGCTGCAGACAGATGGAGGGTGAGTCTTTTGATGCCTTTTATGTACGTCTTAAGGGAGCCTCGGAAGAGGTAGATATATGTTTAGGCCACCACCAGCAGTGCGAGGAGACCCAGTTGAAGCAGGTGATCCTGATGGGTGTTAAGGACGAGGAACTCGTCCAAGGCCTCACCTCCCTCGACTCTTCCTCTTCTCTTCAGGATGTGCTGACGATATGTCGCTCCTATGAGGCTGCCAGGTGTGCCACCTCTGCCATCCGTGCTCCCCCTACAGCTGTAAGCGCTGTTTCCCGGTACAAGAAGGACAAGAAGTCTGCTCCTACGCCTTCGCCCACCACGTCCACGCCCGGTTCATGTTGTAACAACTGTGGTAAGCAGCACGGAACACAGGTGTGTCCAGCTGCTGAGTCTACATGCAACAGTTGTGACCATAAGGGCCACTGGTCACTCACAGTACGGTGCCCAGCCAAACGCGTCCAGTGCAATGTGTGCGGTCGCCTGGGCCACTATGACAAGTGTTGCCCTTCCAACAAACCCAAGGGACAGCGTCGGCGGAAGCTTCAGCTCCCTTCCACCAGAGAGGGCCGCCCACAGTCTTCCAATCAGAGGCACGACGACCCTGGACTACGCTCGAGCCATATTAGGAATGTGTGCTCCCCCCCGCGTCCAAGGACCAAAGTCCCCCAGTACATCAGTGTCATTGTGACCTACCGCAGTGTGTCATCCCGTCTTCAGATGTTGCCCGACACCGGCGCTGATGCTACAGTCATCGGTCCCCAGCATTTGCAATGCTTGGGGCTCTCTCCAAGTGATCTAGGACCGCCCCCCCAAGGATCTCCGCTTTATGGCAGATGGTTCACAGATGACCCCGGCCCTGAGTTCACTCCAAGCACAAGTCACCTTTGGCAACAGGTCGTGTCAAGCCTGGATTGATGTGCATAACGGTGTCCCGACTCCTTTGCTGTCCTACAGACATTGTCAAGAGTTGGCCATCATCTCCCAGGACTTCCCAAACCTATTCTTGAGGTAAAACACGCCAACAGGGTGCAAAAAGGGAGCAGCAACGACCCTGCTGCCGCCCTACCCCTGCCTCTTGCCAGTGACACCTCTCCTTCAGATGCTCGGAAGTACTTCCTGAAGGAATTCAGCGACGTTCTGGTGACCAAGTCCGCTCTGGAATCCAAGCCTCTCAAGAAGATGGCAGGTCCCCCCATGAGGATCCACCTGAGGGACGACGCGAAGCCCTTCGCTATTTACACCCCTCGACTGGTTCCCTTGGCCTTCCGCGAGGCGGTCAAAAACGAGCTGGACTCCATGGTCGCCCAAGAAATTATTGCACCAACCAGCGATGACCCGTCTCCATGGTGTCACCCTATGGTTGTCGTCGCAAAACCTAAAGGTGGTGTTCGGATCACCACTGACCTCTCCAAGCTCAACAGCCAGGTGTCTCGTCCTGCGCACCCTTCTCCCACGCCCTTTGCAGCTATACGCAGTGTGAACCCGAAGGCGCGCTTCTTCACGACGATGGACGCCCTGTGTGGATACTGGCAGATAGAGCTTGCCGAAGAAGACCGACCACTCACAACTTTCATCACCCCGCATGGACGTTACAGTTATTACCGTGGCCCCATGGGATTCGCCGCTACAGGAGACGCTTTCTGTCTTCGAGGTGATATGGCTCTACAAGGTCTGGCAAACTGCGTGAAAGTGGTCGACGACATACTCGTGTACGACGAGGATTACATGGATCACCTCCGCCGTATCTACGAGGTACTCAACAGGTGCCGGAAGCACTGCATTACCCTAAATGCCGACAAGTTTGTTCTGGCCAGCTCTTCAGTTGACTTTTGTGGGTACACCCTCTCAGGGAATGGTATCGCAGCTGACCCGGAGAAGGTCCGCGCCATCACGGATTTTCACACCCCTGCTAACCTTACCGACTTGAGGTCCTTCATCGGTCTCGTCAACCAGTTAGCAGAGTTTTCGTCGGACATCTCCGCAGCTGCCCAACCACTTCGCCCCCTGATGAGCCCCAAGAGGACATTCCTGTGGACCCCCGACCACGACAAGGCCTTCCAGCAAGTGAAACAGGCCCTGTCTCGTCCACCTGTCCTCGCCACGTTTGACCCAGCCTTGCCGACAGTTCTGCAGACAGATGCCTCACGCTCGTATGGCGTGGGATACGCCCTACTGCAGGATCATGGTGGAGGGCAGTTCCGGCTCGTCCAGTGTGGCTCGTGTTTCCTCTCTGACACTGAGACGCGCTACGCCACTATTGAGTTGGAGCTGTTGGCTGTGGTTTGGGCGATGTCCAAGTGCAGGTTTTACCTCATAGGCCTGCAACACTTTCACCTAGTGACCGACCATCGCCCGCTTGTCCCGATCCTCAACCACTACACGCTGGACGCCGTTGAGAACCCTCGCCTCCAGCGTCTGAAGGAGAAGCTCTCGGCGTACATCTTCACAGCAGTGTGGCGTGCTGGTAAGGAGCTCTGCATCCCTGATGCCTTATCCCGCTCTCCCGTCAGCCGCCCTACTCCAGAAGACCATGTGCTCGACGCCGACCTCGCTCTTTCCGTCAGGACTGTGGTCACTCTCCATGCCGTCCAATCCCTTCGTTCGGACCTGTCACCAGATGACGACAAGGCAATGGAGGACCTTCGAACAGCGGCCCGAGATGACCCTTCCTACGTCCGACTTGTCGAGTGTGTGAGGAATGGATTTCCTAGCAACCGCTACGATCTTCACAACACCCTGCTCCCGTATTGGAAACTCCGCGATGAACTTTACTGCGACGGAGACCTTGTTCTGTACGGAGCACGGTAGTTGTCCCTGCCGCATCACGTGCCCCACGCCTTTGGCTCGCCTCCAGACAGTCATCAGGAGTTGAGGCCACCAAACGATGTGCACGACAGACTGTGTTCTGCCTGGCATCAACCTGACATCTCCAATGTTGTCCGTGCGTGTGGAGCCCTGCTGGTGGCTACAACCCAGCCAGCAGCAGGAACCCTTCATGAGTGACGACAACCCCACCTGCCCTTGAGTCTGTGTCGGCCGACTTTTTCTGTGTGTCAGGAAAGTCCTTCCTGTTATCGTCGACCGTCTCTGGTTGGCCGGTTGTCATCAAGTGCGGTAATGACACAACGTCTGCCGCCATCATCAGCAAGTTCCGCCACTACTTCCGTGACGTGGGCGTTCCTGTAAGCCTGGTGAACTGGACGGAGGGCCCCCAGTTCACAAGCCGGACTTTGCTGTGTTCCTGGACCGATGGGGAGTCCGGCATGTTGTCATCGCCCCATTACCCGCAGTCCAACGGTCACGCTGAGAGGCTGCTGTCAACCCTGAAGCACCTCATCCCAAGGTGGCCCTTCAAACATTGATCATGCAGGCCTTCGGACCGGGTCTTGAACCCCGCAAATCGATACCAACTGGCTGACCGGACGCCCCCTGCCCAGGTTTTGTATATGGACGCCCCTCGTTCTTGTGTTCCTGCTCACCTCAATCCTTCTCCTGGGCGAGTGGCAGGCCGCAGTGACAGAGGATTCAGGATCGCCGAGCCGCCGAACGTGTTCAGGACGTCGTCGCCCGCTTCAACGACCACGCCTGCTCCCTCTCCCAGGTTGAGTGTCGGCACCAAGTCTGTGTTCAGGACCTGACCTCCCTACATGTTGGGACAAAGTAGGCGTAGTCATGGGTCTCGGCAGGTCACGGGACTACCAGGTGCGGTTACCCAGTGGTCGTGTGGTGGAGGAAACTGCCGTTTTCTCCGCCCAGTGGGTCAATGCTCTCTGCTGGCCCCGCCACCAGTAAGTTGAGTCCCATACCCTTCTCTAGTGATGAAGTCCTCGACGCTCAGAACGGATCCAGAAGAAAAAGGTCCCGCCTCAAGACTTTGCTATGAGCGTATAGGGGGAGGAGGTGTATGTATATTATGTATGCTGGATTAGTGTATTATGTATGTATATTATGTATGTGCTCCATTTTAGTTTATTCAGCCTGAGCTAGCAGCGTGGCAATGTTATTACCATATCCCACATGCTTAATTATTATCGTGTCAAGGACGTATGGAAGCTGCTACGTATCACTTACATGTCGTCTATAGCAAAGGACAAGGAGCCTAGCTGAGGAGTGTTATCTCTCTGTGTACATACTCTTATCCCAGTAAACCGAACCTACAAAACTATGCAGGTGTTTGTGCTCTTCCTGTATATATCCCACCCAGAACCAACACTGGGAGGCCAGAGGTGTGCCTGGGAGGCCGGGGAGATGTACCTGTGAGTGTCAGAGGTGTATCTGGGAGTGTTGACGTGTACTTGGGAGGTCAGGAGGTGTAACAGAGAGTGTCAGGAGGAATACTTTAGGAGTGTCGGGGGTGGTACCTGGGAGTACAGAGGCAGTACCTAGAGTACTTGAGGTCACCTGGGAGTGTCGGAGTTGTACCTGGGAGTGTCGGAGGAGTACCTGGGAGGTGGAGAAGTGTACCTGGGAGGTCGGAGGGGCACTGGGAGCGAAGTCGAGGTGTACCTGGGGAGGTCAGAGGTGTACTTGGGAGTGTCAAGAGGTACCTGGGAGGGTCAAGGTGCACCTGGAGTGTCTGACGTGTAGCTGGGAGTGTCAGAGGTGCCTGGGGAGGTCAGAGGTGCATTTGGGAGGTCAGAGGTGCACCTTGCAGTGTCTGGAGGTGTACCTGGGAGTGTTCTGAGGTACCTGCAGTGCTCCAAGGTGTACCTGGCAGTGTCTGAGGTGTGCAGCAAGCCATGGCGTACCTGGGGAGGCAAGGTTGTGTGTACCTGGGAGGTTAGGAGGTATCAGGGAGCAGACAGAGGAGTACCTAGGAGCAAGTCAGGAGGTGTACTGGGAGTGTCAGGAGGTGCACTGGGAGTATCGAGGTTTACCTGGGAGTGTCAGAGTTGTACCTGGAGTGTCAGGAGGTACCTGGGAGCGGGGTCAGAGATGTACCTGGGAGCGTCAGAGGTGTATCTGGGAGTGTTGGGACGGTTCCCAGAGTGTCAGAGGTGTACCAGGGAATGTCAGTGGAGCACCCAGGAGTGCTTGGGAGGTGTACCTGGGAGTTTCAGGAAGTGTACCTGGGAGTCTCAGGAGGTGTACTTGAATGTCAGAGGTGTACCTGAGAGTGTCAGAGGTGCTCTGGAGGTCAGGAGGTACCTGGAGTGTCGAAGGTGTACCTGGGAGTGTCACAGGCGTACTTGGGAGTGTGTCAGAGATGTACCTGGGAACTTGGGAGTGTCAGAGATGTACCTGGAGTGTCAGAGATGTACCTGGGAGTGTCAGAGGTGTATCTGGGAGTGTTGGACGTACCTGAGGCTGAGGTGTGTCCCAGGAATGTCAGGAGAACCTGGGAGTGCCAGAGGCCTGGGAGTTTGCAGAAGGCCTGGGAGTCTCAGAGGTGTACCTGGAATGTCAGAGGTGTACTGAGAGTGTCAGAGGTGTACCTGAGTCTCAGGGTGCACCTGGGAGGTCGAAGGTGTACCTGGGAGGTCACAGGCGTACTTGGGAGTGTCAGAGATGGGAGTGTCAGAGATACCTGGGAGGTCAGAGGTGTATCTGGGAGTGTTGACGGTACCTGGGAAGGTCAGAGGTGTACCAGAGAATGTCAGTGGAGAACCTGGGAGGCCAGAGGTGTACCTGGAGTGTCGGAGGTGAACCTGGGAATGTCAGGGGTGTACCAGGGATTGTCAGTGGAGTACCTGGGAGTGTCAGAGGTGTACCTGAGTGTCTGAGGTGTACCTGGGAGTGTCTGAGGTGTACCTGGGAGTGTCAGAGAAGTACCAGGAGTGTCACAGAGTACCTGGAGTGTGAGAAGTGGCACCTGGGGAGTGAGGGTGTACCTAGGGAGGCAGGGGAGAACCAGGAGTGAAAGAGGTGTACCTGGGAGGTGGAGTGTACCAGGAGTGTCTGAGGTACGGGAGGCAGAGGATGTACCAGAGAGTGTCAGAGGTATTTGGGAGTGTTGGACGTGTACCTGGGAGTGTCAGAGGTGACCAGGGAATGTCAGTGGTGTAGCTGGGAGTGTCAGAGGTGCACTAGGAGTGTCAGAGGTGCACCTTGGAGTGTCTGAGGTGTACCTGGAATGTCTGAGGTGTACCTGGCAGTGTTTGAGGTGTACCTGGCAGTGTCTGAGGTGTAGCTGGCAGTGTCAGCGGTGTACCTGGGAGTGTTGGCAGGTACCTGGGAGGTCAGAGGTGTGCCTGGAGTGTCAGAGGTGTACCTGGGAGGTTCTGAGGTACCTGGGAGTGTCTGAGGTGTACCTGGGAGGTCAGAGAAGTACCAGAGTGTCACACGAGTACCTGGGAGTGTGAGCGGTGTACCTGAATATCTGAGGTGTACCTGGGAATATCGGAGGTACCTGAGAGTGCTCGGAGGTGTACCTGGAGCTGAGCAGAGGTGAACCAGGGAGGTGGAGAAGGTACCTGGGAGTGTCTGGGTGTACCTGGGAGTGTCAGAGGTGTACCTGGGAGTGTCACAGGAGTACCTGGGATTGTCAGAGTGTGCAGTGACACAGAGGTCAGGTACCTGGAAGTGTCAGAGATGTACCTGGGAGTGTCACAAGTATCTGGAATGTCGGGCGGTACCTGGGATGTCAGAGTACCAGGGAATGTCAGGAGCACTTGAGGTCAGAGGTGCACTGGGAGGTCAGAGGTGTACCTTGGAGTGTCAGTGGTGTACCTGGGAGTGTCAGAGGTACCTTGGGAGGTCAGAGGTGTACCTGGCAGGCAGCGGAATACCTGGGAGTGTCAGAGGTGTACCAGGGAATGTCAGGAGTACCTGGGAGTGTCACAATACCTGGGAGGTCAGAGGTGTACCTGGAAGTGTCAGGAGGTACCTGGGAGGTCAGAGGTGTACCTGGGAGTGTCGGAGGTGTACCTGGGAGTGTGAGAGAAGCTACCTGGGAGTGTCTGGGGTGTACCTGGAGTGTCAGAGGTGTACCTGGAAGTGTCAGGGGTGTACCAGGAGGTCAGTGGAGCACCTGGGAGTGTCAGAGATGTACCTGGAGGTCAGAGTTGTACCTGAGCAGAGAGGTACCAGGAGGTCAGAGGTGACCTGGAGTGTCGGAGGTGTACCTGGAAGTGTCGTTGTACCTTGGAGTGTTAGACGTGTATCAGGGAGTGACAGAGAGCACGTAGGAGTGTCAGAGGTGTACCTGGAGTGTGGAGAAGTGCACCTGGGAGTGTTGAGTACCTGGGAGTGTCTGAGGTGTACCTGGAGTGCTCAGAGGTGTACCTGGGAGTGTCAGAGGTGTACCAGGAGTGTCAGAGGTGTATCTGGGAGTGTCAGAGGTGTACCTGGGAGTACCGGAGGTGTGGGAGGTCACAGGTGTACCTGGGAGTGTCAGAGGTGTGCCTGGGAGGTCAGAGATGTACCTGGAGTGCCTCAGAGGTGTATCTGGGAGTGTTGACGGTACTTGGGAGTGTCAGAGGTGTAACAGAGAGTCAGAGGAAACCTGGATGCTCGAGGTGTACCTGGGAGTGTCAGAGGTGTACCTAGGAGTATCGAGGTTTACCTGGGAGGTCGGAGTTGTACCTGGGAGTTCGGAGGGTACCTGGAGTGTGAGAAGTGTACCTGGGAGTGTCGGATGTGTACCTGGGAGCGTCGGAGGTGTACCTGGGAGTGTCAGAGGTGTACTGGGATGTCAGAGGTGTACCTGGGAGGGTCAGCAGGTACCTGGGAGTGTCTGACGTGTAGCTGGGAGTGAGAGGTGTGCCTGGGAGGTCAGAGGCATTTGGGAGTGTCAGAGGCACCTTGGTGTCTGAGGTACCTGGGAGGTCTGAGGTACCTGGCAGTGTCTGGTACCTGGCAGGTGTCTGAGGTGTACCTGGCAGTTTCAGAAGTGTACCTGGGAGTCTCAGAGAGGTACCTGGGAATGTCAGAGGTGTACCTGGAGAGTGTCAGAGGTGTACCTGGGAGTGTCTGGGGTGTACCTGGGAGTGTCTAGGGGTGTACCTGGGAGTGTCTAAGGTACCTGATGAGTGTCAGAGGTGTACCTGGGAGGTCAGAGGTGTACTCAGCAGTGTCAGAGGTGCACCTTGCAGTGTCTGAGGTGTACCTGGGAGTTTCAGAAGGTACCTGGGAGGCCTCAGAGGTACCTGGGAATGTCAGAGGTGTACCTGAGAGTGTCAGAGGTACCTGGGAGTGTCTGGGTGTACCTGGGAGTGTCTAGGTGTACCTGGGAGTGTCTAAGGTGTACCTGATGAGGTCAGAGGTGTACCTGGGAGTGTCAGGAGGTGTACCTGGGAGTGTCAGGGTGTACCAGGGAGTGTCAGTGGAGTACCTGGGAGTGTCAGGGTGTAACTGGGAGGTCGGAGGTGCACAGGAGGTCAGAGGTGTACCTGGCAGTGCTGGGCGGTGTACCTGGGAGGTCAGAGGTGCCTGGGAGATCAGGAGGTACCTGGGAGTGTCTGAGGTGTACCTGGGAGTGTCTAAGGTGTACCTGGGAGTGTCAGGGGTGTACCAGGGAGTGTCAGTGGAGTACCTGGGAGTTAGGGGCACTGGGAGTGTCGGAGGTGCACAAGGAGTGTCAGAGGTGTACCTGGCGAGTGTCAGCGGTGTACCTGGGAGGTCAGAGGTGTGCCTGGGAGGTTCGGAGGTGTACCTGGGAGTGTCTGAGGTGTACCTGGGAGTGTCTGAGGTGTACCTGGGAGTGTCAGAGAAGTACCAGGAGGTCACACAAGGCCTGGGAGAGGTGCACTGGGAATGGAGGTACCTGGGAATCGGAGGTGTACCTGAGAGTGTCAGAGGTGTACCTGGGAGTCACAGAGGTGAACTCAGGAGGTGAGAAGTGTACCTGGGAGTGTCTGGGGTGTACCTGGGAGTGTCAGGTACCTGGGAGTGTCACAGGAGTACCTGGGATTGTCAAAGGTGTACCTGGCAGTGTCAGAGGTGTACCTGGGAGTGTCAGAGATGTACCTGGGAGTGTCAAAGGGTGTATCTGGGAATGTCGATGTAACTAGGAGTGTCAGAGGTGTACCAGGGAATGTCAGTGAGTACTTGGGAGTGTCAGAGGTGTACCTGGGAGTGTCAGAGGTGTACCTTGGAGTGTCAGTGGTGTATCTGGGAGTGTCAGAGGTGTACCTGGAGTGCTCAGAGGTGTACCAGGAATGTCAGTGAGTACCTGGGAGTACTAAAGGTGTACCTGGGAGTGTCAGAGGTGTACCTGGAAGTGTCAGAGGTGTACCTGGGAGCAGTGATATGTACCAGAGAGTGTCAGAGGTGTATTTGGGAGTGTTGGACGTGTACCTGGGAGGTCAGAGGTGCACCAGGGAATGTCAGTGGTGTAGCTGGGAGTGCTGAGGTGCACTTAGGAGGTCAGAGGTGCACCTTGGAGGGTCTGAGGTGTACCTGGGAGTGTCTGAGGCACTGGCAGTGTCTGAGGTGTACCTGGCAGTGTCTGAGGTGTACCTGGCAGTGTCATGGTGTACCTGGGAATGCCATGGTACTGGGAGTGTCAGAGGTGTGCCTGGGAGTGTCAGAGGTGTACCTGGGAGTGTCTGAGGTGTACCTGGAGTGTCTGAGGTACCTGGGAGGTCAGAGAAGCACCAGGAGGTCACACGAGTACCTGGGAGGTGAGCGGTACCTGGAAATACGGAGGTACCTGGAAATATCGGAGGTGTACTGAGAGTGTCAGAGGTGTACCTGGGTCACAGAGGTGAACCAGGAGTGTGAGAAGTGTACCTGGAGGTTTGGGTGTACCTGGAGGGTCAGAGGTGTACCTGGAGGTCACAGGAGTACCTGGGATTGTCAGAGGTGTACCTGGCAGTGTCAGAGGTGTACCTGGGAGTGTCAGAGATGTACCTGGGAGTGTCAAAGGTATT
>NW_024720630.1:0-3674 GCF_018991925.1 Homarus americanus
TAGAAAAACGGGAAATTTGTATCATAAAAAAAAATTCCCTTTCCGGGAAAGTTGGTTATCTACTTTCCGAAAAGTAGATAGATTTTCTACTCGGAGTAGATTATCGATTTTCTGGGGAATAGATTTTTGAATTTTGGGGGAATATACCTAATTTTGCGAAGTAGATTATCATAGAAAACGGGAAATTTGTATCACAAAAATGGGAAATATCTACTTTCCGGGAAAGTTGAGTTAGATAACCACCGAAAATAGATTATCATAGAAAACGGAAATTTGTATCATAAAAATGGGAAAATATCTACTTTACGGAAAGTTATTAGATAACCAAATTTGCGAAAATAGATTATCATAGAAAACGGAATTTGTATAAAAAATGGGAAATCTACTTTCCATGAAAGTTGAGTTAGATAAACAATTTTCCCGAAAATAGATTATCATAGAAAACGGAAATTTGTATCATAAAAATGGGAAATATCTACTTTCCGGGAAAGTGAAGATAACCAAATTTGCCGAAAATAGATTATCATAGAAAGGAAATTTGTATCATAAAAAAATGGGAAATATCTACTTTCCACGAAAGTTGTTAGATAAACAACTTCCCGAAAATAGATTATCATAGAAAACGAAATTTGTGTCATAAAAATGGGAAATATCTATTTCCGGGAAAGTTAGAGTTTACTTTCCCGAAAAGTAGATAGATTTTCTACTTTTCGAAAGTAGATTATCGATTTCGGGGAATAGATTTCGAATTTTTGGGGAAATATTACCTAATTTATGAAGTAGATTATCATAGAAAACCGGAAATTTGTATCACAAAAAATGGGAAATATCTACTTTCCGAAAGTTGAGTTAGATAACCAAATTTTCCGAAAATAGATTATCATAGAAAACGGAAATTTGTATCATAAAAATGGGAAATATCTACTTTCCGGGAAAGTTGTTAGATAACCAAATTTGCCGAAAAATAGATTATCATAGAAAATGGGAAATTTGTATCATAAAAAATGGGAAAATATCTACTTTCCGCGAAAGTTGGTTAGATAAACAACTTCTCCCGAAAATAGATTATCATAGAAAACGGAAAATTTGTATCATAAAAATGGGAAATATCTATTTTCCGGGACAGTTGTTAGATAAACCAAATTTGCCGAAAATAGATTATCCAGAAAACGGGAAAATTGTGTCATAAAAAATGGGAAATATTTTCTTCGCCGAAAGTTGATAGATAAACAACTTTCCCGAAAATTGATTATCATAAAACGGAAATTTGTATCATAAAAATGGAAATATCTACTTTCCGAAAGAGTCTATTTTCCCGAAAAGTAGATAGATTTTTCCTTTTCGAAAGTAGATTATCGATTTTTCGGGGAATAGATTTTCGAATTTTGGGAAATATTACCTAATTTTATGCGAGATTATCATAGAAAACGGAAATTTGTATCACAAAAATGGGAAATATCTACTTTCGAAAGTTGGTTAGACAATCAAATTTTCCGAAAATAGATTATCATAGAAAACGGGATATTTGTATCATAAAAAATGGGAAATATCTACTTTCCGAAAGTTGATAGATAACCAAATTTGCCGAAAATAGATTATCATAGAAAACGGAAATTTTATCATAAAAAATGGGAAATATCTACTTTCCGCGAAAGTTGAGTTAGATAAACAACTTTCCCGAAAATAGATTATCATAGAAAACGGAAATTTGTATCATAAAAATGGGAAATATCTTCTTTCCGGGAAAGTTATTAGATAACCAAATTTGCCGAAAATAGATTATCATAGAAAACGGGAAATTTGTATCATAAAAAATGGGAAATATCTACTTTCCGGGAAAGTTGGTTAGATAACCAAATTTGCCAAAATAGGTTATCAGAAAACGGAAATTTGTATCATAAAAATGGGAAATATCTACTTCTAAAGCGAAAGTTAGATAAACAACTTTCCCGAAAATAGATTATCATAGAAACGGGAAATTTGTATCATCAAAATGGGAAATATCTACTTTCCGGGAAAGTTGTTATTCACTTTCCCGAAAAGTAGATAGATTTTCTACTTTTCGAGAGATTATCGATTTTTCGGGGAATAGATTCGAATTTTGGGGAAATATTACCAAATTTGCCGAAAATAGATTATCATAGAAAACGGAATTTGTATCATAAAAATGAAATATCTATTTTCCGCGAAAGTTGAGTTAGATAAACAACTTTCCCGAAAATAGATTATCATAAAACGGAAATTTGTATCATAAAAAATGGGAAATATCTACTTTCCGGGAAAGTTGAAGATAACCAAATTTGCCGAAAATAGATTATCATAGAAAACGGAAATTTGTATCATAAAAATGGGAAATATCTACTTTCCGGAGTTAGTTAGATAACCAATTTGCCGAAAATAGGTTATCATAGAAAACGGAAATTTGTATCATAAAAAAATGGGAAATATCTACTTTCCGCGAAAGTTGATAGATAAAAACTTCCCGAAAATAGTAGATTATCACAGAAAACGGAAATTTGTATCATAAAAAATGGGAAATATCTACTTTCCGAGAAAAGATGATTCATTTCCCGAAAGTAGATAGATTTTCTACTTTTCGAAAGTAGATTATCGATTTTTCGGGGAATAGATTTTCGAATTTTGGGGAAATATTACCGAATTTTGCCAAGTAGATTATCATAGAAAACGGAAATTTGTATCACAAAATGGGAAATATCTACTTTCCGGAAAGTTAGTTAGATAACCAAATTTTCCGAAAATAGATTATCAGAAAACGGAAATTTGTATCATAAAAAATGGGAAATATCTACTTTCCGGGAAAGTTATTAGATAACCAAATTTGCCGAAAATAGATTATCATAGAAAACGGAAATTTGTATCATAAAAATGGGAAATATCTACTTTCCGCGAAAGTTGAGTTAGATAAACAACTTTCCGGAAAATAGATTATCATAGAAAACGGGAAATTTGTATCATAAAAATGGGAAAATATCTACTTTCCGGAAAGTTGAGTTAGATAACCAAATTTGCCGAAAATAGATTATCATAGAAAACGGGAAATTTGTATCATAAAATGGGAAATATCTACTTTCCGCGAAAGTTGGTTAGATAAACAACTTCCCGAAAATAGATTATCATAGAAAAACGGGAAATTTGTGTCATAAAATAAAATATCTACTTTCCGGGAAAGTTATCTACTTTCCGAAAAGTAGATAGATTTTCACTTTCGCAGAAAGTAGATTATCGATTTTTGGGGAATATATTTTCGAATTTTGGGGAAATATTACCTAATTTTATGAAGTAGATTATCATAGAAACGGGAAATTTGTATCACAAAAATGGGAAATAATCTACTTTCCGGAAAGAGTTAGATAAATCAAATTTTCCCGAAAATAGATTATCATAGAAAACGGAAATTTGTATCATAAAAATGAGAAATATCTACCTTTCCGGGAAAGTTGAGTTAGATAACCAAATTTGCCGAAAATAGATATATCATAGAAAACGGGAAATTTGCATCAAAAATGAAATATCTGCTTTCCGCGAAAGTTGGTTAGATAAACAACTTTCCCGAAAATAGATTATCATAAAAACGGGAAATTTTATCATAAAAATGGGAAATATCTACTTTCCGAAAGTTGGTTAGAAAACCAAATTTGAGAAAATAGATTATC
>NW_024720631.1:0-13962 GCF_018991925.1 Homarus americanus
CCTGGATACCGGAGGTATTCAACTTTCAGACACCGACGAGAATTTTTGTACAGTCCGCGTTTACCCACTGGTTCTCCATTGAGCCTGAGAGCTTCTTCTCTGTAAAATTCGCTACAGTACCTAGCGATGGCTGTGCCACGGTGTAGACCGGTCTGGTGGTCACAGGGCATAAAGAAGTTTACCAGACCCCCGCAATGGCTGAAGAGAGATCGCATCTTCCGGTAGGTTACCTCGGTGGGAATATGTTTTATAAAGAGACCATATTGGTCAAATCTGTGAAAGTCGTCCTTAGGTATATCACAGACCGGATTAGTGTCTGGGTCTACCTCTGGCTGTGGAGTCATACCGTACTCGATCTGCATATCCTTAATATCGTGATTAGAACTCATTTTCATAATAATAACTGATTCTATTCAATATTGGATCCTTCAGTAGGACGTGTTTTGTTCTGCAGAAAATGTAGTAAGAGGCTTCTGAACTTGTTCTAGTGTTTTAGTGAACTTGTATTAGTATTATAATGAACCTATAATAGTGTTAAAGTGAACATGTGGTAGTGTTATAGTGAACATGTGGCAGTGTTGTAGTGAACATGTGGTAGTGTTGTAGTGAACATGTGGTAGTGTTGTGAGTAGACATGTGGTAGTGTTTTTAGTAGACATGTGGTAGTGTTGTAGTGAACATGTGGTAGTGTTGTAGTGAACATGTGTGTGTTGCTTAGTGAACATGTGGCAGTGTTGTAGTGAACATGTGGTAGTGTTGTAGTGAACATGTGGTAATGTTGTAGTGAACATATGGTAGTGTTATAGTGAACGTATGGTAATGTTATTGTGTAGTGTGGTAGTGTTGTAGTGAACATGTGGTAGTGTTGTAGTGAACATGTGGTAGTGTTGTAGTGAACATATGGTAGTGTTGTAGTGAACACGTGGTAGTGTTGTAGTGAACATATGGTAGTGCTATAGTGTAGTGTGGTAGTGTTGTAGTGAACATGTGGTAGTGAACATGTGGTAGTGTTGTAGTGAACATGTGGTAGTGTTGTAGTGAACATGTGGTAGTGTTGTAGTGAACATGTGGTAATGTTGTAGTGAACATATGGTAGTGTTATAGTGAACGTATGGTAATGTTATTGTGTAGTGTGGTAGTGAACATGTGGTAGTGTTGTAGTGAACATGTGGTAGTGTTATGAAATGAACATGTGTTAGTGTTGTAGTGAACATGTGGTAGTGTTATATAACACGTCAAAATACAGACATTCACCCAGTTCAGCACCGAAAGCGTCACCACTAAACAACACAATTTGATCTTCAGCATACGGATAAACAAGTAATGGCAGCTTCCTGATAGCTCCCCACGTCGCCGAGTGTTGATGAAAACATCAGAAAACCATAAGTCAGAAATTTGTAATTCCTCTAACCATTTCTTTCTATTCATGAAGTAAGAATTAATGTTTTTCTACTAAAAATCTTCCTATACTGGCTCCTTCCCATGAGTCTGAAGTCTAAAGTATTTCCCAGATATTCTTCATTCTCAAGGTAAGACAAAGTTTTCTTCTATGGGTATATATTTCCTGTTAATTAAGTACGGCTGCACCATTTAATTACAACCACAGAAATGTTAGAACAGAGGAATGGTTTACCAGCTACATTATATACTGGTATACTGTTTTTTATTTAACAGACATAAAATTAACACACATAACCTACCCAATTTAACCTAATATATCTAATCTAACCTAACCTACTCTATTTAACCTATTTTAACCTCTTCTAACCTACCTTATTTAACCTAATCTATCTAACCTAACCTACATTAGGTATGGCTATGGCGTTTAGCACAAGGGTGTACAACTGTCCGGAATGATGGTTAGGTTAATTATTATACCAAATCAACTTTTAATTTTATTAATTTTTTTTTTACATAAAATTTAATAACATTCATCAACGACGATAATAACGGTTGCCCCGTTTCAGGATTCTTCTGGTGCAATCAACACAGCGGGGGGGTGATTCATAATAACCGCCCTCATGTTGCTGCCTTCTGGGCCTCACGTAGGGCGATGATCTGTAGCCGTCGTCAAACTCCCTCCTCCTGGGTCTTTTCCAGGGTGAGGAGTTGTAGCCGTCGTCAAACTCCCTCCTCCTGGGTCTTTTCCAGGGTGAGGAGTTGTAGCCGTCGTCAAACTCCCTCCCCCTGGGCCTCCTGTACGAGGAGTTGTAGCCTTCATCGTATCGTCTTTTACGGAAGGTTTTCCTGAATCTTTCAGGCTCCCGCATTTGTTTTGGAATCTTTTCGGAGTTGTAGTTGGGTCCACCTGGATACCGGAGGTATTCAACTTTCAGACACCGACGAGAATTTTTGTACAGTCCGCGTTTACCCACTGGTTCTCCATTGAGCCTGAGAGCTTCTTCTCTGTAAAATTCGCTACAGTACCTAGCGATGGCTGTACCACGGTGTAGACCGGTCTGGTGGTCACAGGGCATAAAGAAGTTTACCAGACCCCCGCAATGGCTGAAGAGAGATCGCATCTTCCGGTAGGTCACCTCGGAGGGAATATGTTTTATAAAGAGACCATATTGGTCAAATCTGTGAAAGTCGTCCTTAGGTATATCACAGACCGGATTAGTGTCTGGGTCTACCTCTGGCTGTGGAGTCATACCGTACTCGATCTGCATATCCTTAATATCGTGATTAGAACTCATTTTCATAATAATAACTGATTCTATTCAATATTGGATCCTTCAGTAGGACGTGTTTTGTTCTGCAGAAAATGTAGTAAGAGGCTTCTGAACTTGTTCTAGTGTTTTACTGAACTTGTATTAGTATTATAATGAACCTATAATAGTGTTAAAGTGAACATGTGGTAGTGTTATAGTGAACATGTGGCAGTGTTGTAGTGAACATGTGGTAGTGTTGTAGTGAACATGTGGTATCATTAGTGAACATTGGTGAGTGTTGACATGTGGTAGTGTTTTGGTGAACATGTGGTAGTATTTAGTGAACATGTGATGTAGTGTGCTGTGAGTGAACATGTGGTAGTGTTATGTGTAGTGTTGTAGTGTGGTAGTGTTTACATGTGGTAGTGTGAACATGTAGTGTGTTGTAGTGAACATGTGGTAGTGTTGTAGTGAACATGTGGTAGTGTTGTAGTGAACATGTGGTAGTAGTGTGTGGTAGTGTTGTAGTGAACAGTGTGGTAGTGTTGTAGTGAACATGTGGTAGTGTTGTAGTGAACATGTGGTAGTGTTGTAGTGAACATGTGGTAGTGTTATATAACACGTCAAAATACAGACATTCACCCAGTTCAGCACCAGAAAGCGATACCTACACTAAACAACACAACTTGATCTTGGCATACGGATAAACAAGTAATGGCAGCTTCCCTGATAGCTCCCCACGTCGCCGAGTGTTGTTGCAAACATCAGAAAACCATAAGTCAGAAATTTGTAATTCCTCTAACCATTTCTTTCTATTCATGAAGTAAGAATTAATGTTTTTCTATTAAAAATCTTCCTATACTGGCTCCTTCCCATGAGTCTGAAGTCTAAAGTATTTCCCAGATATTCTTTATTCTCAAGGTAAGACAAAGTTTCTTCTATGGGTATATATTTCCTGTTAATTAAGTACGGCTGCACCATTTAATTACAACCACAGAAATGTTAGAACAGAGGAATGGTTTACCAGCTACATTATATACTGGTATACTGTTTTTGATTTAACAGACATAAAATTAACACACATAACCTACCCAATTTAACCTAATATATCTAATCTAACCTAACCTACTCTATTTAACCTATTTTAACCTCTTCTAACCTACCTTATTTAACCTAATCTATCTAACCTAACCTACATTAGGTATGGCTATGGCGTTTAGCACAAGGGTGCACAACTGTCCGGAATAGACAAAATTTAAAACCAACAGTTTAAAAATTCCTTTTCCTATTTTTTTTTTAGATTTTCATGAGGTAAGAAAGCATTTTTGTATACAGAAAATCTTTATGTTGATGGTTAAAGTGCACAACCTTCATCAGTATTATGGTAATGGATCTTGATATGTACAGTAGCTAAAACAACTATCTGTGCAGGTGGGGGTGGATATGCTCCGGAACGGTACGTGTGACTAGTGACAGCCCTCATATACCAATATTTATCGTCCATGGTCTCATATTGTTTCCCACAAAGTATGTACAGATAGTTGTTTTAGCTACTGTACATGTACAGGTATTTTACTGTGTAAATTATGCATGATCCCCTAGCCTACAGTTTTAGGATAATTAAATGTGGGAATACTATTAACACAGGAAGAGCCACAGTGTGTATTGCTTATATGAAACGCTTTTGTTTAAACAAATAAACATTTAATTAGGTTAGGTTGGTAGGTTATATTAAGAACCATAATGAACTTCGCATAGAATTTCAAGAACAAGACATACGACGGCCATTGAGGTCAACATTACAGTGGATAATGCTCGTATATAGCCGTTCCCTAACAAATATTGTACTGTAAATATGAACTCACTTCTCCTAAGGCTACCTAATTTAAATAATCTTCCAGAGAAAGCACAAGTGGTTGCCAATAAATTAACGCTGTGTGAACGACTAATAAATATTTTACATCACAACAGCCAACACTAGACAAAAATCAAATCGTGTGAAGGGATTTACGCAAAAAGAGAGAAGCCATCTCTAGCAAGCTTGGTATTATTAGACATTTATCTTTTACCATAGTCTGTCCTTCACAGACACAAGTATACGATACGACTTACCAAATTTTTGTCCGAGATCGGTGAAGACCCCAGTGCAATTAATCGGTGATCAGGGAGGTGTAAAGTCAACGCTTAACCCCCGAACACTTTAGTATGGGTTAAATTGTTGTTTTTTCATTAGTATATGATTTTTTGTCCACTTCCTACTGTGTTTTCATTACCTCAGATACACACACTTATCACCACCAGAATCATCATAAAATTATCCTGGAAGTCACCTGAGCATTAGATTCATTCACATTCATTACATATCCAAACTGACACACACAAACATACACACACACACACACACACACACACACACACACACACACACAAATGGTCAGGTCCTAACCCGCTAACCTCTCACTAAAAACAGGAAAAACTATATCTGTCATCTGCACAACAGGTAACCAGGTAAGACTCTTGATATAGAAATAATGAAACAGTTTTTGTAGTTTGCCCCCTCCCCAAACATTCGTATTTTTTTTCTAAGTCTCCCTTAAAAAAAATAAGGCAACGTTGATTATCTGAAAAACTGGCTTGATTTCTGAAGTGCTTGAACTATCAACACGTCCAGTACTGCCCAGTAAGACCCCGCTATAATTTACGCTCTCACTCTAATACTGAAATTAATCCATCGTTTCTCTGGCGAGTTACCAAGTGGATAAGAAATCTCTCCCAGGTGCTGCGAGAAAGAAATTTTACACTGGTCAACAAGGAACCGCGCTGCCAATACAGTAAAACGATTGACTTTCTATTTTCATAATTCTTAGAAAAATTTGATGTTTGATGCTAGCTTAGGAAAACGTGGTATCCTTAAAGATTACATAAAAATACTTTGCTATGTATTACCAGCTGAGAGACACCGTGTTACTAGTGCTAGGCGTCACCGACCGAGAGACACCGTGTTACCTGTGCTAGGCGTCATCAGCTGAGAAACGCCGTGTTACCAGTGCTAGGCGTCATCAGCTGAGAGATGCCGTGTTACTAGTGCTAGGCGTCACCGACTGAGAGACACCGTGTTACCTGTGCTGTCGTGTTTGTACAGCATATGTATGTGGAAGTGTTTATATATTGAAGGTATTGTTGTTAATATTGATTAAATGCATAAAATGTAATAGTATTTTTTAAATTATTACTAGTTTTATTATTATTATTATTATTATTATTATTATTATTATTATTATTATTATTATTATTATTATTATTATTATTATTATTATTATTATAATGATAATGATAATGATAATGATAATGATTTTATTATTATTATTATTATTATTATTATTATTATTATTATTATTATTATTATTATTATTATTATTATTATTATTATTATTATTATTATTATTGTTATTATTATTATTATTGTTATTGTTATTATTATTATTATTATTATTATTATTATTATTATTATTATTATTATTATTATTATTATTGTTGTTATTTTGTTGTTGTTGTTAATTATTATTATTGTTGTTGTTGTTATAATTATTATTATTATTAATTATTATCTTCTAATATACTATTGGACTAGGCATGTGTCTGTCTGTCTGTCTGTCTGTCTGTCTGTCTATCTGTCTGTGTGTGTGTGTGTGTGTGTGTCTATTCTGGGTAGCCGAAACGGCACAATCGTTTTTCATTAAACTTTGTGAAAAATTCGTAGAGCAAAACAAACCTGGTCCCATATCGATGGTTTCTTTAGGAAGCCATTAATTAACCATTTTATTTACGCTGGAAAACGATGCAAGTCTACGGACTTGGCGCACCCTCATTAGCTGTACTCTGTCAGCCCATGATTGCAGTTATTGTACGGCTCCCTCCTCCTCCCCCCACTTTTTTTCTTAGCCTACTTTTTTTAATGTTGTTTGGATTAGTAAAGGAAGGAAGATGAGTAAATAGAAGAATAAAGAAGGGGAAACAGAAAATAGTTAGAGAAACAGGTGGGGGGGAGCTGAGTTTCATCATGCGTCTGGATGCGCAGTTCCAACGTTACCAGACGACCTTACAGCTACAGTGTATACTTATTCCTGTGGGTGACTGTACATGGAAAAGGAGAAGAGATAAAAAGATAATAACAGGAATGCATTAAGAAGATGACTACAATAGACACAGGGTGAATATAGACAGTGAAACAGACAGGAGGTTGACAAAAATAGACAGATTCATACATGCACAAATAGACAATATGGCAACTAACATGACAGACAGACAGACAGGCAGCTGACTGACTGGTTCACATTAGACAAACAGGCAGACATACGCCAACAACGATAAGACAGACAGATTTGACGACACAAAGAGTACAGACGGGCTTACATTCAAACACCACGCAGACGAACAGACAGTTGGGATGGCAATAGACAGGACGGATAGACTTGAGACAGATTAGAAGGCATTTATAAACAAGAATAACACCAAATTGACCATAGCTGCGTCAGTGAGGGTAGGAGGTCTTACATCCACCAGCGTAAATAATAAGACGCATTGAAAACTAACACCCTCGCGCGGAAAGAACATCGATGGTCGGTCAGTCATGTGAGATGGGCCTAAAACTGACTAACGTAGATGATGACTATGATGACTTAACACAAGTGATGACTTAAGCAGATGGCAACTAATCTAACCAGAATCAAGGTCACTTCTCTTCATAATATAATTTATCTCGGAATGATCATCGGTGATTCAAAATAAAAAAAAAATATGATTTTAACCTCTCCTTATGGCGAATATTTCTTTAATTAATTATTCTAAGCTTTATTCTATTCCTTCTTATAGTATATTAGATACTGTAAGTAACGCGACCACGACCATGATTACAACAACCACGACCATGATTATAACAACCACGACTATGATTATAACAACCACGACCATGATTATAACAACAACGACCATGATTATAACACCCACGACTATGATTATAACAACCACGACCATGATTATAACAACCACGACTATGATTATAACAACCACGACCATGATTATAACAACCACGACCATGATTATAACAACAACGACTATGATTATAACACCCACGACTATGATTATAACAACCACGACCATGATTATAACAACCACGACTATGATTATAACAACCACGACCATGATTATAACAACCACTACCATGATTATAACAACCACGACCATGATTATCTCGTATACTATAGGAATACCCGTGTGTCTGTGTGTGTGTCTGTTCTGGGCAGCCGAAACAGCACAATCGTTTTTCATCAAACTTGGTGGAAAAATCGCATAAAATTCGTTGAGTGGAACAAACCTGGTCCATGTCGATGGTTTCCTTAGGGAGGCATTAATTAACCATTTTATTTACGCTGGAAAACGATGTCGCTGTACGCTGTCAGCCTTCCGGCGGTTGCGCTTTAGCCAAGCACGAGCGTTCGAACGTTCACGCTTTGGTAAACTGTACCACCGGACTCGCCACCGGGCACGAAGGGCCCACAATCACTTGTATACCACTATAAATCTATCTCGTCCGACAGACATACAGACAGACAGACATACAGACAGACAGACATATAGACAGACAGAGGCAGAGATAAACAGACAACTACAGTATCCCACATAACTTCCTTTCTAGAATCGCAGTGATATCGCCTATCAGACAGATAGAGACAGCTGACAGACAGGTAGACAGGCAGACAAATCTAATACTCACGGAGGCTCCGGTAACCTGTCCCTGGTTCATTTCCTACAAGAGGTTCCTCAAGACCACTCATCTGGAACACGGAGTTGAGGATATTACAACTCAATTGGTGGTCAGTGGACTGGTCCCGGAATTCCTCGAAAACTGGACGGAAAGGGAGAAGGGAACTTGTTCTACTCGGAGGAGAAGTGTGGTTTGATGGGAAGTTGCTCTGATGGGATATTGGTTCTGATGGGAAGTTTGTTTGATGGAATGTTGGTCTGTTGAGAACGTTAAGGCGATTAGGCTACTTATCTCTGCACTAAGAAATGTTTAATTTAGTCTGTAATAAGATTTATTCATGTTTTACTTTATAATGAACAATAAAACTTTTATATATTGTGTTTTTTACTTACTGGAACACCGACAGAGTTATGCTAGTTTGGTGGGAAACACTACTCTCTCTCTCTCTCTCTCTCTATAGCTTATGTCGTTCTAAGGTAAATTTCAGTTATTTTTTCCCAGTGATACACAATATACCTGTAACACATTTAGAATAATATAGAGAGACAATTATAAGGCTATCCTGTACTACTATTACTTCCATAGGCTGTTTGTGTCAGTTCCGGATAAATGGTGTTTCGTTGTCGGGGTAAAACTCATCTAGTAATACACACGAGACTTAATTTCCTGGAGTGACAGAAAACTAAACACAAGACATTGATTTTTTTTTTTTTTTTTTTACAGAAGCAATAAGTCTGTTGCTTCTCTCTTCAAGAAAATTAATTAACTCGTTATGAAATTAATATCTTCCTTGTTAAGAACTGGCATCTCTCGAGCCCAGAGTGGAACAAACTAAAAATATCAGATAATTTATGTGTGCCTGTAAACATTTATATAGTGTGTTTTAAAGCTAAGACACAGAAAACGGTTCTTAATAACCCGGCAGCTGAAGCACCTTAAACTATGACGTAATGAAAGTGAGCGCCAGAGATGAGGGTACAGAGGAAACCATGTAGCCGGCACTACACTCGACGCCTTGCATTCCCTCATCTGTAAAGTTAGGTACCCTCTCATAGCTGGATTGACTTGAGCGCAAATCAGAGACCCTTAGGATAGGAAGCGAACATTATATCCACTCGGCCCAAAAAACCCAGGCAGATGAAGCACCTAAAATTTAAACCAAGTTAATGGTGCTCAATAAACCTTGGTAATTTAAACAGTTAAAGCACTTAAAATTTAAACCAGGTGAATGACGCTTAATAACCCTGACAGTTGTGGCGTCTCGGTAAAAGAAACTTAAACAACAGCTAGTCTCTGAAGAGCGTCGGTACGGCTATGATTAAGTTAACTAAGATTTGGTTGGTTGGTTTTTAATCAGGCTTACCCAACTTAGGATTGGTTATATTGGATGATGATTGGTTAGTTTGCATTAAACTCTGTTAGATTAGATTAACTTTATTTGGATTACTATGCATTAGGTTATCCTCGTTTACATCCAACTACGTTAGGTCAGGTTAAAGTAGACTAAGTTAGTTTACATAGTCTAGGCTCGGATTAGCTTAAATTTGGTTAGATTAGGTTATGTTAACTAAACCTCGGTTAAGTTAACGATAACTTTGATAATTAGATTAGGTCACATAAATTAGGTTGGTTATCTTAGAGTAGATTACGCTCGGTTAGGTTAGGTTATATTGGGCTAGGTTAGGTTAGATTAGGTTAGGTTAGATAAATTTCGACGAGAATATTTCTAAAATAACGTGAGAGTTTCTTCATCCTTGTAAAAGAAGCGTAAAAATTTCTTGAGAGGAGGACGGCAGCAATGAGTGATCAGCCACGTTAGTGTAATCGACAATGTGATTGGCTAATGCAGGAGAAAATCCTCGGACCTGACTGGCAGATTTTGGGGACGTAATGAAGTGGAAGGTCACTTGATCGTCCTGGGATGTAAAGTAAGTGTCCTTTGATCGTCCTGGGATGTGTACAGAGTGTCTCTTGATCGTCCTGGGATGTGAAGTAAGTGCCCCTTGATCGTCCTGGGATGTTTAGTAAGTGTCTCTTGATCGTCCTGGGATGTGTACAGAGTGTCTCTTGATCGTCCTGGGATGTAAAGTAAGTGTCCTTTGATCGTCCTGGGATGTAAAGTAAGTGTCCCTTGATCGTCCTGGGATGTGTACAGAGTGTCCCTTGATCGTCCTGGGATGTGAAGTAAGTGTCTCTTGATCGTCCTGGGATGTGAAGTAAGTGTCCTTGATCGTCCTGGGATGTACAGAGTGTCTCTTGATCGTCCTGGGATGTTTATAAGTGTCTCTTGATCGTCCTGGGATGTAAAGTAAGTGTCTCTTGATCGTCCTGGGATGTAAGTAGGTCCTTGATCGTCCTGGGATGTGTACAGAGTGTTCTGATCGTCCTGGGATGTGAAGTAAGCGTCTCTTTGGATCGTCCTGGGATGTAAAGTAAGTGTCTCTTGATCGTCCTGGGATGTAAAGTAAGTGTCTCTTGATCGTCCTGGGATGTAAAGTAGTGTCCCTTGATCGTCCTGGGATGTAAAGTAAGTGTCCCTTGATCGTCCTGGGATGTAAAGTAAGTGTCCCTTGATCGTCCCGGGATGTAAAGTAAGTGTCCCTTGATCGTCCTGGATGTGTACAGAGTCTCTTGATCGTCCTGGGATGTGAAGTAAGTGTCCCTTGATCGTCCTGGGATGTTTAGTAAGTGCCCTGATCGTCCTGTGATGTGTACAGAGGTCTCTGGATCGTCCTGGGATGTAAAGTGTCCTTGATCGTCCCTGATGTGTACAGAGTGCTCTTGATCGTCCTGGGATGTGAAGGCTAAATGTCCCTTGATCGTCCTGATGTAAAGTAAGTGTCTCTTGATCGTCCTGGGATGTGAAGTAAGTGTCCCTTGATCGTCCTGGGATGTAAAGTAGTGTCCTTGATCGTCCTGGATGTGTACACTGTACAGAGTGTCTCTTGATCGTCCTGGATGTGAAGTAAATGTCCTTTGATCGTCCTGGGATGAAGCAAGTGTTCCTTGATCGTCCTGGGATGTAAAGTAGTGTCCTTGATCGTCCTGATGTGCACAGAGTGTCCCCTTATCCTGGGATGTAAAAGCAGTGTCCTTTGATCGTCCTGGGATGTATACAGAGTGTCTCTTGATCGTCCTGGGATGTGAAGTAAATGTCCCTTGATCGTCCTGGGATGTAAAGTAAGTGTCTCTTGATCGTCCTGGGATGTGAAGTAAGTGTCCCTTGACCGTCCTGGGATGTGTCGTTAGTGTCTCTTGATATTTTATAATTTTAGTATACCAGTTAAATAAATATAATGAACATGTTAAAAGTTTTTGTAAGTAATCCAGATGACATTATATCGTTAATCTACTTGTATTAAATAAATAACTTTAAAAACGTTCAATACTTTAGCCTCGCCTGTATTATCAACAGAAAACAATGTATAACTGTAAAATTCTGGCAAAGCTGTTTCTGTTAGAGTATTAACATGTTGCAGTAACTCTGTAAAGGAATGCAAAGAACAAAAAATTTTATACATCCTGGCAAGCGGAGATAAAGCCTGCTGAACACCTGCCTGAACAGGACGGGAGAACTGGGGAGGTAATCTCAGTAGATAAGTCAGTCTCAGTTAGTCACCTATCTCTCTCTCTCTCTCATATAACCTTTTCCTTTCTTCTTCCCTCCCTCCCCAAGTGTAATGGACAAGAGCGAGGTGTAGGTAGAGGGGAGAAGGTATAGGTGGAGGGGAGAAGGTGAAGGTGGAGGGGAGAAGGTGTAGGTGGAGGGGAGAAGGTGTAGGTGGAGGGGAGAAGGTGTAGGTGGAGGGGAGAAGGTGTAGGTGGAGGGGAGAAGGTAGGAGGTACACACACACACACAACGACATTGATAACTTCTTTGTTCCTTTCAATATGTTACGTATGTCAAAGTTAATTAAGGACAGGTGTACTAGCTGTCTCTCTCCCACATAGAGTAGTTTGGAGTCTTTATTAGTTTACTCGTTTATACTATACGTGTGAGGTGTGACCGACCGCTGTTCTCCCATTACTAACTGTTTCCTCACATAGTATTCTGCTGATAACTAGAGGTAACATCAGTGGACAGAGACTATGAATGGTTTTCAAGGTTCTTAATTTTTCATCAACCTAAAAGTTTAACCGCTTTGCCTTCCGTGCTGGCGGGTAGTGTGTTACAGAGAGCTAACCAGTACTGTCCGACCACAACAAAGCGCATGAATATTAAACAATAATTCAGGAACCTTAAGAATGATTTAGCATGAATTTTGAATAGGAACCTGAATTGTGAATACATTATGTAAAGGAGATGAAATTTTTTTAGTGAAGATGGGATAACGGGAGGTAAGAGAACCACGGGAAGGCAGAGACTGAGATGGGAGGTCTGGGAGGATTGGTGAAGATGACTGCCTGCCCGATAATATCTAGAGTGGTCAGCCATGTCATGATGTTTAGCCATTTTTTCTTAATAGTTTTCTTGGAAATTAGCTCTAACAATGTTTTTACTTTTACTTTCTTTGTAAAATTTCGATTTGCTTCTACATTTGTAACATCTTTTGACTAACGTGAATTGGTTATGTAATTTACCATCCTACTCACATTTTCTTTAACTTTTTTTTTCACATACTTTTCAACATTCACTCTCTCTCTCTCTCTCTCTCTCTCTCTCTCTCTCTCTCTCTCTTTCTCCAGAGCGTGAAGAATAAACTTCTCTTGAGTAGTTGTGCCGGCCGCTGAAACTAACTCTCAAGACCTTCATTAAAACTAACTTTACGTGGGCTCAAGTTAACTAGAGCAGAGATGTGTCGAGCCCACCAGTCCAGAGTTTACCAAGTCCCAGATCACATGACGTCTGCTCTGAGATGTTTTGACGCCTGCCCTGAGATGTTGTGACTAATGCCCTGTGATGGTGTGTATGATAGTGTTATGTGATGGTGTGTATGATAGTGTTATGTGATGGTGTGTATGATAGTGTTATGTGATGGTGTGTATGATAGTGTTATGTGATGGTGTGTATGATAGTGTTATGTGATGGTGTGTATGTTAATATGTGATGGTGTGTATGATAGTGTTATGTGATGGTGTGTATGATAGTGTTATGTGATGGTGTGTATGATAGTGTTATGTGATGGTGTGTATGAATATGTGATGGTATATGATAGATGGTGTGTATGATAGTGTTATGTGATGGTGTGTATGTTAATATGTGATGGTGTGTATGATAGTGTTATGTGATGGTGTGTATGATAGTGTTATGTGATGGTGTGTATGATAGTGTTATGTGATGGTGTGTATGCTAATATGTGATGGGGCAAGAGACAGTACAGTACTCCACCGTAAGAACCTTTAAGCACACGATAAATGGATAACTTAACAGATAAGTCTTACCGCTCAGCAGAACAACACTTAGGTCGAAACTTGGAACTTGTCGCCGTTGTAAAAAAAAAAAGGTAAACGCATCAAAAGTTTGTGTTAAAGGAACCAGCGTGAACCTTGAGTCTAGTTAAGAGTGTCAACATAACTACGGCAGAAGGCCTTGACCCAAGTGTCTCT
>NW_024720632.1:0-17149 GCF_018991925.1 Homarus americanus
TCACCACTCTAGGTACACGTCCGACACTCCCAGATACACCTCTGACACTCCCAGGTACACCCTGACACTCCCAGGTACACATCTGACACTCCCAGGCACACCTCTGACACTCCCAGGCACACCCTGACACTCCCAGGTACTCTCTGTCACTCCCTGATACACCTCTAACACTTCCGGTGCACCGCTGACACTCCCAGGCACACCGCTGACACCAATTACACTCAGACACTGCCAGGTACACCTCCAGACACTGCCAGGTACACCTCTGACACCTGAGGTACTCCTCTGACACTCCCAGGCACACCTCTGACACTCCCAGGCACACATTTGACACCTCCCATGTAAACCTCTGACACTCCCAGGTACACCTCTGACACTCCCAGGCACACCTTGACACTCCCAGGTACACCTCTGACATTCCCTGGCACACCCCTCTGACACTCCCAGGTACACCGCTGACACTGCCAGGTACACCTCCGACACTCCCAGGCACATTCTACACTCTCAGGTGGCCACCTCTGACACTGCCAGGTACACGTCTGACAATCCCAGGTACCTCCTGTGACCTCCCAGGTACACCTCCGACACTCCCAGGTACACCCCTCTGACAATCCCAGGTACACCTCCGATATTCTCAGGTACACCTCCGATATTCCCAGGTACACCTCTGATACCCCAGGCACACCTTGAAACTCCCAGGTACTCCACTGACACTCCCTGGCACACCTCTGACATTCCCAGTTACACCTCCAGACTCCCAGTTACACCCTTGACACTTCCAGGCACACCCCTGACACTCCCAGGCACCTCTAACACCCCAGGCACACCTCTGACACTCCCAGGCACACCTCCGATACCCCAGGCCACCTCCGATACTCCCAGGTACACCCCTGACACTCCCAGGTACTCCTCTGACACTCCCGGTTCACCTCTGACACTCCCAGGTACACCTCTGATACTCCCAGGTACACCTCCGATACCCCAGGCACACCTCCTGACACTCCCAGGTACTCCTGACACTCCCCTGGTTCACCTCTGAGACTCCCAGGTACACCTTTGACACCTCGGTACACCTCCGATATTCCCAGCTACACCTCCTGATATTCCCAGGTACACCTCCGATACTCCCATGTACACCTTTGAGACTCCGGTACTTCTACTGACACTCCTCGTATACCTTCTGACATTCCCAGGTACACCTCTGACACCCCAGGTACACCTCTGATACTCCCAGGTATACCTCTGACACTCCCAGTCCGCCTCCGACACTCCCAGGTACAACCTCGACACTCCCCAGGTACACTCCCTGACACCCCAGGTACACCCTCTGACACTCCCAGGTACACCTCTGACACTCCCAGGTACACCTCCTGACACTCCCAGGTACACCTTGACACTCCCAGGTACACCTCTGACACTCCCAGGTACACCTCTGACACTCCCAGGTACTCCACTGACATTCCCTGGTACACTCTCTGACACTCCCAGGCACGTCCGACACTCCCAGATACACCTCTGACATTCCCAGGTACACTCTCTGACACTAGGTGGTACACCCCTGACACTTTGCACACCTCTGACACTCCCAGGTACTCCTCTGTCACTCCCTGATACACCCTAACACTCCCAGGTGCACCGCTGACACTAGGCACACCGCTGACACTGCCACTACACCTCAGACACTGCCAGGCACACCTCTGACACTGCCAGGTACACCTCTGACACCTGAGGTACTCCTCTGACACTCCCAGGCACACCTCCTGACACTCCCAGGTACACCTTTGACACTCCCATGTAAAATCCCTGACACTCCCAGGTACACCTCCGACACTCCCAGGTACACCTTGACACTCCCAGGTACTCCACTGACATTCCAGGTACACCTCTGACACTCCCAGGTACACCGCTGACACTGCCAGGTACACCTCCGACACTCCCCGTGTACAATCTCTAACACCTAGGGCACACCTCTGACACTGCCAGGTACACGCCTGACAATCCCAGGTACACCCTGCACTCCCAGGCACACCTCCTGACACCCCAGTACACCTCTGACACTCCCAGGTACACCTCCTGACATTCCTTTGCAGGTGGCCACTTCCCTGACACTCCCAGGTACACCTCTGACACTCCCAGGTACACCCTCTGAAACTCCTGCACTCCACTGACACTCCCAGGTACACCTCTGACACTCCCAGCTACACCTCCGGTGACTCCCAGGTACACTCCCTTGACACTTCCAGGTACACCCCTGACACTCCCAGGTACACCTCAACACTCCCAGGTACACCTCTGACACTAGGTACACCTCCGATACTCCCAGGCACACCTCCCATACTCCCAGGTACACCCTGACACCTCCCAGGTACTCCCTCTGACACTCCCCTGTTCACCTCCGAACTCCCAGGTACACCTCTGATACTCCCAGGTACACCTCCGATACTCCCAGGACACCTCTGACACTCCCAGGTACCTCTCTGACACTCCTGGACACCTCTGAGACAGGACACTCTTGACACTCTCGTACACCTCCGATATTCCTGCAGCTACACCTCCGATATTCCAGGTACACCTCCGATACTCCCAAGGACACCTTTGAGACTTGGTACTACTGACACTCCTCGCATACCTCTGACATTCCCAGGTACACCTCTGACACTCCCAGGTACACCCTGATACTCCCAGGTATACCTCTGACACTCCCAGGTCCGCCTCCCACACTCCCAGGTACATTCTGACACTCCCAGGTACACCCTGACACTCCCAGGCACCCCTGACACTCCCAGCTACACCTCTGACACTCCCAGGTACACCTCTGACACTCCCAGGTACACCTTGGACACTCCCAGGTATTCTCTGACACTCCCCAGGTACACCTCTGGACACTCCCAGGTACTCACTGACATTCCCTGGTACACCTCTGACACTCCCAGGTACACGTCCGACACTCCTCTGATACACCCTACAACTCCCAGGACATCTCTGGACACTCCCAGGTACACCTCTGACACTTGCGTACACCTCACACCCCAGGCACAATCCCCTCTGACACTCCTGTGTTCACCTCTCACACTTGCAGGTACACCTCTCACACTCCCAGGTACTCCTGTGACACTCCCTGGTAATTCTCTGATACCCCAGGCACACCTCAGACACTCCAGTTACACCCCAGATACTCCCAGCTACACCTCTGACACTCCCAGATACACCGCTGACACTGCCAGGTACACCTCTGACACTTCCTGGCAAACCTTTTGACACTCCCAGGTACTCCACTGACATTCTCTGGTACACCTCTCACACCCTAGGTACACGTCCACACTCCCAGATACACCCCGGACACTCCCAGATACACCTCTGACACTCCCAGGCTACCTCTGACAACTCCCAGGTACACCTATGACACTCCCAGGTACACCTTTTGACACTCACAGGTACACCTCTGACACTCCCAAGTACACCTCTGACACTCCCAAGTACACCATGACACTCCCAGGTACTCCACCTGACATTCCATGGTACACCGCTGGACACTCCCAGGTACACCGCTGATACTGCCAGGTACACCTCCGACACCCCAGGTACACCTCCGACACTCCCAGGTACACCTCACACCCCAGGTACACCTCTGACACTCCTAGGTACACCTTTTCACTCCCTGGGCCCCCTGACACTCCCAGCACACCTCAGACACTCCCAGGTACACCTCCAGATACTCCTAGGTACAATCCTTGACACTCCCAGGTACACTCGAGACACTCCTAGGTTCACCTCCCACCGCAGGTACACCTCTCACACCCCAGGTACCCTGTGACACTCCCTGTACCTCCTGATACTCCCAGGTACACCTCAGACACTCCCAGGTACACCTCAGACACCCCAGGTACACCTCAGACACTCCCAGGCACACTCTGACACTCCCAGATACACTGCTGACACTGCCAGGTACACCTCTGACACTCCATGTACACCTCCGACACTCCAAGTACAGCTCTGACACTCCCAGGTACACCTCCTCTAGACACTCCCAGGACACCCTTGTGATACTCCCAGGTACACCCCAGACACCTCCTCAGGTACACCCAAGTGACACTCTCAGGTACACCTCTAACACTCCCAGGTACACCTTCTAACACTCCCAGGCCACCTCCCGACACTCCCAGGTACACCTCTGACACTCCCAGGTACACCCCTGACACCCCAGGCACTCCACTGACACTCCCTGGTACACCTCCTGACACCCCAGGTACACCTCCGATACTCCCAGGTACACCTCCGATACTCCCAGGTACACCTCTGACACTCCCAGGTACACCTCTGACACTTCCAGGTACACCTATGACACTCCCAGGTACAATTTTGATACTCACGGTACACCTTGATATTCCCAGCCACCTCCGATATTCCCAGGTACACCTCCGATACTCCCAAGCACACCTTTGAGACTCCCAGGCACTTCACTGACACCCATCGCAACCTCTGACATCCCAGTAACACCTCTGACACCCCAGGTACACCTCTGACACCCCAGGTACACTCTGACACTCCCAGGTACACCTCCACACTCCCAGGACAACTCCGACACCCCAGGTACACTTCTGACACCCCCAGGTACACCCCTGACACTCCCAGCTACACCTCCACACACTCCCAGGTACACCCAGACACTCCCAGGTACACCTCTGACTCTATACGCGGGCACAATAAAACTCACGAGATTAATAAACATTAGAGGAAGAAAAGACCGGAAGACGGCCATAACACGAGGGTATGACGTCACAGTAGGCGAGATGGTGATTGGGCGTGACGTCATAGAAAGGGATGCGAACTAAGGATGAACCTGATGAGTGGTGTGATGACCCACCTGTACCCATCCCTGCCTCCCCTCATCCCTCCCTCACCCATCCCTTACCCTCCCTCACCAATCCCTCCTCCCTCACCTCACCTCCTCACCCACCCATCCCTCCTCACCCACCCCCTCCCTCACCCTCACCCTCCCTCACCCATCCCTACCTCCCTCACCCCCGACACTATCTCCACCATCGACCTTTCCCGTGTTTCAAAGGCTCTGGGTCACTGGTTGTTAGAAGATACGTCCAGTTCATGATGGTTTCTTCCTGGTGTTTATTAGAGGGGTGCTTGAGGCCTCGATTGGGGAGGATGGGGAGATAGGGAGGGAGGATGGAGGAAGGTGAAGATGGAGTGGGAGGTTGAGTAGATAGGAGGATGAGGAGAAGGATGGGAAAGAGGGCAGGAAAAACATTTGAGAGAAAGGGAGATAGAAGGAGAGGTAAGTGTGAGGGGAGGAAACAGCATGAGAAACAGAGTGAGAGTAAAAGGTGGAGGGAGGAGAAGAGAGAGAGGAGAGAGGAGGAGAGGAGAGAAAGGATATAGGATAAAGAAACCACATCGTTCATATCACCATCACCATTCTTATCAAATAATCCATAATGGTATAACATTCCTACATTATACAAATATTTTACACTGATCTAACAAAGCAGTCTGCAATTCCACCCGAGTTCCCACACTGTGTACACACCTACATACGGTAAACTTGACTAAATAAAACCACACACACACACACACACACACACACACACACACACACACACGCACACACACACACACTTACTTACATGAAAACCAATACAAATAAAACAATTCAAATACCTTAAATCATTAATTATACCAAAATAAAAGATGTAATTGATAAACACAAGTACTACAGGTTAATTAAGAGCAGGTGAGTGTAGACAGGTAAGGTTGACAATACCATTACTGCCTGCAACACCTGGTAGGGGGTGGGGCGGTCGACCACAACATACCTGTAAGGAAAAAAAAAATAATCTAATTAGTCAAGGTACAGAGTTGATTTATTTAGTGTCAATTCAAGTTTATTACACGTTCTGTCGTGTGTGTGTGTGTAAGGTTACGTTAAATCTATGTTCAAGTAATCTTTCGTTTCAATAAACTGTTGTATTTTTATTTTATTTTATTGAATTGACACACACACACACACACACACACACACACGGGGTCCTCACCCCCCAGGTAAATATTTAAAGTTCTCTCCTTTGTTTACTTGCTTGCAGCCGATAATCACCCCAGCTGTCACTGTCGCAGGAGGCTGTCACTCTCGTGGGGAAGATGTGCCCCTACCGACCCCAACTGCTGCTTCTTCCCCCCTCCCCACCATATGTCTCTCCTCAACTCCAACTGTGGAGGATTGTGTGAGATTCTGAATGCCTTTGAGGTCGTGCAACAGACACAAGCAGCGACCAGGACCAAGAGACTACCAGAGGACATACGACATTAACTCATGAAAACTCGAAACACAATTCAGTTTTCCTCCTCCTCTCTCTCTCTCCCTCCCACGTACCTTCCGACACTGATGAGACAACACTTGATCATAATGGCATTACACAGACTGAAGACATGAGCACAGACGAAGACAATGAAGGTTGGCTACGTTTATAATACCAAGATGGCGGCTTAATATGGCGTCCAACTACACCTGAGACTCGATTGTAAGTAAATATATTATCTGCTGTCGGTAGAAAGCAGGTGGTGGAGGGAGGGAGGGAAGGAGGTTGTGAGGGAAGGAGGTTGTGGAGGGAGGGAGGTTGTGAAGGAGGGAAGGAGAAGGGAGACAGTTTGAGGAAGGAAGGGAAACAGGTTGTGGAGGGAGGAGTCAGGCAGGTTGTGGAGGGAGGAGTCAGGCAGGTTGTGGAGGGAGGGAAGGAGGTTGTGGAGGGAGAGTCAGGCAGGTTGTGGAGGAAGGGAAGGAGGTGTGGAGGGATGAGGAGGGACAGATAGGGACGATAAGCCAGCATCTCGTTGACTGGTAAGAACTTGTACACACAATATATCTTATTCTACCTGACCGCCGGGTAAACTAGCTCGCGGCCCCACCTGCCCAGATAACATACAACATCTTTCTTCACTATCTGACAGCATCACCGACCCACTGCACCATAAACCAGACTCGAGCACATAACCACTCATCCATCACGTACCGTCACTCTTAAAATAAACACGTCACTTGATAATGCAGACGTCACTTGATAATGGCAGACGTCACTTGGTATGGCTGACGTCACTTGGTAATGGCTGACGTCAGGAATGGCTGACGTCACTGGTAATGGCTGACGTCATTTGTAATGGCTGACGTCACTTTGTAATGGCTGACGTCACTTGAATAAATTATTTGAGAGTTTTGATCCTGTTGTCCATAGCTGTGTCAGGGAGCCTATAGCACATGTACCTATGGCGACTGTGTTCACTACCCCTTCCTCTGCCTCCTCTTCCTCTGACTCCTCTTCCTCTGACTCTCTTCTTCCTCTGCCTCCTCTTCCTGCCTCCTCTTCCTCTGCCTCCTCTTCCTCTGCCTCCTCTTCCTCTGACTCCTCTTCCTCTGACTCCTCTTTCCTCTGACTCTCTTCCTCTGACCTCTTCCTCTGACTCCTCTTCCTCTGACTCCCTCTTCCTCTGCCTCCTCTTCCTCTGCCTCCTCTTCCTCTGCCTCCTCTTCCTCTGACTCCTCTTCCTCTTCCTCTCGGGTTTTTCTCTCTTTCAGGACTCATCTCCCTCGTCCTTCTCATCTTCCTCTTAAATATTATTCATTATTGTTGTTATTGTTATTGGATGTCTCGGCCAACACGGAGAGGGGGGGGGGGAGGGATAGTCAGTGGTCACCCGGCAAGGTCACCCACCTCATCCTTGTTTACCACTTGGTGACACCCGCTCAAGGACGCCACCCTACTGCACCCTACACCAGGTCCTCCACCAGGTCGTCCTCTCCCTCCTGCACCCTGCATGAGGTCGTCCTCCACCTCCTCCTCCACTAGGTCCTTCTCCTCGTCAGCATCCTACACCTCCTCTTTTACTCTCTCCATCCTCCTCCTCTCCCCTTCCCCAACAGCCCTGCCTATTTCTTCCCATCTCTTCTCTCACCCAATCACAACTCCCCACAGTCCTCATTTTTTTCTCTTTTCCAATCTCCAATCCCCATTTCTCCTCAGGCCTTTCCTCCCCACCCATCCAGTCTCCATCTCTCCTCTAAGCTTTACTCTTCCCCATGTCCTCCCTCCCTCCCTTCCCCCCAGCCTCCTATCCCCGCCTCCCCTCCCCAACAGTGCCCCCCTTCCCCATTGATCCTACCCCGGTGTGATCTACCCTCCACTCACACCTGGGCCACCGCCCACTCTCCATCCACCCTCTCTCCACTACCATCCACCTCCTTCTCACCACCACATCCACTCCTCCTCCACTGTACTCATCCAATTCTCCTCCACTACCATCCACCTCTCTCCACCACATCCACTCCTTCCTTCACTCACCATCCACTCTCCCACTACCATCCGTTCCTCTCTCCACCACCATCCATTCTTCCCTTTCACTACTCATCCACTCCCCTCCACTCACCATCCACTCCCTCCACCACCATCCACTCCTCCTCCTCTCCACTACCATCCACTCCCCTCTCCACTACCACCCACTCCCTCCTCCTCCACACACACCCACCCCCTCCTCCACTAGCCTCACCCCACTCTCCTCCACTACCATGCACTCCACCTCTCCTCCACTACCATCCACTCCCTCCTCCACTACCATCCACTCCCTCCTCCACTACCATTCGTCATCAGCCGTACCGTTGGCCCTGTTATCTCCAAACAATGACTTAACACTCACACGACCACCAAGAACACATTTCTACCAGTCATTACCATGCACAGCAACCACTCACTGCCACACCACCCCGCCCAGTTACCAACACCAGTCACGGTCAATAACAACCACAAATAATCACCATTCACACCAATTACACATAAATGGTCATTTAACATCGTCTCTTGACATTATTGAGAGTAGTATCTCCACCATCATGGCCATAAATCATAAACAAACATGGTCCCAGAATGGCCGCCTGGGTGACCCCGCTGCTAGGGTGAACTGGGACGCGAACTGGCAGAATCCACCCGGTATGTGGCCATGAAGAGCGCTGATTGGTTATTGCTCACCACCACTAATCCCCTTCCAAGTATTAAACACAAAACTCTAACCTAACCTAACCTAACCTAACCTAACCTAATCTAACCTAACCTAACCTATAACCTAACCTAAAGCAGCACTACGGTATTGAACGAGGACCAGTCACACTACGTCACATAAGCAAGGATTTTGGTTCCCAGTGACGCGCTTTACCTGTTACGTAAGCCGGCACTATACTGAGCGGCGGGTCACAAGGCGGGTTACAAAGCGGGTCACCAAGCGGGTCACCAAGCGGGTCACAAGGTCATGAAAGAAATGACGCCATACACTGTTCATTACCGAGGTATGTATATGTGGGGAGGGGAGGGGAGGGGAGATGGGGTGGGTGATTGATGGTTCAGGGGAGAAGATGGGAGGGGAGTAAGATAAGGATGGGGGAGGTATAGAATGGAAGAGGAGAGGGAAAGGGATTTATAGGGAAGGAAGGAAGGAAGGAAGGAAGGAAGGAAGGAAGGAAGGAAGGAAGGAGGAAAGGACAAAATAATGAAGAGAAAAAGAAAGAATGACGGAGATAATGAAGGAAAGAAGGAAGGAGGGAAGGAAGAGGATGTGAGAGTGAACCAGATAAGAACCCCATCAGGGTCGAACCTTGGGCCACCCGCCTCACAGTAGCCACTCACTATCACCTACAATCTGCTCATTAGAGGCTCCCTGGCCCCGTGTTTCTCTCTTCCTCCCTAAGTCTTCCTCCTCCTCCTCCAACACCATCATCAGTGGCTCTCTTCTTCTTATTCTACTTCCTCCTCTTCCTAGACGTCATCCCTCTCTTCCTCTTCCACCTTTTCTTCTCAGACGTCCCTCTCCCCTGCCACCATCTCCTCCTCCCCGTAAGAGGGCCATCAGCAAGGAAGCCATCTGGTATCGACGTGATCTTACCCTGCAGTCAGTTGTGGCTAGTTAGTGGTCAGCTCACACACGGGGACAAGTGGGCCAGGTGGTGGTCAGGAGAGGGTAGGATGGTTAGGGGAGGGTAGGTGGTGGTCAGGAGAGGGTAGGATGGTTAGGGGAGGGTAGGTGGTGGTCAGGAGAGGTTAGGATGGTTAGGGGAGGGTAGGTGGTGGTCAGGCGTGGCCGAGGTGAGGTGGTCAGGGGGACAGTGGTGGTCAGGGGACAGGTGGTGAGGTCAGGGGACAGGTGGTGGTCAGAAGGGACAGGTGGTGGTCAGGGGACAGGTGGTGGTCAGGGACAGATGGTGGTCAGGGGGACAGTGGTGGTCAGGCGTGGCCAGTCGGTGATCAGGAGGAAGAGAGGCATTGGTCAAAAGCTAAAAAGAGGAAAGATGAAGGAAAAGGAAGACCGAAGGAAGGAGATGAGAAAAGTGTGATGAGGGGGAGGAACACGGAGGAGAAGAGGAGGAACAACAATAACATCCAAAACAACAACAACAACAACACAGGCCAGAGTCTGTATAAAACCCTAGAGGCATCTATAACTCTCCAGAGGATAAACATAAACTTAGTCTAGGTGAAGGAACAGCAGCAGAGAGCAGGCCAAGAGCAACAGCAGTAAGGAGCAGAAACACTAACGTAAGGAGCAGAAACACTGACGTAGGGAGCAGAAACAGTAGCAGCAGCCATCGACCCCTGAAACGGAGAGGAGATGACACGAGACGAAAACTATAACAGACCATTAGAAGTTGAACTGGGAGAGAGATAGTGGTGGGATCTCTCTCTCTCTCTCTCTCTCTCTCTCTCTCTCTCTCTCTCTCTCTCTCTCTGATCAATAGAAACTAACGAAAATATCCCCTGAATGAATCCACTTTCCTTATAGACCAGAGCCAGGATTCGCCCCAGTCGGGATGGGTGACGTCGTTACTCCTCCAAAGTGGGATATCGTTTAGGAGTGAAGAAAGGAGACAGGTATGATTTAAGATGATATTTTGATTCGAAAGGAAATTTTCTCCTGGATGGGGTGGAGGTTGAGGAGGGGAGGAGGAGGAGACGGGGGAGGTAAGGGTTGGAAGGAGGGGAGGAAGTACAAAGAGGAAGAGGTTTAGGGAAAGAGAAGGGGACAAGACGAAGAGGAGAAGATGATCCCTGTTACACAAGTTTCTCAGCGTCCTCTCACACTCCAACTGCCCCATCCTCTTAATATGAGGAGGAAGAGGAAAGGAAGAGGAAAGGAGGAGGAAGAGGAGGAGGAGGACTGTCAACCCCCCAAAAATTATTTCGACGCCACTTGAGTCCCCAGAGAGCGACCCTCGGCACCACCCCATAAAACGGGGGCCATTTCACTCTAAACCCCCAGAACCCCCAGATGTGACCCCAGTAGAACCCCCTGATGTGACCCCAGTAGAACCCCCTGATGTGACCCCAGTAGAACCCCCCGTCCCCAGATGCTTGACCCAGACCCCCGATGTGACTAGACCCCCGATGTGACCCCAGTAGAACCCCCTGAAGGAGAGGAGAGGAGAGAAATGAGTATAGGAAAGAAGGGGAGGAAGGAAGGATAGGATAAAGGAGACAAATGGAGGATAGAAGAGGAGGAGGAGGAGAGTGACGAATAAGGGAGGTGATGGAGACGGAAACTAATTGGGCAGATCGTGGTGGTGTGATGAGGGACGCTTGGTGGCAGCCTTTGTGTTTATGGATGGGGTGGGTGGGTGGGTGGGTACTGTGTGGATGGGTGATTCGTACTCCTCCCTCACTATCTGTCACTCAGCTGGTCTCTCCCTCACCATCCGTCACTCAGCTAGACTCTCCCTCACCATCAGTCACCACACAAGCACCATACTATCAACAGTTCTCACAGTCAGGAGTTACCATTCACATGCCACTCACACTTAATATATAATAACCCCCTTACATGTGTGCCTGGCCCTCACTCACACACACCGTCACTCATTCATACACTCTCATCTCTCCCTCACTCACTCACTCATTTATACGCTTCCCTCTTCTCTCCCTCCCTCCCTCTCTCTAGTCAACAAGGAGCTCCCTTCACCGTCCACTTGAGATACTGTTACTCGCTATGTTATCTTAACCATCTTACCTGTTATCAACATTAAGGAGCCGTTATCTTAACTATATTAACCTGATATCAATACAAAGGCAGGGAGGGAGAGAGAGAGAGAGAGAGAGAGAGACGCAGGTTCCTTCACCATATAGAGAAACTCCAACACAGCCACCTTGTTTACCTATCAAACACTGTCTACCCATTCACACGCCTCCCTACCCCACACGCCTCGGTCCCTCACACGCTTCGGTCCCTCACACGCCTCCCTACCCCACACGCCTCCCTCCCCCACACGTCTTCCTAACACGCCTCTTTCCCTCACACGCCTCCCTTCCTCACACGCCTCCCTCCCTCACATGTCTCCCTCACACGCCTCCCTCCCCCACACGCCTTCCCTCACACGTCTTCCTCACACGCTTACCTCACATGCCTAACCTAACCTAACCCAACCTAATTTCCTCACTATGTTTTTCCTCTTACGACAGACAGACAGACAGACAGACAGACAGACAGACAGATAGATATTAACCAATCAAAGTCGTGAAAAAATAATCCTTACACAATATCACAACATAAAAAACACATACGTCTTAATAACCAATCAAAATGCGCCGAAACCCACCATTCTAAACCACTAGCCAATTACAATGCGCCAAAATACATCAGCCAATCCACCGTTATAAACCAACAGCCAATTACATCGCGTCAAAAATCACCATCTGCCAATCACAAGCTGCGAAAAAAGTTACTAAAACAATAAACGTCAACTGCTCGTGAGTCCATACGCTTAGATAACCTTACGTTAATCTCTCTCTCTCTCTCTCTCTCTCTCTCTCTCTCTCTCTCTTTTCATCCTCCTCCACCTCTCCTATGTTCTCTTCCCTCTTTCTAGTTCTCTTATACACATCTTCATCTTTCCCTTGTCATCCTCTTCCCCCTTTCTCTGGCCCCAATCTTCCTCCTCTTACCCTCTTCCTCTCCCTCTTGCCCCAATCTTCCTCTTTTGTCCTTCTTTCCGCCTTACTCGTGTCCTGTTTCCCCTTCTTCTTCTTCCTCTTGTCCTCCCCTCCCCCTCTTCACAAATCCCAGCTCAGTCTCGGGGCCCAAATTTTTGTCCTGGGAGGTCAGGTAGTTGATCTTCTCTCTCTCTCTCTCTCTCTCTCTCTCTCTCTCTCTCGCGCGTTTACTGTGTGTGTATCTCTCTCCCATCTGTGTGTGTGTGTGTGTGTGTGTGTGTGTGTGTGTGTGTGTGTGTGTGACCTGACTGGCACCTACTGCTGTAAGTGGCCATAATACACAACAAACCTACCTATTAAAACCCTTATGGTGGTGGTGTAGGGGTGGGTGGGTGGGTGGTGGGTGGTGATGGGTGGGCGTCCTCGTATTATTATTCAGGCCAGTGTTGTAAATATCAGTATTATTGTACTTGGCGGCAGCATCAGAACCTCTCAACACGACCATGTTTGTTGGTGGTTGTGGGGGAGGGAGGGGGGAGGGAGGGGGAGGAGGGGAGGGGAGGAGGGGGGAATGGAGGAGAGATGAGAAGAAGGAAGGGTGGGAGGGAGAGAAAAGAAGAGGACGAAGAAAAGAAAAGAAAAACGTTAAAAGAGTGTAAGGAGAAGGGGGAGAGAGAGAGAGAGACAAGGGAAAGAGAAAAAAGAAACGGAGAAAAGAGTAAAGAAATAAACAAAAAGAACATGGAAGAAATAAAGTAAATAAAGGGGACGAGAGAGAGAGAGAGAGAGAGAGAGAGAGAGAGGAGAGAGAGAGAGAGAGAGAGAGAGAGAGAGAGAGAGAGAGAGAGAGAGAGAGAGAGAGAGACCTCCCAGCTTCCAGACGACGAGGATACAATGGTGGGAAATAGTCACTTGTTCTTATAATGGTTCCGGGAGGAGGGAAGAATTTTCCCTCAGCCCCCTCCCCCCACAACAACACGAGAGGAGGAGGGGCAGGGAGGTGGGGGGGGCGACAGGGGAGGGATGAGGAGGAGGCAGGGAGAGAAGGGGGGGGGTGTATGCCCGTCCACACACACTACCCACCACATGGGATTCCCACACACACCACCCACCACCACCACACCACCACCCCACCACACCACCACCACCACACACACCACCACCCACCCCCACCACCAACCCACCACCACCACACCACCACCACCACACACACCACCACCACCCCACACCAACCCACCAACACCATCACCACCCACCACCATCACTAGCTACCACCATCACTAGCTACCACCATCACTAGCTACCACCATCCTACCACAACCACCATCACTAGCTACCACCATCACTAGCTACCACCATCTCCACAACGACTTACTTCTACCACTCTCACAAGGTTCCTTACCACCACCACCACCCGGAGATGAGGCCCACGTGAACACCTGACGTATAGCGTATGTCACCTGGCTGAAGGGGAACTACGCCACAGGTGCCTTAATCAATCAACGCCCGGTAGGTGACGCTACAAGGAACCGGGAGAATCCATAACACCATACCGGAGAGAGAGAGAGAGAGAGAGAGAGAGAGAGAGAGAGAGAGAGAGAGAGAGAGAGAGAGAGAGATTCTTGTTGATTTCTTCGAAAATGGGGAAAGAAATGGAAGATCCTCACTTCCTCCTCCTCCCATTTCTCCCCTCTTCCTCAAGTCTCCAATTTCATTCACCCACTCCTTTCCTTCCCTCCCCCCCTCCCTCCTTTCCCTTTAATTTTACACCTTCCCTACCCCCCTCAACCCTAAGTAGGTAAACAGCAACTAATTCTGTAAGTAAGAAAGAAAGAAAGAAAAAATAAGATAGAGAGAGATGAGACAAAGAGAAAAAGGAGAGAGAGAGAGAGAGAGAGAGAGAGAGAGAGAGAGAGAGAGAGAGGAAAAAGAAGGAAGACACATAAACAAACAATTCAGTACTCATCACTGGGGAAACAGTCATTAGTTGACAGTTCTCTAAGGTGACAGATACACCTAAGTCTATCACCAAAATCATTATTTCGGTTTGTTTTGTTGTTTGTTTATTGTCATTTGTTTTGTTTATTGTTGCTTCTTTTTTTGTTTGTTTGGTTTTTTATTGCGTTTTTGTTTATTATGTTTAGCTTAGCAGGAATATCACGAGAAGGTAAACAGATTATCCAGAATTGGGAGGTCATGTGCGCAACTTGAGAGCTTATCCCTATCCACCAGCCCCAATCTAGAGCCTCAGCCATGACCCCTCAGAGACCTCAACTTCAACAGATGTCACCACCAGGTCCCACCAGTTGCTGGCCCGGCCCATCACCCCCACTGCAGACACGCCTCATCCTGCAGACACGCCCTCACCCTGCACACGCCTCACCCCTGAGACACAACCTCACCCCAGACACGACCACCTCAATTCTGAGACCTCACCAGAGACACGACCACTAATAGACACGCACCTCACCCTTTAGACACGCCCTCACCCCAGACACGCGGGGTGTGGAAGGCGGGTGTAGAGGAAGGCGTGAGCGTACATTGCGGTGAGGAGGGCGGGCACAGGAGGGGAGGGCGTGGGCATTGGTGGTGAGGGGAGGCGGGCGTAATACTGGTGGTGAGGGAGGCAGTGGGCGTAATGCTGGTGGTGAGGGAGGGCACACTGGTGAGGAGGCTGGCTGTCACCGTGTTATTGGAAAGCGATAAATGACTCCCCGGGATGATGGCCAACTGGACAACGCTTACACCCCTACCTGCTGGGGAGACTAGGAGGGGGAGGGGAGTGGGGGGGAAGGGAGGGGGAGAAAGATAAAGAGGGGAGAAGAGGATAAGGAGAATTGGGAAAGGAGGAAGAGAGAGAGATGGGGAGGAAGAAGGTAGCAAAGGGACAGAAGGAAGGAAGGCGGAAATGGTGGTGGGTGAGTTGTAGTGGACGGACGGACAGGAGATTGGGACGGAGGGTAAGGGGAGGAGGAGGGAGGGAAGGAGGAGGGAGGAACAGGACAATGGGGAGACTATCAGATGACTCTCTCACTCTCTCTCTCTCTCTGTGGGTGAGGCTGCGCTACTCTGCTTATCTATTCAAACAAAGTTCCATCTATACAAAGAAAGTCTCAACCAGTTCAAAAAGATCACCTGTTCAAAGTTACATTCCATTCCAAACTTCCACCTGTTTCCAAAAAGTTCTATTCTGTTTAAAAATCACAATCTGTTCCAAAAGTTCCACTCTGTTCCAAAAGTTCCATTCTGCTCCAAAAAGTTCACCTGTTCCAAAAGTTCCATTCCGTTTAAAAACTTCCACTACAATCAAAAAGGTTCACTCGTTAAAAGGTTCCACAGCAGTAAAACAGTATGGTGCAGTAACCTGTGATTGGTTCCAGACAAGGTTAATTACCTAGAAGATGGTTACACGGCTGTTAAGATGAAGAAGAGGTGGAGGAGGAGAAGAAGAAAGAGGAGATGATGGGAAGAAGGTGATGTTAGAGGAGAAGGAGAAGGAGGAGGGCGAGGGCAGAAGAAGGGAGAGGTGGGGCAGTGAAAGGGAGAAAAGGGAAGGGAGCATTAGCGAAAGTGAGAGATGGAGAGGAAGAGAAAGGTGGAGAGAAGAGGTCACAAAAGGAGAGGACGGAAGAGGTAAAAGACGGGAGGGCGTGACAGGAGGCAGTCCGACAGGAAGTTCTTATGTTACTAGAACTTCATCCTCGACTTCCACACACAAAAATGATGGATATTAAATTAGTCTTCACATGTTCAACACTTGGAGAGAAGGTGAAAGTGTTAAAGTGAACATCTGGAGGTTGTTAGTCTTATGTTCTACCCAAGTAAGCGTGAAGACCTCGTTATCCGGGACCGACATGCTGAAAATACCTGTAAACCGCATATAGAGAATCCAGCATCTCCCCCCCACCCACCCTGCACACGAGCCCTCAACATTATACGCGGTAATTTTATAAGTTTATTTTATTATTACGGCTTTATGAAGTAATTTATTCCAGTTTATTTATTCTTCCGGCTTATGATGGTTGTTTTTCCGTCAATTAAAAACTAACTAGAATAAAATTCGTTTCTTTTGTTTTAATATAAAAGTAATGCAGTATAGAATAATGACACCGTATTTCTTTTCCTCATTCTCTACCTTTTTGCTTATCTTTCTTAGCAATACGTAACTGAACGAAGTAATAATG
>NW_024720633.1:0-23331 GCF_018991925.1 Homarus americanus
GACAGCGGTGGTGAGAGAAAATAGAGTGCACTTGGTAGGCCTCTCCATTGTGGGTGACAGTATGAAAGACAGACAGACAGACATTATCGTGCCATGTTGTTTACCATATCATCACTCATAATATTTAAAGTGTTTACCATGGAAGCTGTGACCCCCCCCCCTCCCTCCCCACATCAATGGCTGCCGAGTTGCGCTGTGACGTGATCCAGGTTTATGGTGGTTACTCCTCCTTTTGGTCTTAACCCGGAAATAGATGTTTATTCTATTTGACAGTGGGTTCACGTGTCTGTTTGTTAATTGCACACACACACACACACACACACACACACACACACACATATATATGAAGGTGTATTGACGTATGGTACACAATGGAGTGGAGCACGATCATTGCCACCGTATCACCACCACAATCACACCATCATCACTACCACCATATAACTACCACTACGACCACCATTACCACACAACACCACTACCACACCACCACCACCACTACGACCACCATTACCACACCACCACCACAACCACACAACCACACCACACAGAACAATCAGTATATTATTTTCACCATCCTGTGAAATAACTACCCAACGTTACCAAGAGACTCGCGTAAGCCTGATGAATCGGTCGGTATCCTTTGGTGGCACTTATTTAGTCGCTACCTAACCCAGTGTCTTGAACCTTCGGTCAATACCTCGACCACAGACTGTACCGAATATTTGCTGGCTAAACTGACCTCCCAAATATTATAGGTTCAGTGTCCATACTAGTGATAATAGCAGCTAGTTCCTCGGTAGCCTGATGTCTTAGATTATAGGTCAGTAGTGGTAGTGACTGCAGAACTTAGTTGCTAGCATGAAGGGTGAGTGGTATCCTTGACTGGTCAGGATGCCTCCTTGGTGGATTTTTTTGTTATCACATAATGTGTGTGGGGGGGGAGGGGGGCATTGTCACCTCCCTCTCTCTGACCTTGGACGCTGGTGCACCGTACTGCTGTGGGTCGGCCATCGTTCATCTGAGTCACCCACTTGTGGCTTGCTTAATGCGATCATTACTTCCATTACCGCCACCATGTGAGCTGAGGGCGAAAAGTCGGATGAAAGTAAAGACGTATCAAGTTTACAGAAAAATATAGAACAAGGTGACAATAAAGGTAGACGTAGCCTTCTCCTTTCCGCGTACCGACAAAATCCAATTGGTCATAATGCTGGCAGTTACTGTGTTTACAACTCTTATACAGATGGATTCACGTAGGGTGGAAACGTGTCCCACGAGACAATGATGTGACTTTACCCCCTGATTAGTGTCATCTTGCTCCAGGGAACAGGTAGGTCATCCTCTTCAAAAGGTCAAAGCATCGTACTCTACAGATATAAGTCATGGGGTTCAAGGGACTGTGTTAAAGTGATTTTATTAATGAACTAATTTATTGTTGTCAGGGAGTTATAACTTCTGTAGAGATGGGTTAAGAGAAGTAATGACAAGCTACTAAATATTCATTCTCGGTATTTACATAAGTTTTGTACACGTATGAATGTTATCCACATATACAGTACATACTCTATATACGAGATTTTTCGTTCTCTTATCATTATTTTTCTTTCTAATTAATCTGTAGCATCAGGTGACAGGCAAGCTGATAGACCTCACCTGAGCCGCATTAGAGCTTCTCTAATGGCAGTAGATTTATTTTTACAAACAATTTTAACTCAGAATACCAGTATTCCAGATAATTACGGAGTGATTTGTTATCCTAACAGCCCCTTATAGTGATGCAGTTTGGTTTAATTTATCTGTCTATCTCTGCTTATTTTTGTCCTATCCGTTTGTCTGTACTCCCACAACATCTATCTGTCTGTCTGTATATGAAGTCAGGTCTAGTATTCTAGTTTAAGTCATGTACGGAGTCCGAATATCAACAAGACCTCACGTGGCCTCCCCTTACTACCCTGATGACTTAAGCTTTAGGTATCGAAGAGGAAGATAGTGATCAAAGGTCAGGCAGCGACACTCTGAGTGATGGTACTCGTTAGCGCGAAGTAATAACTTGGTTGAGTTACAGCTCGACTTATGTAACTCTGACGCACATAACTAGACGTCACTAATTGGGTAGTTTGGGTGTCCAGTGTTTACCTATTGTCTTAAGGCGGGGTTGCCAGCAATATTGTCTTAAGGTTAAGGATGGATAATATCTCTGTCTTCCTCGATATAAAGAAATATTTATCTTTTACTTTACTTAAGACCAGTAAGAGTGGGGGTTGTGTTGTGCTCATTACTGGAGTTATTATGTAATACTTAGGTCCTTGGCCTTGTTCACACAGCATATGAACAGCAAGAGGAACACAGGTTTAAATGTTAGGTTCGTCTTCCTGGCCGCCTCCCGCATTGACCTCACCATTATCCTTCCCGCTACCTTTGAAAGACAGAGGAATCCTTCTTGATGATTGGTCGTCTGCTTTGCCGTTGGTATGTGGGCCGCTTCTATTGCTCGACTTATCCCTTTATCCAGATCTTGGCAGATTATCCCAATTCTTTGCCTCTATACTCGTACAACCTCTGTTTCAGGCTACGTCCTGATCTCCTTAAACTACGTCTTACTGAAGCCAGACTTTACTTAAGTTAGACCTTACTTAACTAACCTCTAACCAGTTCTACTCTTCTCCTAAAGTTACCTAACTTAACCTCGGCTGACCTATCTATTATCTCTAACATCTAACCTTCTCTTCCATTACAGTAACATAACCCACCGCTAATTTAACCTAACCTAACCAACAGTAATATTTGTATGACATTATTATAAAAGAGGTCAAAAATTAGTAATAACACACAAGAGATCTGATGGAATCGTAAATGAGGTATTGATGACGTCAGCCGTGGGGTTTACATTGCCTCAAAGATAGACCTTTAACAGAGTACTTTATGTGTAAATTTTCACCGTTTGATGTATGCAGATTTTTTGTAGGGTTTGATGTATGTGAGTGTATGTGTGTATGTAAATTTAAGTAAACACACACACACATCCCGGTGCTGCCATAGGTACAGTATGGCAACTCACGTCATCAGATAGAGAACGTCGATTACAATAACAATACCTGAAAAATTACGTTAACAAAATTTTCAGGAATAAATTACACTAATGGATATGAATAAGAGGAAAATATACAGGAGACTTAGTAGGTTTTATTGTATAAGCATCACAAAGAATGTTATTACAATGACATTATAATAGAAATTTACTTAAGGTTCTGCATAGATAATGCTGATGTAGTTAAAGTCTCAATAGTGTGTGTATAGGTAAATTTCCTCAACAGGTATGAAAGAAAAGGAGAAATAATAACTGTTGAATGTGTCTCAATGTGAAGGCTACAGACAGCAGGTATAGTTAAAGAAGGTAGTAGGTAGTTATCAAACAGGGAGGTACTACCGCCTGGGAAGATATTGGAAGCATAATGTGTTGTCTAATGGTAGACCCTGCTGCTATATGGCATCACGAAAATTGTGACCAAGTCCCAGGTTGCTCATCTAACTTTCTGCATCATTTACACACAATTGCAGGGTCTCAATTGTTTCCCTTACTTTGACAACACAAAATATATATCGTTTCTCACTCTTGATTTGTTTTTGTTTTTTTCTCCATTCTTTGCAACTCCTTCCCCCCCCTCGTCCCCGATGTGGGTGGGTGACCTGTACCTGGGTGGACTAATGAGTAGTTTACCTGCCGGGTATATGACGAGGAAAAGCGAAATAATAACTTGACGTCTTGTGATGTGCATCTCTCAACAACGCTAATGTTCCCACACCATCCTACACAAGCCTTTGGAATTAGCATATCTAAGAATCCCATTTCCATCACAAGAGACATACACACACACACACGACCCGGGAGCGTCAGCAGTGTCTCCTCTTAGTCCTAGGAAACATCAAGGAAATAGCCACCGGGATCCGTACCCTAATGCTTCTATCGTCACTTTGGCTTTTATCTGGTTATTCTTTTGTGGTTAATCATTGTATTTATTCTCAGCCATAAACCATAGATCATCCGTGTCAGTCTGTCACAAAAGGTGAATGAAAGGGAAGGGCTCGAAGTTCAGGATCCCATCTGTGTGATCAACTGAACCTGCTGCAAGGCTCACTTTACCTTGGTCGTCAGTGGAGCGTCTGAAAGAGTATATTATGTTTGTATGTATGGCTGGAGGCATATAAAACACGTGTCTCAAGGCAGTGAATGAATGGATCTTGTTTACAATGGTAGAAAAGGAAAATTGCATCTGTTGTATGTGTGTGAAAAAGTGTTACATTATAATGGTTTTGGCATCATGGCACAATAAGCGAAAGATTAAATGACGTTTTTCAGACAAAAAATCGAAGAAATGAAAAGGAATTACACAGAAAATGAATCCTTGATATCGCGTCTTCCCTCGACAGGTTGTCATATAGAAGTCACTGTCCGTCCGATCTTCCACTCAATTTGTAAACAATGACATCAGACGAGCATTGATGAACGTTCCCCAATTTGGGTGTTTCAAGAACTCTTCCCTAACGCCCACGTCTCCGCCGGGCCCTCCCATAGGCCATACCATCAGGCCGGGAACAAGAAGCGTCGCACGTGAAAACGATTTTCTGTCAATCTGCTTTTATGGAGTCGTGTAAATGGATGGATGGGTGACAAAATGGATGTACAAGAGACAAGTGTGTAGTTGTAGGAGGATATGTGGTCGTAGAATATGTTGGGGGTATGAGGTCGTAGAATATGTAGGGGGTTATGAGTTATGAGGTAGTAGATATCGGCGAGAATTTGACCCAGCAAGTAAATATCCTGTAATTTTTCTTTTGGCGTGTTTGTTGTTTGTATCAGCTCGCTTTCTCTTACCGTGTACTGTATCCGCACTGCCTCTAACCTAACCTAACCTAACCTACTTGTCCTCTCTTCCTTCAATACAACTTCTTTATTAATATGGACAGTTGTTTCCACGTCTCTTTTATGACAGGACTCGAACACCCTCAACCCGATGTTGCTGTTATTGGAGTCTGTAGAAGCTTCGGTGCCTAAGGCTGTGTTGTGTCCCTCTTGTGTGTCACCCTCCCCCCTCGTGTGTCACCCTCCCTCTCGGGTGTCACCCCCCCCCTCGTGTGTCACCCTCCCCCCTCGTATGTCACCTTCCCCCTCGTGTGTCACCCTCCCCCGCGTGTTTCCCCCTCGTGTGTCACCCTCCCCCGTGTCACCCCTACCCCTCGTGTGTCACCCTCCCCTCGTGTTTCCCCTTGTGTGTCACCCTCCCCTCGTGTGTCACTCTCCCCTCGTGTCCCCCTCTTGTGTGCCCCTCCTCGTGTGTTCCCATCGTGTAGCCCCGTGTGTGTGTCCCTCGTCTCCTCGTGTGTCCCCCTCCCCTCGTGTGTCCCCCTCCCCTCCGTGTTTCCCCCTCCCCCCTCGTGTGTCCTTGTACAACTCATGTAACTGATAATCATAGATGTCTCGTGGAGAACTTAACCAAAATATAGTAGCAGTATTCAGGTCTGATGGGATCACATTATTAGTGGTTTCCCCGACGTGTATTTCTCATAACTGGATGTTTAATATTTTTCATAACTCAATGAAATAAGCTAACTAACTAACATTCATAAATAACACTAAGTTTACATTAACACTGGACCTTAAGTAGATACATTTACTTAACACCAGGAAAGTTGATTGTATAGATATGTAAATACCAAGATATGTGAACACGCCTGACGGCAGGACTCTGTTACCATTCATCGTACCATTTATTCACATGTCTGTATTACTACATATTATTATAGCATGTCTGATATCTATGCTTATGTCTAATGCCTATGTTCACTTACCATGTACCGATGTACTATGTCTGTACCGCGCTAGTCGAGTAACTAGAAGACCTTATTTATTGTCCTAGTAATGTCTAGCAACTCTCCTTGCCTAGCTAGCTAACTTCCCTCAGATCGGCTTCGGCCTGCCTACGGCACGGGGTCCTTTTTGCTTGTCCCTGTTTTTCTGTACCTGTTGGTTATCCTGCCAAGTCTTGTACTACTTATTGAATTTATCTACTGCTCGTGCCCTGGAGTTTCAAGAACCTTGTCTAGGATTGCATCCCACCACATGGCGCAGTTTGAGTAGCTCCAACACGACAGTTGACAAGTCTCAAGAGCCGGCCTCGTCTGTTTCCCGCTCCTCCTCTGTTTCCTGCCCAGAAGATATACTCCACAGTGCCCCTGGATTTAAAGTGCTTTGTGACCTTGTGAAGTGCCCTAAGTGAAGTGCAGTGCCTTTCATGTCTGTTTGCTATGTTTCTGGGGCCCTACAGGTAGCAGAAACCCTTTTAGCCCAGTTTTCAAGAGAGCACCTTAGGCATACATCCTCCGTCTGCGCCGGCCCGCAAGCCACTGCCCCCCCCCCCCCTTCGACTGAGTCATCACCGACATCTCGCCCAGGCGCGCGGAGGAATACACCGCCGCCAGCCGCCTCCTCTCACTTCACAAATATTACAGTCAATACTCTTTTACTTGCCCGCCAGTTCCTGCACTCAGGCAAGTACATTGACGAAAACATAGCACTTCACCTTATTCTCCTTGTCTTTCCCATCGCAACCATACCAAACACGAGATGTCTGACCACGACGATTTGCTGGGAAATTTATATGAGGATCATGAGGAAGACGAAGCCTCACAGACCCTCCCACCCCCCCTCACGCCTCACACGCCGGGCGCGCCAAATTCAAAGGATGGGAGCCAGGATATATGTCAGTTAATTCACTTCCTACAAGTTTCCCAAGAGAAGGAAGCCCAAAGACGCCAATTAGAGGAGGAAAAACGACGTCAAGAGGAATTGTCAAGACAGTCAGAGGAATCAGCTTACCGTCTTCAACTTCAACAACAACACCAAGCTGATAACCGCAAATTCCTGGAACTATTGGAATTGCTGGCAACGAGGACAACTTCACCAGCTGCCACAACCAATTCGCCAGCTTCAGCCTCTTCATCTATCCTTCAGACAACGCCTCCTCACACGTCACCTATCCCCCTTGGGTATACCTCAGTGCCTTCTCAACCACCTGCTCCAGTCTCAATTCTCGTCGACCTCTCCGTACCTCCTCCATTACCTGCCGTCTCGAGTACACCCCTGCACAGCAAGTCTTCAGTTCCCAGCCCCCCACCTCTTCAATCTGATGCAATATATCAAGTATACCGTCAATGGCGACGTCGTTTCGAAGACTTTGCTGTTATGTCTGACCTCAACCGAATGCCCCCTCATAAACAACTCATCCAATTAAGATCGTGCATTTCCCTCGATGTTCAACGCCTCCTAGAGCACACGCTAGCCATTCCCCCTGATTCCCCCATGTCAGTGACAGAGGTTTTAAACGCCTTGCAGAGTCATTTCCGTGGCCTCCGCAATGAAGCTTTGCGTCGTAGGGAACTGCTATCCTGCAAACAAGCTTCTGGGGAATCATTCTCAGACTTCTACGCACGACTTAAGGACCTAGCAGCCGAGGTGGACCTATGTACAGGCGATCCTGTAACCTGTGCTGAGATCCAGCTCAAGATGATCTTGCTGATGGGTGTACGTGACGAGGACCTGCTTCAGAAACTCCTCACCCTCGACGCCGCCTCTTCCCTCACCGACTTCGTCACCTGTTGCAGGTCGTATGAGGCCACAAGAGAGGCTGCCTCAGCTATACACTCATCGCCATCTCAAGTTCACGCCGTTTCCACCTACAAGAGGAATCAACGCCAGATGCAGACGGCGTCCTCTCCACGGCCCCCGTCACAGTCACCAGTTTTTTCTCCCGAATCCTGCAGAAACTGTCAGCGCCAGCATGGTCCAGGAAAGTGCGCCTGCGGCTGATAGTAAATGTCGAAACTGCGGGTTTCAAGGCCATTGGCCCCGCACAACTCGATGTCCTGCCAACAAGGTCTCATGCAACGCTTGCAACAAGCAAGGACACTTCGCCAAGTGTTGCAGGTTCACCAAGAAGCCTCCATCTCCAGGTCAAAACGTCTCTTCACAGCCCGACAGAACGTCCACACCACCGTCTCCCAAGAACAACAAAGGATGCCGACGCGTGGATGATGCCTCGAGTGACAGGTCCCCCAAGCCCGTCAATGTTCGTCTGTCCTACGGTACCAACTCTTCCAACCTCCTGATGATACCTGACACGGGCGCGGACATCACGGTGATTGGACCAACACACCTGGACGCCCTCAACATTCCCAGGAGTAGCCTGTCACCCACAGCCATGAACGACGTGCTCACAGCGGACGGGTCCCCGATGTCTCCACCTTTGGGTTGCTTCAAGGCAACACTACAGCTCGGTCCCAAGTCTTGCCTTGCCACAGTCCACGTCCATGAGGGCATCCAAACCCCTCTCTTGTCATGTGGCCATTGTCAGGACTTGGCCATCGTCTCATCCGAGTTCCCAAAGCCCATCCTCGCCGTGACACACCTCAACAGGTGTGCAGAGATACCTGTTTCAGCCATGACCACACCTGCTGCCGCCCGGGAGTTCTTTCTTCGTCAGTTCAGCGACGTCCTTGTCTCCAAGTCCGACCTCCAGAAGACGCCGCTCAAGAAGATGACAGGCCCCCCGATGAGAATCCACCTCAAGCCTGGCGCGACGCCTTTCGCCATCCACACACCCAGGCCTATCCCCTTTGCCCTACGGGACAAGGTGAAGGCGGAGCTCGATTCTCTGGTGCAGCAGGGGATCATCAGACACGCCGGTGAGGAGCCCTCCGAGTGGTGCCACCCTATGGTCTTGGCACCCAAGCCTGTAGGTGTTCGCATCACAGTGGACCTCACCCATCTCAACTCGCAGGTCTCCCGTCCCGCCCATCCATCGCCTACGCCCATCCAAGCAGTCCGCAGCGTCACCCCGTCTGCAAAGTTCTTTACCACGGCGGATGCACTACATGGGTACTGGCAAGTCGACCTGGCGGAAGAAGATCGCCACCTCACTACATTCATCACGCCCCACGGCCGCTTCCAACACTGCCGCGGACCCATGGGCTTCGCAGCAACGGGGGATGCGTACTGCCTCCGTGGGGATATGGCTCTGCAGGGTGTCACCAACTGCGTGAAGGTCGTAGATGACATCCTGCTCTTCGACGATGATCTCCCGGCCCACTTGAACCGAGTTCATCTGATGCTCACAAGATGTCGTGCCCATGGTATCACCCTGAACAAAGATAAATTTGTGGTCGCCGCCTCCCAAGTTAACTACTGCGGCTACAACATCTCGCCAGAGGGGATCTCAGCTGATGAGGAGAAGGTCAAGGCCATCAGGGACTTCCCTACTCCAGCGAACCTGACCGACCTTCGCTCGTTTATGGGCCTGGTAAATCAGCTGGCCGACTTCTCCCCTAAAATCGCCACATCAGCCCAACCTCTACGCCCCCTCATGAGCCCCAAGCGCTCTTTCCTCTGGACTCCTGACCACGACCTAGCGTTCAGGAATGTTAAGAAGGCGTTGCTGTCACCACCAGTCTTGGCACCCTTCGACCCGTCCTTACCAGTGGTCCTCCAGACCGACGCCTCCTGTCTATACGGCCTCGGATATGCCCTCCTTCAAGACCACGGCCAGGGTAGACTGCGCTTAGTTCAGTGTGGCTCCAGGTTTCTGACCGACACGGAGACCAGATACGCCACCATCGAACTAGAGATGCTGGCAGTCGCCTGGGCTATGGCCAAGTGCCGCCTTTACCTGTTCGGCCTTGGGCATTTCACCCTCATGACGGACCATCGCCCGCTCATACCCATCCTCAATCACTACACGTTGGACGCCATCGAAAATCCTCGCCTCCAACGTCTCAAAGAGAAGACCGCCCCTTACGTCTTTACAGCTGTGTGGCGCGCCGGGAAGCTTCTGTGCATACCAGACGCCCTCTCCCGAGCCCCTGTTAGTCGCCCCACACCTGAAGATGAAGTCGACTGTACCACGGCCGCGGCTCACGTTCGGTCTTTAGTGACACACACAGCCACTTCTCTTGCTGACAAGACGACGACGACGCCCTCCATCGAAGACGATAGGACTCTCCAGGAGCTTCGCATCGCTGCCGCTCAAGACCCGGCATACGTCCAACTCCTCGACTACGTCTCCGCTGGATTCCCCACCAACCGCTACGACATTCACGCCTCCGCCCTCCCCTTCTGGAAGCTAAGGGATAGCCTCTATGCGGACGGAGAGCTGGTGTTGTACGGCCCCAGGATCGTCGTTCCCGCTGCCCTCCGCCGGCGCACCTTATCCCGCCTCCATGACAGCCACCGCGGCGTTGAAGCCACCAGGCGCAGAGCCCGTCAGACCGTCTTCTGGCCTGGTATTGACGCCGATATTAAGAGCACGGTTGAGGCCTGTGAGCCTTGCCAGCAACTCCAGCCCAGCCAGCAACAAGAGCCGTACCTGTGCAATGACCTCCCGAAGCGGCCCTTTGAGTCTGTGTCCGCCGACTTCTTTCATGTGGCCGGAAAGTCTTTCCTGGTGGTCGCCGACAGGCTCTCTGGATGGCCCGTGGTAGTTCCCTGTGGTCGGGACACCGCCTCTTCCAGGGTCATCCGGATGTTTTGTTGCTTCTTCCGGGAAGTCGGAGTGCCTCTCCGCCTCCGAACCGACGGTGGGCCCCCGTTCAATAGCCACGAGTTCAAGAGCTTCGCCGAACGCTGGGGCGTCCACCACATCGTCACCTCCCCTCATTACCCGCAGGCGAATGGCCACGCCGAGGCAGCGGTAAAGTCCGTAAAATACCTCATCCTCAAGACAGCACCGACGGGGAACCTGGACTGCGAGGAGTTCGACAGGGGCCTACTAGAACTCCGTAACACCCCTACCCCTGCCGGACGCTCTCCTGCCCAGGTGTTGTATGGCCGCCCCCTTCGTACTTGTGTGCCTGCCCACCCCCAGTCCTTCTCAGATGAATGGCAGATCAAGGCGGACGAGTGTGACCGCCGTGAGGCTGCCCGGATGGCCCAAGTGACAAGCCACTATGACGCCCACGCCCGCCCCCTTCCCAGGTTGACCGTCGGCCAGCAAGTACGAATCCAGGACCCGACGTCACACCGCTGGGACAAGGTCGGGGTCGTCATGGGCCGTGGCGAGTCCCGTTCGTACCAAGTCCGCCTCCCCAGTGGTCGTGTGTGGTGGCGAAACAGACGCCATCTCCGCCCAGTGCCATCCTCTAGTGACGAACCTTCCTCCCCGTCCCCTGTGCCCCCTTGCCCAGACCAGGAACGAAGGTCGTCAGTTGATCCTCCCATTGTCCCTCGCCGCTCCCCCCGACTCATGGAAAAAGAGTCCGTAGCCGCTCGAGATTGCACTACGAGCGTAAAGGGGGAGGGAGGTGTATAGATATGTAAATACCAAGATATGTGAACACGCCTGACGGCAGGACTCTGTTACCATTCATTGTACCATTTATTCACATGTCTGTATTACTACATATTATTATAGCATGTCTGATATCTATGCTTATGTCTAATGCCTATGTTCACTTACCATGTACCGATGTACTATGTCTGTACCGCACTAGTCGAGTAACTAGAAGACCTTATTTATTGTCCTAGTAATATCTAGCAACTCTCCTTGCCTAGCTAGCTAACGTCCCTCAGATCGGCTTCGGCCTGCCTACGGCACGGAGTCCTTTTTGCTTGTCCCTGTTTTTCTGTACCTGTTGGTTATCCTGCCAAGTCTTGTACTACTTATTGAATATATCTACTGCTCGTGCCCTGGAGTTTCAAGAACCTTGTCTAGGATTGCATCCCACCACATTGATGACCTTAGAAAAAATCTGTAGCATTAACTTTGTCTTTTAATATGTTCTTAGCTAAATGTCTTTAGTTAAGGTAAAATCTCGGTGTTATTTCTTGACGTTATTTCTTACATCTTAAACCAACCCTTTAGGTACATGATTATTTTTTTCATTAACGAGGAATATTTTCATCATAACACCGTATTAATAAGCGTGAGGCAATATGTACCAAGAGGATTCATTAACGCTTCACGCTCCTGGCACCCTGTTGTACCCAAGCCATGATACGTTCTTCACGCTAATGGTAGGAAAAATTAAACCCTTTGAGTGTATTACCTTTACGTAAATGAATTCTTCGAGTTCTTCATTACCTCCTCTAACACGTGACTCTAATAACACGTGTATGTCTCTTGAGTTATTAAATGTCTTGTTATTTATGTCTGTGATGAGTTGATGCCACTTTTCTTGGGTACTTTTACTCATCATGTCTACCTGTACTTTTTTCCTAGGTATTATTATTTTTTCCATTTCCCACATTACTTTTTTAATATATCTCGTTACTTTTTTCATTGTTCCCATTACTTTCTATCATCTTCCGTCACTTTTCTGAGCTAACTGCAATTTTCTTCATTTCTCCAGTGTCTCTCTCTTCATCGGAGCTTCCTTATGTCACTTTTCATTATAACTCACTGACGTCACTTTATATCAGAACGCAATAGAAGCTACCCAGATTGACCCGTGTACAGAGGAAAGAGTATTGACCACACACACACACACACACACACACACACAATATTCCTCCATCTATTGTGTGGTGACTAAGTTTCCCTCATTGTCAGGCAGGGGCCATTAACTATGTCCCCAGCATGTGTTAAGTAGCAAGGTGGTGGTAATGGTGGGGGAAGTGATGGTGGTCATAGTGGTGCAGGTAGTGGTAGTAATGATAGTGGTGATAGTGGTTGTGATAATGGTGGTGTTGGTGGTGGTGGTGGTGGTAATAGTGGTGGTGTTGGTGGCGGTAATGGTGGTGGTAATAGTGGTGTTGGTGGTGTTAGTGGTAATTGCGATGTTTGTGGTGGTAATAGTGGTGGTGGAGGTGGTAGTAATGGTAGTTGAGCACTCGTCAAGACCTAATAAAACGCGGAGAATAACGTCCGTAGAATTATCGGTGACGCTATCGCATTTTAACAGCTGGTTTGTTGTTTATCAAGTTTCCTCTTATTCCTTTTCTACTTTTTATATTTCATCCTTCTTTTTTGCCTTTTTTACCAATTTCTTTTAGTTCATTTTTCTGTTTTTTTTTTAAAGATTCAATGGATCGCCTTTTCTTCTATTTCGGATTTTGAAGACCAAACTAAACAAAATCAAGTCCATTAAAAATTTTTGTAAATTTAATCATTTATTTTTTTTTTTTTGTAATCTGTTCTTCGCATTCATCAGATATTAAATATAAAATCGTCATTCACTATACCAGTGGTTCTCAACCTTGTTTGCCCCATGCACCCCTTTCACCATATGTCAGAATGTCATTCCCCCCTCCTTTCCAAGATTGTCTGCCTCAAAGAGTGCATTCCAAATAATATGCATATAATACTGAAAATCCTTTATTTTTTTCCATATTAGTACAAATACATTTACAATTTTACATGGATTATTTTTATAGTGGAGTTTTACAAATTAAATGCCAATTGAAAATGTTGATGGATTTATAAAACTTGAATAGAAGTAAAATAGTTTTTTTATATTTATAATGAATTACTTAACAGACCAAACTGAAGCATAATGCAATAAACAAAAAGTTCAATAGAATACCAGGATATTGTAAATTTGTAATTAATCTTATTCAGATGAAGATTACAGTCAATGAGAAACCTGTGATTGTTTTTTCTTCGCCAATTCTGGGATATGCGGAGGAGTGCTTGAAAGGGCACAACGCAGGTCATTTTCTACCTCTAATCTACTACGTTGCTTCGTTTTAATTTGCAACAGAGTTGAAAAGCCTGACTCACAAAGATATGTCGACACAAACGGAAGCAATGCACGGATAGCTCTTTCTGCCACTTTTGGGTAGGAATCGCACATCAAGGGCCAAAATTCTGTGATTGATTTCTCATCGAACATACCTCTTGCTCCCGAATCAGTTTTCAGCTCCAGAAATTCATCTTGACAATCATCAGGAACTTTTTCAACTGACAATTTGAATGGATTTCGCACTAAATGCAACTCATCATCACTGAGTTCAGGAAAATATCGGCTGAATTCATTTTCCAGTGTATCAAATGCTGTAAAATTTCATTTTTTGCAAATTGTGGAAGCACCTTGTCTTCACCACCAACAACAAGAACGGATGACATTTTCTCAAACATTGCAACATTTTTTATATTAACCTTTCTCTTCCAATTTTTCAGCTTGCTCATGAAAGCTTTCAAGGCATCCATGAATTTTATGATGTTTGTATTCCTTCCTTGCATCTGAAGATTCAGTTTATCCAGCTGCTCAAAAATATCAACCAAATAGGCAAGGCGCATGAGCCATTCCTCATCATCCAGCCAGGCAAAAAATTCCATCTTACCCTGAACTTCAAAAAATAATTTGAGCTCATCTCTAAGCTCAAATATTCGCTCAGTTACATTTCCTCTTGACAGCCATCGAACATTTGTGTGGAAAAGAAGCAAATAATGGGCTGCATCCATGTCGGTACATAACTGCTTGAAAAGTCGTGAGTTGAGAGCTCCTCCTTTGACAAAATTCACAATTTGAATTGTTTGATCCAAAACCTTCCCTAGCGGAGCTGGAAGTGTTTTTGAGGCCAGTGCCTGACGATGGATCATATAATGAATGCCTTTCACTTTTGGAGCTCGCTTTTTCACACAAACTTGAAATCCTGATTTTGTCCCCAACATAGCTGGTGCTCCATCTGTACAGCACCTACAGATATTATCCCACAAAAGATTTTCTGATTCAAAGAAAGATGAAACCTTTTCCAAAATATACGAGGCCTTGGTAGTTGTTTCAAGAGAAGAACAAAAGAGAAACTCCTCTTTAAATGAACCTGAGTGAACATACCTTGCTAACACCATCAACTGGGAACACGATGCCACATCAGTCGATTCATCAAGTTGAATTGAAAATAAGCCAAATGCTGAAGACTTGATCTCCTGCACAACTTGATCCTTGATGTCAATGGCCATATCGCTGATCCTCCTTTGGATAGTACTGTTTGATAGTGGAACCGCTGCAAGTTTTTTCTCCAATCAATTTCCCAACACAATTTCCACCATCTTGAGAGAGCAAGGTTTGATCAAATTTTCCCCAATTGTATGTGGTTTTTTCTGCTTTGCTATCTCCAGTGCTACGACATAAGAAGCTTCAGTAACCTTTTGGTTTGTTTCTTTGAATGCCCCTGTTGAATCCAGCTTCATCTTTTTGAGAGCATTCCCATGACGTTCAAAAAAGTTTTGGTCCTTGTCCTTGTGTTGAGGATGAACATTCTGCAAATGTCGCCTCAACTTTGTTGGTTTCATAGAATCATTTGTCAAAGCTTTACTACAAATAACACATTGAGGCCTTTCTTCTCCATTGATGATGATGGATGTGAATCCATATTCAATATATGAATGATCGTACCCTCTTTTTTTGACACTCATGATGGGCTCCAAATTCTGTAAATAAAAACAAGAAAAAGTCAAAACTATAAATGGATATTTTCACAGATAAAAAAGTGAAATATTTGTCTTTATTTTTTATTTAATCAGCAACATGGCTGGCATTAAGAAGTAAATAATGCCAGTGACGCACAAAAAGAATATGTGTAAAATACACAAATATGGAGATTATGGTCCATGTTAACACCACAAAAACTAGAGAAGCACAGTCACCAATGTGAGTGCGAAACCACCAAAATAGTCACAAAAAGTGGCAAAAAACACAGGAGCTAACGGAGAGAAAACCCGGCGTGACCTCTCAGTAGCGCGGATCATTGAAGACTGCTCAGAACTGCAAGCAGGGGTGCAGCGGCGTCGCTTCATCGAGAAGATGTTGCCAGTTGCTGGCCTCCTGGTTGAATGAATGCTCACAGCGTGGAGCTTGCTGGAGGAGGTGTTGCTTGTTCAGGAAGATGGGCAGAATGAGAGCTGGTTGGTGAGGACAGCTGGTGGGTCGCCATGCTCGCTGGCGGGAGCGAGGACCGCCAGGCAGGCAAGGAGAAGCGAGGGGCCGCCAGGCAGCGGCGGAGGAGGAGGTGTTGCTTGTTGTAGAAGTGAGGCCGGAATCAATCTCAATGGAGAGACAGAGCTTATATACCTAGCAGACGTGAGTCACCTATGAGTCACGTTGGGAAAACCCGAGAAGTAACCGGTCTTTGGCTCGGTTGCTAGGATACGGCGGCGCATCTGGTGACGCCGCTCGTTTGGTTGCTAAGGAAAGCGTCGCAGGTGGGATGCAGCTATGCAGTTTGTAGGGGAGACGTCCACTACAGGGTGTAGGGGGTGGGGGTACTAGTGACAGGAGGCTAGGTCTAGGACTCTAAGCAAAGCGTAAGCTTTCGTAAGGGTACTTGCAGACGGACCACTCGGTGGCGCCTATATCTTTCCTTTGTGGCAGCCCTGTCTATGGGTAATCTATTTTGATCCTTACGGTTCAGGAGCTTGTGGTGAACGGTTTGATAGGCTGCTTGCAGCAGGTAACCGATGCATACTGAATTTTGTGCCGCCCTAGGGAGCTCAAAGGCAATAAAAAGATCAACATTCTAACAATTTGAGTTTGCTAATCTGTGGTCCCAATTCCCCCCCTTGAAAACCTGAAATCCCCCCCTGGGGGGAAATCCCCCCTGGTTGAGAACCCCTGCACTATACATTACACTTCAGGTTTAGCGTCTACTAGTGAGGAAGGAAATCAATTCCTTGGCAAACATCTAATTCCAAGAAAAACGACTGCAGCCTTGTCCGTGTGTGTGTGTGTGTGTGTGTGTGTGTGTGTGTGTAATCGATCCCTGTGTATCTTGCTGTAGTCTGGTACCTGTGGACATAATGAGTTACCTAGTCTGTTTTTTTCGTGTAATCCGGAATGTAATCTAAACTTAAGTGAACCTGCATTTCGTCTAATCTAAGTGTATTTCATTGTAGTTACCTTCTGGGTGTCGGTAATCCTGTGTGTCGTGTGAATTAATGGGCGGCGTAACCTGGGTGTAGCGACCTCCTGGGTGTAGAGCCAACCTTGTCAAATGTGGCCATAATGCCTGAGGCGGAGTCGTACTGTATGTTTGTTGCTTACCCGCTGAGTCACTCCTCGACCCCCAGCGTGATAAAAGGCTCCAGGGAGATTTATTTGTTATGTATGGAAACAACGTAGATTTTGTGATAATTTCTGACAGTAGAAAAAATTAAGTGATTCAGTGTGAGAAGAAATGAAGCAAAATGATGAATATTTTTTTTTTTTTAGATTAATTACATTCAATGTTGTTATTACCGGTCATATAAAGACTAAGATAGACTATATAATAATAATACAGGTAGATTTTTTTACATTTGAAACTAATTAAGGTAAATAAATTATTTGCTTCCGTGTATTCCTAAGCTTTATTAACAAACCTCTTTATTCACGTACTCAAGATAGGTCCAAACAAGAGATAATAACTATACAAAAATTATGGAAGGGTAGGTTCAAGATTGTTGAAAGGGGAATTATATACCTGTAACACCATTAATTATACTGCTGGTGACCGTGGTTGGTGGGATCAAATTATACCAGTATTTATGTTGCTTCTTGGTTGATATTCCTACACGTTAGTTGTCGACCGTGTAAATCTGGGTGTTTTATTTTGTCTCGGGTAAGTGAACGTATGAGAGGGACACACACACACACACACACACACACACACACACACACACACACACCACTGAATGAACACTACTGGGGGAAAAATTAATGACTCGTATCCTCATTATCAACAAGTGCGTGCGTGAGTCAGGTAACACGATCTTTTCCTTAGTGGTACAGGGGTCATATATACAGCTTGTGTAACTGATGGCGAATTGTGATAGATGTTGGATTTCTGTCCCCCCCCCCCCAAAAAAAAATTATATATATCTATATATATATATATATATATATATATATATATATATATATATATATATATATATATATATATATATATATATATATATATATATTTCATCTAGATCCACAATGGAAACGTGGATAAGATAAATTTTGATAAAATCACACAGGAAAAAGGGAAACAATGGGGCACCTTAGCTTTCGTCGTTATTCAAGACATCTTCAGAGGCAACTTAATTACAAGGACTGAGAGAGGCTTATGTACACACCTTACAAAACACTAATCCATACACCACCACCACCGCAAAAACAAGAGGAGCTTATAAGAAAGGGCGAGGTAACTAGTCATGTTAAGTCAGGTAAAAAATATATAAGACCCACTAATCATCTATCCTACATCTACCTCAAATGTTTTCAAAGTATTTTTAACCTTGGACATTTGAAAAATAAATTTGTGTACCATATAAGTTTTGTACTGACCAACATTAAGGTTTATGGAATTAATTTCTCTAATCAAACTTGATTCAACCATAAATCTTTCTGTGACACACGATGATTTATACACTTCGTAACTGTTTTCCCAATCAATGGGATGATTATTGTTCCTTTTATGAACGAACAGTGCACTGGTTTCAGATACGGTTCTAATATTGTACCTGTGCTGTTTAATTCTGAGTTGCAATGCTTTCCCAGTCTGACCCAGTTGCTACCTGACCCAGCTGAGTTGCTACCTGACCCAGCTTGGAGAAGGTCGTGCCCGCAAGTGCTCCCGTTAGAGACCAAGGAAAATGGCCGCCTTGGATCGTTGTGTCTTGGGGGAAGAAGAGGGGAGTGTGGGGAAAGACGACCTCTTTGCCACTCTGTTAAGGCAGCTGGGGCAGTTGAGGAGTGAGGTTGACACTCTAATGGGGGAAATTGAAGCCCTCAGGACGGAACTCCTTCAGGTAGGTGTCCTGCCTAGCAGGACACCTGCGAAGGAGGAGCAGGCGTGGAGAGTGGTTGTCTCCAACGGGACTAGGGTCAGGCTCAGGAAAGCTGACCAGGGTGTGGAGTGTAGTAACCCTTACCAGGTGCTGCAGGAAGCAGGCGAGGAAGAGAAGAGGCAGGACGGTATGGATCAAGGAGAGTAAAGGGCAGTTGTACAAACCCTGCCCACAGGTAAGGTCGTGGTAGTTGGGGACAGCCAGGTGAGGTTTGTAGATAGGGCTTTTTGTGCGAGAGATAGGAAACGTAGGACTAGGGTGTGTTTTCCTGGGGCTGGGATAGGGCATGTAGCTGGGAGGTTAGACAGGGTTTTCTCAGGGGAGGGTACCAATCCAGTAGTGTGCCTTAGTGTGGGAGGAAACGACATAGGTAAGGTTAGGAGTGAGGAACTTTTCAAGAGGTATAGGGAGGCGCTGGGGAAGATTAGAGATAGGGGAGGGATCCCGATAGTATGTGGTGTCTTGCCTAGAAGAGGGGTTGGTCGTGGATGGCTGTCCAGGGCAATTGCTATTAATTGCCGACTGGAAAAACATTGTGCAAACAATGGTTGGGCATTCATTGATGACTGGCAACGATTTTATGGCAACGACTACCTGTACTGTCGCGACGGAGTACACTTGTCTCGTGAGGGGGTAAAGACGTTGTCTGCATCCCTGGAGCGTGAAATTGTCACTCAGAAGGGGGGGTTTCGCCAGTAGAGAGGGGTCGGGGAAAATGGGAGTCAAAAAACAAGCAGGTCCTGGGAAGTAGTGAAACAGAAGTAGATAATGCTGAAAATATAGTTAGTCATAATAACAAACATCAAAGTAATAAATGTAAAACAAATAGAAACGGAAGAAATATATTGAGTGTTTATTATACTAATAGTAGAAGCCTGTGTAACAAGATGGACCAGCTCAGGGCCATTGTTAGTAAAGAGAACATAGATATAATTGCAATAACGGAAACATGGATAAATTCAAACAGCAAGCATTTTTTAGCAGAATTTCATATTCCAGGATATAACCTATTTAAATTTGACAAGGTAGGAAGGAGAGGTGGCGGTGTAGCAGTGTATATCAGGGTGTCATTAAAAAGCGGCAATAAATCAAACATTAAAACAAATAGCGACAATGAAAGTATTTGGGTAGAGATTGGTGAGGGCAGTGAATCCGTAGTCATTGGTGTTATATATAGACCACCTAATTTGAGTAGGAACGATGGTAAATTGCTATGGGAGGAAATAAAGAAGGCATCTGATAGAAACAATGTATGTATTCTAGGCGATTTCAACTTTTCAGGCATAGATTGGAAAAATCAACTTAGCGATAATGAATCTGAAGATTTTCTAGAAGTAGTACAAGATAGTTTTTTATATCAATTCATAAACTCGCCCACTAGAGGAAATAATATCCGATTTAGTTCTCAGTAATAATGAAAATCTAGTAAAAGGTGTTGGGATTGGAGACGAACTAGGAAACAGTGATCATAAAGCCATATATTTTAACATAATATGGGATGGCAGGAAGAAGGAAAATTCGGCCTTGATCCCAGATTTTAGGAAGGCTAATTACGGTAGCTTAAGGAGAGACCTAAGGGATGACCCTATGGTCAAAAGATTAATCCCCCCCACACCTCTGGAAACTGTCAACTTAGGACGGGATAACCCCGAATTTAATTTAGCAGCTACTTATGAACAATTTATTGCGACAATCAATAATGCCCAAAATAAACACATCCCTAAAAGAAAATTCAGATCGATATGGAACCAACCAAAATGGATGAATAATAGACTCTTAGATCTTTAGGGAAAAAGAAAGGAGTATAGAAAAGTTAAGAAAGGCGAAAATCACTTACTTGAAGTTTACTATCCAAGAACCCTAATAACAAGACAGGTAAAAACAGAAATTAGGAAAGCAAGAGAATTATGAAATCAAGGTAGCGGAAACGAATCGAAAAATAACCCCCAAAGCTTTTATCAACTGTATAAATCAAAGGTTAGAGATACAATAGGTCCCCTTAAAACTACGACAGGAGAAATGACTGATGATGAGTTAGAAATGTGTAGTACGTTAAATAGTCATTTTCGCTCCGTGTTCACAAATGAAAACCTAGCACAGTTTCCAGAAGTTCATAAGGTATATAACGACAGTATAGAAAATATGTTGATGAATATCAATATTACTAGTAACGATGTGCTTAAAGTAATTAACAAACTGAAGCCTTATAAATCGCCTGGTCCAGACGAGGTATATGCTAGAATATTAAAAGAATGTAGAGATGAGTTGAGTAATCCATTAGCAGTTTTATTTAATAAGTCATTAGAATCGGGCCTAGTGCAGGAAACTTGGAAACTTGCAAATATGGTCCGATTTTTTCAAAATTGATAAATCAATAGCATCAAATTACATCCCATTAGTCTCCGTCTCAATCACTTGGCAAGTTACTAGAAGTCAATTATTGCTACAAAAAATCAAGAAGTCACCTTAGAGCATTCAACTTAATTCATTCTTCTCCTTGGGTTTACTTAGGGGACGTTCTTGTCTCTAAGAATTTACTTAGCTTTTCTCAGAGTATATATAGGCGGTAGATAATGATAAGTCATATGATATAACAATTTATTTAGATTTCAGTAAGAAGCATTCGATAGGAGTCCATAAGAGATTGATAAGGAGGTAAAGCACATGGAATAAGGTGGATCAGTAAAATGGATTAGGTCATGGTTAACTGGTAGGAAACAAGAGTCAGCATAAATGGATTAAAGTCAGGGCAGAGATTGCGGTCAAAAGCCCAGGAGTTCCCCAGGGATCTGTATTAGGCCCTCTGTATTTTGTATATTCATTAATGATCTTGATTTAGGCATAACTAGTAGGATTAGTAAATTTGCAGATGATACCAAAATGGGGAGAGTGATAAATTCAGACAGTGACTTTGAACACCTTCAAAGAGATCTAGATACCTTACATGAGTGGTCAGTAGACTGGCAAATGAATTTTGATACTGATAAATGCAAGGTACTACAGATAGGGAAGACGAATACAAACGTTAAGTATAAACTAGGTAACACGGAAATAGAAAACTCACTTTGTGAAAAAGATCTAGGTGTATTTGTTAGCAACGACTTGAAACCTAGAAAACAATGTATTAGCGTTCGCAACAAGGCAAACAGGATTCTTGGGTTCATATCTAGGTCTGTGAGTAACAGAACTGCTGACGTTATCTTGAAACTTTACCTAGCATTGGTAAAGGCCACACATGGATTATGCGGTTCCAGTTCTGGTGTCATGACTATAGAATGGACATGTAGATTCTTTGGAGAGAGTACAAGAAGGAATGACAAAAATGATCATAATATTAGAATCCTTCCATATGAAGAAAGGGCAGAAAAGCTTGACTTACATTCATTAGAGGCGTGGAGTTAGGAGATATGATAGAGGTGTACAAGTAAGGTAAGTAGGTTAACAAGGGTAAAATGGAAGATGTTCTGAAGCTCAGTAATAACGAAATAACTAGAACAAATGGCTTTAAATTAGATAAATTCCGATTCAGAAAGGATATGGGCAAGCACTGGTTTGGTAATAGAGTTGTGGATATGTGGAATAGGCTACCGAGTGCTATAGTAGGATCGGGGACGCTGGGGAGCTTCAAGACGAAGTTGGATAGGCACATGGAAGTGCTGGGATGGGTGTGAAAGGGATCTGCCCTGTATGGGCCAGTCGGCCTCCTGCAGTATCCCACTTTCTTATGTTCTTATGTTCTTATTATGTGGCTCAGGTTCTCTCTCTCCTCCCCTGGGATTTAGGTGAGAGAAGGGGGCGGGGAGATGAGTTGGGGGTCAGGTGAAGGATAGAAGTGGTTAGGTGAAGGGTTGATGTGGTCAGGTGAAGGAGAAGAGGTTAGGTGAAGTGTGGAAAAGGTCAGGTGAAGAGGAAGAGGTCAGGTGAAGGGTTGATGTGGTCAGATGAAGGAGAAGAGGTTAGGTGAAGTGTGGAAAAGGTCAGGTGAAGAGGAAGAGGTCAGGTGAAGGGTTGATGTGGTCAGGTGAAGGAGAAGAGGTTAGGTGAAGTGTGGAAGTGGTCAGGTGAAGAGGAAGAGGTCAGGTGAAGAGGAAGAGGTCTGGTGAAGGGTTGATGTGGTCAGGTGAAGGAGAAGAGGTTAGGTGAAGTGTGGAAGAGGTCAGGTGAAGGGGAAGAGGTCAGGTGAAGAGGAAGAGGTCAGGTGAAGGTGAAGAGGTCAGGTGAAGAGTTGAGGAGGTCAGGTGAGGGGGTAGAGGCTAGGTAAGGATCAGGTAATGGATAAGAACCACTCACAATGGACCTCTCTCTTGATGGGGTTCATTGCTACTTAGGGATTTGCTTGGCCTCGGTGGCGGGGGAGCAACATTTTCACCTGTACGTAAATTAGAACACGCCAGGTAACATCAGACCAAGGGGAGACAGCGTCACCATTTGAGGGCTGCCGAGTTGGGTCTAAGAGGACGCCACTGAAGATGAAATGAAGCCGAGGTTAAGTTGAAGCAAGGGAGGAACTCTTTGAGCCTCAGACGGTCAA
>NW_024720634.1:0-15598 GCF_018991925.1 Homarus americanus
CACGACAATTTAAATAGTGAGTTACTTAATGCACAAAGGCAGAACATACCATACAAAAAACTCAGATCAGACAACAATGACCCTAAATGGATAAATAATTATTTAAAGAACATCATTGGCCAAAGGAAGGCTATAGGTAGAAGGATAAATAGTGGCGAAATTCACCTCCGGGACTATTATAGGGTATTGGCGAGTAGGGTTAAAACCGAGATAAGGAAAGCAAAGAGAAATAATGAGGTAAGGATAGCAAGGGAGGCGAAGACAAACCCCAAAGGATTCTACCAAATGTATCAAACTAAAACACGAGAAAAGATTGGACCAATACGGTCAGACTCCGGCGAGCTCACTGATAACGACGGAGAAATGAGTAATAAGGCCCAGATAATATTTTTCAAACAGTTTCTACCGAAAATTTAAACATAGTACTTGAGAACCGACTCTGTTGAGATGAATTGAGAAACAAATTAATTGAGATAGTAGTGACTAGTAACGTGTTAGTAAGCAAATAGACAAACTAAAGCCTAATATAAGTCACCTGGATCGATGAGATATTTGCCAGAAGTGATAAAGGAATGTAAGGAAGAGCTTAGTATGCCCTTAGCTAAGTTGTTTAACATGTCCTTAAAAACAGGTGTAGTACCAGAATCCTGGAGGATAGCGAATGTAATACCGATTTTCAAGAAGGGGGATAGATCACTATCCTCTAACTACTGCCCAATCAGTCTAACATCAATAGTAGGCAAATTACTGGAAGCAATCATTTCAAACTCTATTCGAAATCACCTGGAGAAGCACAGATTGATCAATGATTCCCAGCATGGCTTCACAAGCGGACGTTCTTGCCTAACTAATCTATTAACATTCTTTTCATCAGTTTTCGAATCAGTGGACGAGGGGCACAATTATGATGTGGTATATCTCGACTTTAGCAAAGCCTTCGACAGAGTCCCCCACGAAAGACTAATTAGAAAGGTAGAAGCTCATGGCATCAAGGGTGACATCCTTAAATGGATTAGGGCGTGGTTACAGGACAGGAAACAGCGAGTGAGCATTAACGGCACTAAGTCCCATTGGAGCAACGTCACAAGTGGAGTTCCCCAAGGCTCAGTACTTGGACCATTATTGTTTATTATATACGTAAACGACATAGATATCGGCATAGACAGCAACATAAGTAAATTTGCTGATGATACTAAAATAGGACGTGTTATCAAATCTGATGAGGACTCGGCAAAATTACAGGAGGATCTAAACAAATTTTTCGAATGGTCTAAAAAATGGCAGATGAAATTCAACATCGACAAATGTAAAGTACTCAGTATAGGAAGTGTAAACAGGGAAACCATATACCAGATGAACAACGATGCCATAGAGAAATCCGACTGCGAGAGAGATTTAGGAGTAATGATAAGTAGGAACCTTAAGCCAAGTAAACAATGTGTTTTTGCTCGTAACAAGGCTAATAAAGTACTTGGGTTCATACAAAGGAGTGTTAGTTACAAGACTAGCGAGGTCATCCTAAAACTGTATCTTGCTCTTGTGAGACCACACCTGGATTACGCAGTTCAGTTCTGGTCACCGTATTACAGAATGGATATAGAATCCTTGGAAAGAATTCAGAGGAGAATGACAAGACTAATCCCGGGAATTAGGAACCTTGAGTATAGAGACAGGTTAAAGCATCTTAATCTGCACTCCCTTGAGAGACGTAGAGCGAGGGGCGACCTGATAGAGGTGTATAAGTGGAAGGCAGGACTAAACAAAGGGGACATTACAAAGGTACTCAAATTATCCAACCAGGAGCGAACTCGTAACAATGGTTTTAAATTGGACAAATTTAGATTTAGGCGTGAAATAGGTAAACACTGGTTTGGAAACAGAGTAGTGGATGAATGGAACAAGTTACCAAATATCATCATTAACTCGAATACGCTGAATTGCTTCAAACATAGGTTGGATGCTCATATGAGCAATAGGGGTTGGGTGTAAACGGGACTGCCCAGTATGGGCCAATAGGCCCGCTGCAGTATCCTCCATTCTTATGTTCTTATGTTCTTATACCATTCAGGGTGAAGGTATGCTAATATACCACGATAGCACCCGTCTCTCAGCGCTAATATACCCTGATGGCACACTTAACATCCTGGCGCCGGTCGTGGGGTATACTGATATGCTAAAGTCTTCTTCATCTTCTAATATCTCGACTTCAGCTTCGTAAGCTGTGATTACTTAAACGTATTTAACGCTCGTTTACGTAACTTTTTTGTAGAATAAATGAATGTATATCCGGGGTTCTTCTGTTTCTTTGTCCATCTGATGTTTGCGTCCATGTTGAGGAGAACCACTTAGCAGGGCTCGCATTTTCCCATAATGTGTTACCTCAAGTTCCATAATTTGCACTTAGTGAAGCCACGATATCCCGCGTTATGTTGCCCGTCTTACTTCCTTCTGGGTTATGTGTCTTAAGTTGGTGAAAAAATTAAATTAAGGCTGAATTATTGTTAAATGTTAAGGTATTATAGTACTTGTCTGTCGTGTTGTTAATATAACATAGTTTCACCAGCAGTATGTACTCAAGAGCTTATTAACATCGTTGACGAGTCAGAGCCGCAACACTGAACCAATCTATATGAACATTAACACAAAAAATAAATTGTTACATTACATCGATTATCAAGACATAACTTACAATACAAATTAATAAATAATTGTACCAGGCAGATAAAAATATTAGTTACAAAAAATTATGAAAATAGTCTTAATGTTCACGCCAGAACTTACCCCATAACAAAAGCCATACAACATTTTCCCAGTTAAGACTTCGTTAAATACAATCTCAAACTCCTACTCAGAAACTGTGTGTTGGTGGTGTGCCACGTGTGGTGTGTGTGTGTGTGTGTGTGTGTGTGTGTGACAGCACCTTTGATTTATACAAATATTCACCCAAATGAATAACACCAAGTAATTCACCATGTTATTCACGACTCTTAGATCACTTGGCTTGCGTCTCTCAAAAGGTCGAGCCAGGGTCAGCTGATTCAGTAAACACCGCTCACATTAATAGGGACCTGCCACACTTTGCCATAAACAGATAAATTGTACCGGGAATTTTCCCCCACACACTCATCATTGCCACTTTATGTAACTTGCTGACAAAACCCATGACCCTTCAGGCCTTTTACGCCCTTAATGCATGAGTCATAAAGGCAAGCATGAACTCCGCATGCTTCCCAGTTGGGCACTGTAAACGCTTCTGCGCTTCACCTTGCACAGGATGTAAGGGGGTGCCCAATAAGCTAGCCCCCTCGTGGGCAATCTGTAATCACTACCACTGTCTCGCGGCCCAGAGTAGTAGTTGGACATATCACTAGACAGGGAAATTCACACTTAACACAAGTGTTATCTCAAGGTCATATTCACAACACTTCCCTGGACAGAATTCATAATTTATTTTCTCATATTACATCTGTGTGTATACCTGCTACTAGATAAACAGAAAATGCCAAGAAGTGTTTACATCAAGCGCTGCCACTAAGAGTTCCAAGAACTAAATTAAAACAATTAGTGTGTGTGTGTGCATGGTGTGAGTGTGCATGGTGTGTGTGTGTGTGTGAGTGTGCATGGTGTGTGTGTGTGCATTGTGTGTGTGTGTGTGTGTGTATATGTTGTGTGTTTGTTTGTTTGTATGGTGTGTGCATGGTGTGTGTGTGTGTGTGTGTGTGTGTGTATGTGTGTATGGTGTGTGTATGTGTATGGTGTGTGTATGTATGGTGTGTGTGTGTGTGTGTGTGTGTGTATAGTTTGTGCATGTACGGTGTGTGTATGGGTGTGTGTGATTGTGCATGGTGAGTGTGTGACTGTGTATGGGGTGAGTGTGTGTGTGTGTGTGTGTTTCCATTGCCATGAGGATATCATACAATTCTTAAAGCACTGGTCACATGGGCGCATTTTTTTTTAGCAATTTCTTGCCGGAAAGTTATTTCGAGCAATTTTCGAGAAATTCGAGCAAGTTTTTGAAGCATTTTTATTGACAATCGTGATAGTCAATTTCTTGACTATTTCGACCAAGATTATCGGTTCAAAACCCGGTTAATACCATATTTAATGACACGAAACTTATTTATCGAGTATTTACCTTGGCTATATATAACATAGATCAATAACATTATGTATAAAATGCACAAACAGTTTTTTACGACACACTGAGTTTATTATTTGGGTGGTGTTTTGGCGTGTTTGTTTACAAAACACAAGCCCATACAACCGGTCATTCTCCACACACTAACAACCCTCCCTACTGTAACTACGATAGTTGAACCAGTCTATATTAAACACTCGTTCCTCCTCCTCGCCAGCCACTTACGAGTCCCCAATAGTTTTTCTTCGCTTTCTCTCATTTCTTTTTAATAATAACAATAATACCAAGGATAGCTGCTGCGTCGTCTGCATTGTTGTTGTGATGTTCCGTCTCCCTTCTACTCGCACAGCGGCGTTAACTTTTTTTTCTTGCTGTAGTAACTGAACCAAGAGCCACTCGTGTGACCACATTTGGAAGAAAGTACTCGTAATTTCTTGCTCCAAATTAATTGCTCATCAAAGGGATCGTGTGACCGTAACTTAAGTCACCCTTTAAGAAAAACTGTAAATACTGATTCACAAAACTTAAGGATAATTTCTGACTTGGAACCATCGGTGTAATGCAGAAAACAGTTATTGTATTCTAAAACCTACCCAAGAAATCTTTTACCCACTTACGATATAATTCTTTTCTATTCCATCAATAGATGTTATTTTACTTTTTTATACGTATTTTTATTTTAGTGATTTATAAACTATTTTCTTTATATACTTCATTACCTTTTAGTGTAATGAAGAGAATGAATTACAGAAGGTTTTTATAATTATATTGCGTTCAATATTTTTCCTCGCAATAAATAAACAATGACGATGATCTTGTTTACAATATGGAGCTTGATGTCTTACTCCATGTTCGTTTATTACATTTTCTGCCATACCCGACTGTTCTTTTCTTTCTTGTGGTGAAGGTTTTTGAAAATTGATATATATAAAAAGTTGAGTTAAGAATAATGACTCTGATATTATAGCCATTAGGTCCTGAATAATAAGTGGTGTCTAAGTGAACAAATGTATGATGTCTTCAATTACCAGCGTAGTGTGGGGTAACAGTGGGGGTAGAAGCGAAGGGTAGGAGTGAACGGTGGGAGTAAGGCGTGGGAGTAAGGGGTGGGGGAGTATTAAGAGGTGGGAGTAGAGATGAGGAGTAAGGGGGGTGGGAGTGGGCGATGTGAGATGAGAGTTGGAAGGATGAGGTTGGGAGGAGTGGGGGTGGGAGTAAGAGTTGGGGAGTAGAGTTGGGAGTAGGGATGGAGTAATGAATTGGGGAGTAGGAGTTGGGAGTAGAGGTGGGGAGTGGGGGTGGGAGTAAGGCGTGGGGAGTGTAAGGCGTGGGAGTGGGGGGTGGGGAGTAAGGGGTGGGGAGTGGGGGTGGAGTAAGGCATTGGGAGTAGGCAGTGGGAGTGGGGGTGGAGTAGGGGGTGGGGAGTAAGGAGTAAGGTGGGAAGTGGGGTAGGAGTAAGGGTGGGGAGTAAGGGGGGTGGGAGTAAGTGGGTGAGAAGTAGGGGTGGGAGTAAGGCATGGGAGTAAGGCGTGGGAGTAAGGGTGGGAGTTAGGGGTGTGAGTAAGGGGTGGGAGTAAGGGGTAGGAGTAAGGGGTGGGAGTAAGGGTTGGGAGTAAGGGGTGGGAGTAAGGAGTGGGAGTAAGGCGTGGGAGTAAGTGTGGGAGTAAGGGGTGGGAGTAAGGGGTGCGAGTAAGGGGTAGGAGTAAGGGGTGGGAGTAAGGGGTGGGAGTAAGGCGTGGAAGTAAGGGTGGGATTAAGGGGTGGGATTAAGGGGTCGGAGTAAGGGGTAGGAGTAAGGGGTGGGAGTAAGGGGTGGCAGTAAGGGGTGGCAGTAAGGGGTAGGAGTAAGGGTTGGGAGCAAGGGGTACGAGTAAGAGGGTGGAAGCAAGGGGTGGAAGCAAGGGGTGGGAGTAAGGGGTATGAGTAAGTGGTAGGAGTAAGTGGTAGGAGTAAGGGGTAGAAGTAAGGGGTAGAAGTAAGGGGTAGGAGTAAGGGGTAGAAGTAAGGGGTAGAAGGAAGGGGTGGGAGCAAGGGGTGGGAATAAGGGGTGGGAATAAGGGGTGGGATTAAGGGGTGGGAGTAAGGGGTAGGAGTAATGGGTAGGAGTGACGAGTAAGAATGTGGGACAAGAGGGAGGGGTAGCAGTGGGGGGTAGGGTTAGGTTACAAACTTCTATTTACTTCATCATCTGTATCCTGCTGGTGATGTTCTCTCTTTAAACAATTTGTAAAATAAATAAATAAATGGTCAGGTGTAAATGGTAAGAATTTAACAGAGTAATACTGAGGTATTACAAGAAAGAACTAAAAACTGTCCACTGTGTGTATCAACATTTTATAAAAGTATTTGTGAAGCTGTAAAATACTTAGATATAAACTTTTAATTCAACTCTGTAATAAAAATAATTGCAATAATGAATCTAAACAAGAAATGAACTGGGTGAAAAAAATCTACAAAATACTAAAAATATAAAAAAGAAGAATTACAGTAAAACCTGAATCATTGTAATAAACATTATTAAACTTTTCGTTGTTATGACCTAAAACAAACAAGGAAGACTCGTCTAGATTTTCGCTCTGTGAATTAACTCCTTGGATCGCTTTTGGGCAAGAGGGGAGTTACTCCGACTTATTCCGTGAAAATATTCCCAACTGTCCATAGAATCCGTTACAGTTTCCTTTATAGTAAGTGACTCACAAATGATTAATATTCCCATTCACCAATACTTTATTATATCAGAGAACAGTGCAGAGATAAGCTGGCCAATGAGCGATGGTCAAAGATAATACAGATTTAATACTGGATTGATAAGTACAGCTATAGTGATTTGTTTCATGTTACAGTAATAATAAACTTTATCAAATGTTATAACTACCAAAGTGTTATTTTCGTGATCGATACCCTGCTGCCAGGATTATAACATCGTTTAAAAGTTCAGTAAAAATATCATGCAGATTAAAACCTAACCTAGTGTATCGTAACCTAACTTAGCCTTTCCTAAGCTAACTTAGACTATCCTAAACTAGCCTAACCTATCCTAATCACACCAAACCTAACCTATCCTAAATTTATATATCATCAACAGATTTATAGATAAGTTGGAGAAATAATTATCAAAAGTTTGTTGTCTCTGCAAATGTATTTTAAAAAAAAGAAAATGAAATTAAAACTTTCTAGAGAACTCAATTGTGTCATGAGCGTTGCGGCTTGGTTAGGTTAGGTAACATTAGGTTAGGTTAGATAAGGTAAGGTAAGATTAGGTAAGGTGAGGTAGTGTTAGGGTTAAATACATTTTACTAATTTTGCATCAAAATAATCACGACTGAAGGTATCGGATAAAAAACCTCTGAATATAATTCTTTTTCTGAGAAAAAAATTTCTTTACCACTTATTTTTTGCCCCACTTTTTTTATTAAGTTTGATGAACTTAGATTAGGTTAGGTATTATTTAACTCTGAGTCATGGGTACTTATTGGATACTTGGCAGAATAACTTGTTATAACTTGGTCCTAACAAAGGCGGAGTCTAAGCAAAAATGTTCACTTGACCTCATATTTGGATTTCATTACTGAAGGATATTTACAGCTATACCACATTAATAAGGTCTATCTGCAAGTTTATTCAGTCATAAAAAAAAATATACCCTAAATGTGGACAATAAAAATCTTCTATTTTGGTACAAATTACTTGAAAAGTTGTAAGAAGACAAAAGCTGCATCTCTTCCATAAAGCGAGAAATAGAACAGCCAAGCCTCTTCTTGTCGTAAAAAAAAACTAATATTGTATTTTAGTATGTTGATGTACAAAACATTTTCTTCATTATTCTATGATAAAACAAGTCTAACAAGCATTATTAAAACATATATTATTAATTTTTTTTCATGCAATCCGGAAATAGCGACTACTATATCCAGGTTGATCGTGTTGAGGTCCTGTAAGTTACAGGCTAGATTACGAGCTCACTTACGGAGTTCGATGCCAAATATTTGTTTTGAGAATCCCGATCGGAGACTGTAAGTCCAGTTACTTGGTAAACAAGTAGATACAGTGAAATAAACTGCTGTACCTAAATATTATGTAACTCAAAATATATTCCCAAAACAGCACGTTTACAGATGAAAATAAAAAAAGCATAAATAATACAAACAAAATCAATTAATATGTTTTTATTACAGTATTTTTAAATATCAGAAGCGTAGGTTCAGCGCTTCTTTTGTGTCTTTTTCCCGGTGAAGATGTAGTCTCCCCATGGCAGGTACTGGTCCTTTTGTACACGGCAGAAAGTGGTAGTTTCCTTCTTCTTCTTGTTTTGGGTCTTGTTGTTTTGGGTCTTAGTGTGTTTTGTGGTCTGCAGTTTGTTAGATCGGGGGCCCTTCTCCTTCATCTGGCAAGGCTTCACCTCCACCTTAGTCACCTTCGATACAGTGCGTCGGAACACCATTGTGATGTACTGACACTAACAACTCTCTCACTGAGGTCAAATCAAAATTTGACCATACAGAAAGAATTACGGTTTAATAAGGTTGGAATTTAAAGAAATTGACAACAAAATAAAGCTCTGTTTATCACTATAGTAAAGAGGGATGGTGTTTGTAAAGATGATGGATAGTGTTATAATATGTAGTGATGATGGATGGTGTTATATGTAGTGATGAAGGATGGCGTTATATTGTAGTAATGATGGATGGTGTTATATGTAGTGATGATAAGAGGGTAATATATGTAGTGATGATGGATGGTGTTATATGTAGTGATGATAAGAGGGTAATATATGTAGTGATGATGGATGGTGTTATATATATATATTGATGATGCATGATGTTATATGTAGTGATGATGGTTGGTGTTATATGTAGTGATGCTGGATGGTGTTATATGTAGTGATGATGGATAGAGTTATATGTAGTGATGATGGATGATGTTATATGTAGTGATGATGGGTGGTGTTATATGTAGTGATGTTGGATGGTGTTATATGTAGTGATGATGGATGATGTTATATGTAGTGATGATAGGTTGGTTTTATATGTAGTGATGATGGATGGTGTTATATGTAGTGATGATGGATGGAGTTATATGTAGTGATGATGGATGATGTTATATGTAGTGATGATGGTTGGTGTTATATGTAATGATGTCGGATGGTGTTATATGTCGTGATGGATGGTTCTATATGTAGTGATGGTGGATGGTGTTATATGTAGTGATGATGGATCGTGTTATATGTAGTGATGATGGATAGTATTATATGTAGTGATGATGATGGATGGTGGTATAAGTAGTGATGATGGATGTTATATGTAGTGATGAAGGATGGTGTTAGTGAAGATTGTGAAGTGAGATGTAGTGAAGATTGTGAAGTGAGATGTAGTGAAGATTGTGAAGTCAGATGTGGTGAAGATTGTGAAGTGAGATGTAGTGAAGATTGTGAAGTGAGATGTAGTGAAGATTGTGAAGTGAGATGTAATGAAGATTGTGAAGTGAGATGTAGTGAAGATTGTGAAGTGAGATGTAGTGAAGATTGTGAAGTGAGATGTAGTGAAGATTGTGAAGTGAGATGTAGTGAAGATTGTGAAGTGAGATGTAGTGAAGATTGTGAAGTGAGATGTATTGAAGGTTGTGAAGTGAGATGTAGTGAAGATTGTGAAGTGAGATGTGGTAAAGATTGTGAAGTGAGATGTGGTGAAGATTTTGAAGTGAGATTTGGTGAAGATTGTGAAGTGAGATGTGGTGAAGATTGTGAAGTGAGATATGGTGAAGATTGTGAAGTGAGATGTAGTGAAGATGTGAAGTGAGATGTAGTGAAGATTGTGAAGTGAGATGTAGTGAAGGTTGTGAAGTGAGATGTAGTGAAGATTGTGTAGTGGGATGTAGTGAAGATTGTGAAGTGAGAGGTAGTGAAGATTGTGAAGTGAGATGTAGTGAAGATTGTGAAGTGAGATGTAGTGAAGATTGTGAAGTGAGATGTAGTGAAGATTGTGAAGTGAGATGTAGTGAAGATTGTGAAGTGAGATGTAGTAAAGATTGTGAAGTGAGATATGGTGAAGATTGTGAAGTGAGATGTAGTGAAAGATTGTGAAGTGAGATGTAGTGAAGATTGTGAAGTGAGATGTATTGAAGATTGTGAAGTGAGATGTAGTGAAGATTGTGAAGTGAGATGTAGTGAAGTTTGTGAAGTGGGATGTAGTGAAGATTGTGAAGTGAGATGTAGTGAAGATTGTGAAGTGGGATGTAGTGAAGATTGTGAAGTGAGATGTAGTGAAGATTGTGAAGTGAGATGTAATGAAGATTGTGAAGTGAGATGTAGTGAAGATTGTGAAGTGAGATGTAGTGAAGATTGTGAAGTGAGATGTAGTGAAGATTGTGAAGTGAGATGTAGTGAAAATTGTGAATTGAGAAGTAGTGAAGATTGTGAAGTGGGATGTAGTGAAGATTGTGAAGTGAGATGTAGTGAAGATTGTGAAGTGAGATGTAGTGAAGATTGTGAAGTGAGATGTAGTGAAGATTGTGAAGTGAGATGTAGTGAAGGTTATGAAGTGAGATGTATTGAAGATTGTGTAGTGAGATGTAGTGAAGATTGTGAAGTGAGATGTAGTGAAGATTGTGAAGTGAGATGTAGTGAAGATTGTGAAGTGAGATGTAGTGAAGATTGTGAAGTGAGATGTGGTAAAGATTGTGAAGTGAGATGTGATGAAGATTGTGAAGTGAGATATGGTGAAGATTGTGAAGTGAGATGTAGTGAAGATGTGAAGTGAGATGTAGTGAAGATTGCGAAGTGAGATGTAGTGAAGGTTGTGAAGTGAGATGTAGTGAAGATTGTGAAGTGAGATGTAGTGAAGATTGTGAAGTGAGATGTAGTGAAGATTGTGAAGTGAGATGTAGTGAAGATTGTGAAGTGAGATGTAGTGAAGATTGTGAAGTGAAATGTAGTGAAGATTGTGAGGTGAGATGTAGTAAAGATTGTGAGGTGAACATAAGAACATAAGAACATAAGAAAGTGGGATACTGCAGGAGGTCGACTGGCCCATACAGGGCAGATCCCTTTCACACCCATCCCAGCACTTCCATGTGCCTATCCAACTTCGTCTTGAAGCTCCCTAGCATCCCCGATCCTACTATGGCACTCGGTAGCCTATTCCACATATCTACAACTCTATTACCAAACCAGTGCTTGCCTATATCCTTTCTGAATCGGAATTTATCTAATTTAAAGCCATTTGTTCTAGTTATTTCGTTATTACTGAGCTTCAGAACATTTTCCATTTCCCTTATTCATCCCATACCTCTCTAATGAATGTAAGCCTAAGCTTTTCAGTCTTTCTTCATATGGAAAGTTTCTGCAGGATCATTTGGCCTCTCTCCAAAAAGAATCTCAAATTCCTATGTGGGACACCAGAACTGAACCGCATAATCCATGTGTGGCCTCACTAATGCTAGGTAAAGTTTCAAGATAACGTCAGCAGTTCTGTTACTCACAGACGTAGATATGAACCCAAGAATCCTGTTTGCCTTGTTGCGAACGCTAATACATTGTTTTCTAGGTTTCAAGTCGTTGCTAACAAATACACCTTGATTTTTTTCACAAACTGAGTTTTCTATTTCCGTGTTACCTAGTTTATACTTAGCGTTTGTATTCGTCTTCCCTATCTGTAGTACCTTGCATTTATCACTATTAAAATTCATTTGCCAGTCTACTGACCACTCATGTAAGGTATCTAGATCTCTTTGAAGGTGTTCAAAGTCACTGTCTGAATTTATCACTCTCCCCATTTTGGTATCATCTGCAAATTTACTAATCTACTAGTTATGCCTAAATCAAGATCATTAATAAGATATCCTTCAAACAAGTGAGGCTAATACCAGATCCCCTGGGGAACTCTAACTTTTGACCGCACTGATCTGACTTTAATCCATTTATGCTGACTCTTTGTTTCCTACAGTTAACCATGACTAATCCATTTTATGCTGATCCACCTATTCCATATTGGCTACTACCTTCATATCAATCTCTCTGAGGACTCTATCGAATGCTTTACTGAAATCTAAATAAAATTATATCATATGACTTATCATTATCACCCTTCTATGATATCTGAAAAAAGCTGGCAATTGTGGGACCGTCCTGGGTGAAACCGTGCTGAGAAGAATGAATTAAGTTGAATGTTTCAAGGTGGCTTCTGATTTTTGTAGCAATAATTGACTCTAGCAACTTGCCTATGATTGACGTGAGACTAATGGGACGGTAATTTGATGCAATTGATTTATCACCTTTTTTGAAAATCGGAACTACATTTGCAAGTTTCCAAGCTTCTGGCACTAGGCCCGATTCTAATGACTTATTAAATAAAACTGCTAATGGATTACTCAACTCATCTCTACATTCTTTTAATATTCTAGCATATATACCTCGTCTGGACCAGAAGCTTGATTTATGAGGCTTCAGTTTGTTAGTACTTTCAGCACATCGTTACTAGTAATATTGATATTCATCAACATATTTTCTATACTGTCTTTATATACCTTATGAACTTCTGGAAACTGTGCTAGGTTTTCATTTGTGAATACGGAGCGAAAATGACTATTTAACGTACTACACATTTCTAACTCATCATCAGTCATTTCTCCTGTCGTAGTTTTAAGGGGACCTATTGTATCTCTAACCTTTGATTTATACAGTTGATAAAAAGCTTTGGGGGTATATTTCGATTCGTTTGCTACCTTGATTTCATAATTTCTCTTTGCTTTCCTAATTTCTGTTTATACCTGTCTTATTAGGTTCTGATAGTAACCAAGTAAGTGATTTTCGCCTTTCTTAACTTTTCTATATACTCCTTTCTTTTTCCCTAGAAGATCTAAGAGTCTATTATTCATCCATTTTGGTTGGTTCCGTGTCGATCTGAATTTTCTTTTAGGGATGTGTTTATTTTGGGCATTATTGATTGTCGCAATAAATTGTTCATAAGTAGCTGCTAAATTAAATTCGGGGTTATCCCGTCCTAAGTTGACAGTTTCCGGAGGTGTGGGGGGGATTAATCTTTTGACCATAGGGTCATCCCTTAGGTCTCTCCTTATGCTACCATTCGCGTTACAAATCCGGGATCCAAGGCCGAATTTTCCTTCTTCCTGCCATCCCATATTATGTGTTAAAATATGTATTTTATGGTCTTCTTTCCTAGTTAAGTCGATCCCAACATCTTTTACTAGATTTTCATTATTACTGAAAACTAAATCGAGGATATTATTTCCTCTAGTGGGCAAGTTTATAAATTTATATATAAAACTATCCTGTACTACTTCTATAAAATCTTCAGATTCATTATCGCTAAGTTGATTTTTCCAATCTATGCCTGAAAAGTTGAAATCGCCTAGAATACATACATTGTTTCTATCAGATGCCTTCTTTATTTCTTCCCATAGCAATTTACCATCGTTCCTACTCAAATTAGGTAGTCTATATATAACACCAATGACTACGGATTCACTGCCCTCACCAATCTCTACCCAAATACTTTCATTGTCGCTATTTGTTTTAATGTTTGATTTATTGCAGCCTTTTAATGACACCCTGATATACACTGCTACACCGCCACCTCTCCTTCCTACTCTGTCAAATTTAAATAGGTTATATCCTGGAATATGAAATTCTGCTAAAAATGCTTGCTGTTTGAATTTATCCATGTTTCCGTTATTGCAATTATATCTATGTTCTCTTTACTAACAATGGCCCTGAGCTGGTCCATTTTGTTACAGGCTTCTACTATTAGTATAATAAACCTCAATATATTTCTTCCTGGCGTTTCTATCTGTTTTACATTTATTACTTTGATGTTTGTTATTATGACTAACTCTATTTTCAGCATTATCTACTTCTGTTTCACTACTTCCCAGGACCTGCTTGTTTTTTGACTCCCATTTTCCCCGACCCCTCTCTACTGGCGAAACCCCCCTTCGAAGTGACAATTTCACGCTCCAGGGATGCAGACAACGTCTTGACCCCCTCACGAGACAAGTGTACTCCGTCGCAACAGTACAGGTAGTCGTTGCCATAAAATCGTTGCCCGTCATCAATGAATGCCCAACCATTGTTTGCACAATGTTTTTCCAGTCGGCAATTAATAGCAATTGCCCTGGACAGCCATTCACGACCAACCCCTCTTCTAGGCAAGACACCACATACTATCGGGACCCCTCCCCTATCTCGAATCTTCCCCAGCGCCTCCCTATACCTCTTGAAAAGTTCCTCACTCCTAACCTTACCTATGTCGTTTCCCCCCACACTAAGACACACTACTGGATTGGTACCCTCCCTGACAAAACTCTGTCTAACCTCTCGGCTACATGCCCTATCCCAGCCCCAGGAAAACATACCCTAGTCCTACGTTTCCTATCTCTCGCACAAAAAGCCCGATCCATAAACCTCACCTGGCTGAAGATTGTGAAGTGAGATGCAGTGAAGATTGTGAAGCGAGATGTAGTGAAGATTGTGAAATAAGATTATAAAGTAAACTGTAGTAATTGAGGTTAAACGAACGCGGGTTATTCTGTAGTGTATCCGTGTCTTGTTAATGTGGAACCAACATGGCGGTGGTTCTCAATATAGATACGTTATTTTGCCGGGAATTTCTGTCAAAACAAAATATGAATCAACCATATTTAGCCTAAATTAACCTAACGGCTTTATTATATATTCTAATTTTTTTAAGTTGGATAGATCAGATCAGGTTAGGTTAAGTCAGGTTGGGTTAGGTTAGGTTAGTTTTGTTAATTTTGCCACTTAGAGGCTAGTTTATTGTGCCCCCCATACTCATCCTGTCAGCTGTAGCACAGAGAGATTACAAAGTGGTGTTAGATGAGGTAGGTGGTTAAGTTAAGTTTCAATAGGTTAGGTTAGATTATGTCAGGTTGGGTTAAGTTAGGTTAGGTAGGTAATAAGTAGATAGGTTATGTTAGGTAGGTGGGAAAGTTAGGTTTGATTAGGTTAGCTTATGTCAGACGGGGAGGTTAGGTTAGATTATGTCAGGTTAGGTTAGATTATGTCAGGTTAGGTCAGATTACGTCAGGTTAGGTTAGATTATGTCAGGTTAGGTTAGATTATGTCAGGTTAAGTTAGATTATGTCAGGTTAGGTTAGATTCGTCAGGTTGGGATGAATTATGTCAGGTTAGGTTAGATTATGTCAGGTTAGGTTAGATTATGTCAGGTTAGGTTAGATTACGTCAGGTTAGATTAGATTACATCAGGTTAGGTTAGATTATGTCAGGTTAGGTTAGATTATATCAGGTTAGGTTAGATAATGTCAGGTTAGGTTAGATTATGTCAGGTTTGGTTAGATTATGTCAGGTTAGGTAAGTAGGTGGAGGTGGGTAAAAAAGGTTAGGTTAGGTCGGCAGGTTTTAGTGTAGGAGCTTAAGTAATCCCGTAGAAATTTCATGTTAATTTTTGACACCATACATTATAATAA
>NW_024720635.1:0-78516 GCF_018991925.1 Homarus americanus
CAGCATCATAAAGCAAGGTATATACCGTGTAGCATCATAAAGCAAGGTATATACCGTGTAGCATCATAAAGCAAGGTATATACCGTGTAGCATCATAAAGCAAGGGTGCATATACCGTGTAGCATCATAAAGCAGGGTATATACCGTGTAGCATCATAAAGCAAGGTATATACCGTGTAGCATCATAAAGCCGTGTAGCATCATAAAGGGTATATACCGTGTAGCATCATAAAGCAGGGTATATACCGTGTAGCATCATAAAGCAAGGTATATACCGTGTAGCATCATAAAGCAGGGTATATACCGTGTAGCATCATAAAGCAAGGTATATACCGTGTAGCATCATAAAGCAGGGTATATACCGTGTAGCATCATAAAGCAAGGTATATACCGTGTAGCATCATAAAGCAGGGTATATATCTAATACTGTATATATATCACCTAAGCTTTACCCATCATTCTCAACCAAGTTTTCTATTGTTGATATTTTGTTGGATCCCCACCAGAGGCTCCGTGTTGATGTCCCTCTAAGTCCTGCTAAGTCTCCGTCAATCCCTGGTTGAACTCAGTGTATAAACCTCTTGAACTCACTGGTTCGGTCACGTGGCGGCGATTCAATTAATAAGATATTTATATTCAGTTCCCAAAATAACCTCTAAGCCTCTCGCAAACACTAATATGATCTGCATCTAAAGCGAGCCTTCAAACGCTAAAAAAAGAACTTCGCTAATTTCATTCATAGCCGTGATTGGTGGATCAAAAGGAGGGCGGGGCTTTAAATACGTGACGTCAGTAGCGTATGCCCGACCACCCCCCCTCCCCTCTGTGGCCCTGGTAACGGTGGTGAGAGGGAGGGAGGTAGGGGGTGGCCCTGGTGACCGTGGTGAGGGGGAGGGAGGTAGGGGGTGGCCCAAGTGTTAACATCAACACCAACACAAAACTAAATGAATAATAATAACCTACCAGCCAGATACACTAATTAAGTCTTAATGTTGAAGTGCAGTACCCAGGCTGACGGTGTGTAGCGGGTGATGGTTCAGTGTTTCAATTAGCTTAGTACTTAATATGTAACTCACATACACACACACAGCACTTGATAACAGCTCTGATAAACCCAAAACATTATAATAACCTCACTACACCATCTTGTTCCTTTCTTTAACAACCACTAACGATCGAAGACTCATCATGTTCACCGTACCTGTTCTCTCTACACTGGTAAGGGGGTCAGGGGAGACATGCAAAATAAACCAAGAACATCAAGAACATCATCCACAAGACACAATGAGTGGGTGTGGTATGTTCACTAATATAAACCAATGTACAGTACTATAATGTTGATGTAGTGAAGATAAGTGGTTTATTCTCACTATAAATGATGATTCCCGAGTGTTTTCCTTTTATAAATATTAAATGTATTTGGTAGAACGTAGGTAGATTATTCCTTGTGATGATTGAACACCTTAACGCTACCTGGGGGATATTGTTAGGTTAGGTTAGGTTAGGTTAGGTTAGGTTAGGTTAGGTTAGGTTAGGTTAGGTTAGGTTAGGTTAGGTTAGGTTAGGTTTAGAGTTATTAATCATAAGGTAAAAAAAGTTTGGGGCTAATGTTGACGCGACTCATACTTTAATAACAGATAATAAACAATAACATGTCGGCGCAAGTGATCAAGGCTACCAGTTACTTTTTGTGACCTGATCTACATTCATTAACCTCAAGGTAAGACTGAGTTAAGTTACATCATCACGGTACTTGACCCTGTCCATGTCACTTGTGTTGGGGTCATCCACCTGTTCCTGACCTTGTTTCTATGAGTTACTTCAGCTGATAGGATCACCAACCACTATTTACCTGTCTCGCTGGACCTGTTATTTTGAAATTACAGGTTAAATTTCTGTTTAATTATGCCAACAGTGTCGTCAGTGCTTAGTTGAATAATTATTTTAACTCATCGACACAAAAAATACAAATGTCATCGAACCAAAAAGTATGACAAACATATTTTACCGAGTGAAAGTTCCCTCATACTTACTGTCTAGATTATTTACTCTCACACTAAAGTGGATCCATTAAACAGTCTGTATATAAACATTACATACTGTACCACACTTAACTATTCACTGTCATTAAATCATCTATGTACCATGTACCGTTGATCACTATATTATTACTCCCAACTGTATGAGAATGTTGTACTTTAATTTCGCTATAATATTATTTTTCCTTGCCCCTCCTATTTCTCCCTATCCCCTCCTCCCCTCTCCAACTTCTCCCCATTATGTACCCCTTTAATTCTCCCCTCCCTATCCCTTCTCCCCTCCCACATCACCCCATTCCCATCATCATCATCCCTCCCCTTCTTCCAGTTTCCACCAGAAGAATGAAACTAATTGGTCTGTTATATATCAAAACAATTTATGACTGGCTGGCACGGGCTGGTGTGATCGACCCTCCCGTATACTGTATTACAAACCCGCTCAGTATGTGTGTGTTCCCGGGTGTCTGCCATGAGTGCTTCTATTATTATTATTATTATTATTATTATTATTATTATTATTATTATTATTATTATTATTATTATTTAGCAGCAGCATCAGCAGTAGAAACGAGAAATGACGGAATGATCGATGACTGAGAGAGACCAGGAAATCTTGCCACTGACTGAGACAACACCGAGACGCAAAAGAAATCGTGCTTGGGGTAAGTGAAGGGAGTAAAATCAGATTGTCTCGGAGGGTAAAAGGAAGAGAAGTGAGAGAGTTGATGAGTGATGATAAGTGAAGCTGCGGAATGGAGTACAAGTTCAGGCCAAGAATATTATTACGCAATCAATGAAGGTCTCAGCTTTTATGTGTCAGTGTTGGCAACAATGGTCCACCACTCGGGGGGGAAAAAATAGTGTTTACTAATTCGTCTAAATCTCGTAACTCCCCAGTGGTTCCGGTTTATATTTAATTCATCTCTATTAGTCTCAGTTATCCCCTGGTTCTTCTGTACCAACTTTTACCTACTATATATTTTATTTTTCTATGTAAAACTCCCAGTGTTTCCTTCGCTGTTTTCCCCAGACGTAAAACTTATTCACTTAAATGTCATATCAGTAATTTTTTTATTAGTATTCTCCTGTCGTATCACAGTCTGTAGCCTCCTGCTGTCTACTGAAGGTGTCCACGATGCTAACTCGCACATAACTACTGACTGTACATTGCTCTTCAATAGCCTTTTATCACAAACATGAATTAATGTCCCCCTTTAAATATATTTCATACCTTATGATTTTGTGTACTTCACTTATTTTTGTTTTTATTTATCATTAACACACAAAGTATTACATCTATCTGAGCTCCCTGGTGCCTTTACTAACGTTTATTAAGGAATTTATGGTTAATTTAGAGACACCATCGACCTTCACGTTTAAAACATTAAGTTTCTATTCTTCGCCTCTTTCCACTAATCTGTTTACTAGAATTATAATGAGTTAATTATCTGTAATAAGATCAACATTATCTGCATACAAAATACATGATATCATTTTACCACTTCTTTCATCGCTATCTGTAACGTTCTCATTAAACATTCTGAATAAATATAATATATCAGTCACGATCATAAGGACTACTAATATCTCTACAAATGATAGCTGGGTTTTTTTTCCAAGACGTTTGTGGGTTTAATGTATTTTACTCTATTAAATGCTTCTTCAGTATCTACAAAAATGATTCTCAAATGATCATAATAAAAAAGATTCATAAGAGAAGGGAAGGAGGGAAGGAGGGAGGGAGGAGAAGAAGGAAGGATAAGAAAGGATGAGGTGTGATAAAGAGAAATTCTGGGAAGACCTTGATAGCGGCAGTAAAGGGCCACAGCGTGAGTAAGAGAGTGATGGTCAATTTAAATTCAAGAATGGATGACAGGAAAGGGGACGACGTCGATGGAGAGACTGATCAAAATATTTGGTGAGAAAAGATTGATAATTATTGGAAGAACTTGCTTAGGTTAGGTTAGGTTAGGTAAGGTAAGGTTAGGCTGGTTAAAAGAAAAATTACATGTAAAATGAATATTATTAATATGCCTACTCACCCCCATTCTAACCCCCCCCCATATTTTCCTCACCATCACCCCCCCATAATCCAGACGGCCTGATCATATGGGCCTTTATGGGTTATTAACAAGGAGGGAGGGAGGGAGATGGGAGGAAGAGAGAGAAAACAGAAGGGAGTGAGGGAAAAAGGGAGGAAGGGAAAGGATGGTGGTAAAATATGGGGTGGAGGCTAGAAGGAAGGGGAAGAATAGGAGGGAGGGAAAAGGGGAGAAAAAGAAAGGATGGAAAAGGAGACGGAGAGGGTGGCGCATAGGAGGAAGGGAGAAGGTAGTGAGTGGCTCGGAAATAGGGAGAGAGAGGATGGATAGGAAAAGGAAAAGAAGGAAACTACAAAGAAGGAAGAGAGATAATGAAAACGAGAAAAGAAGGTAGTAGTCATGGTAGAACCGACCCTCCTTCCATTGGACGGTGAGATCTTCCAACATAGGACTTCAAACACATCCAACGAAGCCCGTGTTGACGTCAGTGCTCGAGGATTCTGGACGCGGGGACAGCGAGACTTCTTCGACATCAGGATTTTTGATCCCATGGCCGCATGTCACCGTAACTTAGCTCTCGATGCTGCACACAGGAGGAACGAGAACGACAAGATAAGGGCATACTGGGAGAGAATTCAGAACGTTGATCAAGGCAGCTTCACTCCTCTGGTGTTCACAACCTCTGGTGGGATGGGACCAAGTGCAAGATGTTTCTACGCCAGACTCGCGGAGGTGATCTCCGAACAGAAGCAGCAGCCCAGAAGTTATGTTACAGCCTGGATGAGATGTCGACTGTCCTTCTCTCTCCTTCGGTCGGCTTTGCTCTGCCACAGGGGAACTAGAGCTTCGGCCCCCAAAGCCGACAACAGCTGCAGATATTGACTATGAGGCTACAGTCACTGAATGCCGCATAGATCTGCGGCTCAACTAACTCAACACAGATAAGATAGCTACTCATGTATTAGGATATTTAATATTAAGGTAACAAAATGGCGGCAAGGTGTGGCTATTGGGGGAGGCTGGAGGCAAAAAAATAAAAAATAAAAAAAAGTAGCAGCAGTAGTAGTAGAGAGGGGGGGGGGGGGGGGGGGGGTGTGGATAAAGGAGGAAATGAAAGTCAAACCGAAGCTGAGAAAGGCAGGAAGAAAATTGGAAATGAAAGGAAAAAAAGATGTTGATAGGAGAGTGAGTGTGTTGAGAGGTGGAGAGTGAGTTGGGTGTTGAGAGTGCGAGTGAGTATGTTGAGAGGTGAGTGAGTGTGTTGAGAGTGTGAGTGAGGGTGTTGAGAGTGAGAGTGAGTGTGTGGAGAGGTGGAGAGTGAGGTATGGAGAGGTGACAGTGAGTGTGTTGATAGTGTGAGAGTGAGTGTTGAGGTGTGAGAGGAGGAGTGGAGGAGAGTGTGAGTGTTGGAGAGTGAGAGTGAGTGTGTTGAGGTGTGTGGGGGAGTGAGTGTGTTGGAGGTGAGGTTGAGAGTGGGAGAGTGGGTGGGTGTGGGAGTGTGAGGGAGGAGAGCAGGTGAGGGTGTTGATGGGGAGAGTGAGTATTGATGGTGTGAGAGTGAGTGTGTTGAGAGTGTGAGAGTGAGTGTCTTGATAGTGTGAGAGGAGTGTGTTGTTGGATAGTGTGAGAGTGAGTGTGTTGGAGGTAGTGAGGTGGAGATGAGAAGAGAATGAAATGAAACGTTAAAAATGAGGGATAAGAGAGAGAGAGAGAGAGAGAGAGAGAGAGAGAGAGAGGAAGAGGAGGGGGGGGAGAGAATCTAATGGAAAGCAAAGAGTGAAAATGATAAGTGAGATTGTGAGCATGAGGTTAACGGGAGAGAGAGAGGGGGAGGGAGGGAGGGAGGGAGGAGGGGAGGAGGGGAGGGGGGAGGGGAGGGGTTAAGTGAAGTCAGGAGCTAGGTTGGGGTTAGGGAAAGGAGAAAGAGAGAAGGAAGAAAAGAGATGGAAGAGGAGGAAGGGAAAGACGGAAAGGGAGAAAAGGGAGGTTGAGGGGAGAGAGAGTAAAAGCTACAGAGAACTAAGGAAGGAAGACTGAGAGGAAGGGGGTGAGGAGGGCGGGGAGGGAGGGGAGATAAGGGATATGAGGGGGGAGGGAGGGGAGATAGTGATGAGGCGGGGAGGGAGGGGAGATAGGGATGATGAGGGCAGGGGAGGGAAGGGAGATAGGGTGATGAGAGGGGAGGGGGATGAGGGGAGGAGGGAGAGGGTGATGAGGTGGGGAGGGGAGGGGAGAGTAGGGTGATGAGGGTGGGAGGGAGGGGAGATAGGGTGATGAGGAGGGGAGTGGGAGGGGAGGGGGATAGGAGGAGGGGGAGAGGGTGATGAGGGGCAGGGAGGGAGGGGAGATAGGGATGAGGGGGGAGGGAGGGGAGATAGGATGATGAGGGCGGGGAGGGAGGGGAGGGGGAGAGAGGGTGGGGGAGGGAGGGGAGGGTGATGAGGGCGGGGGAGGGAGGGGAGATAGGGTGATGAGGGCGGGGGAGGGAGGGGAGATAGGTGATGAGGACAGGGGAGGGAGGGAGATAGGTGATGAGGGCGGGGGAGGAGATAGGGTGATGAGGGCGGGAGGGAGGGGAGATAGGGTGATGAGGGCGGGGGAGGGGAGATAGGGTGATGAGGGCGGGGAGGGAGGGGAGATAGTGATGAGGGCGGGGGAGGGAGGTAAGATGAGGGAGGGGAGGGGAGATAGGTGGAGAGGCGGGGAGGGAGGGGAGATAGGGGATGAGGGCAGGGGAGGGGAGGGGAGATAGGTGATGAGGGGAGGGAGGGGAGGGATGAGGGCAGGGAGGGGAGGGGAGATAGGGTGATGAGGGCGGGGGAGGGAGGGGAGAGGGGTGATGAGGGGTGGGAGGGAGGGGAGATAGGGTGATGAGGGGGAGGGAGGGGAGGGAGGAGGGGAGATAGGGATGAGGGGGTGAGGGAGATAGGGTGATGAGGGCGGGGAGGAGGGGAGATAGGGTGATGGAGGGAGGGGAGGGGAGGGGAGATAGGTGATGAGGGTGGGGGAGGGAGGGGAGATAGGGGTGGATGAGGGGGGGAGGGAGGGGAGATGGGGTGATGAGGGGTAGGGAGGGAGGGGAGGGGGGGATGAGGGTGGGGGAGGGAGATAGGGGTGGGATGAGGGAGGGGGGAGGGAGGGGAGATAGGGGTGGGATGAGGGGAGGGGGAGGGGGGAGGTGATGAGGGAGGGGAGGGAGGGGAGGTAAGGGGGGAGGGGAGGGAGATGAGGTGGGGGGGGGAGGGAGATAGGGGTGATGAGGGGAGGGGAGGGAGGGGAGATAGGGTGATGAGGGGTGGGGGGAGGGAGGGGATAGGGTGATGAGGGGTGGGGAGGGAGGGGAGATAGGGTGATGAGGACAGGAGAGGGAGGGGAGATAGGGTGATGAGGACAGGGAGGGACAGGTATTTTGACACTATAAAAAGAGACACGCAAAAATATATATATATTTTATTAACAATATTCACAAAGGACTGAAAGACAAAGGTGAACACACGATGCCTCTGGGGTATATATTTCTGCCTCTGTTATTGAATAGGACGTCACGGGGAGAAGGATCATGTTGTGGGGATCCTATGGCGGTGTGCTTACTTGGTGAAATAGAGACCACTTTCAAGAAGTGACCAGTGAAGCTGAATAGCAGGCTGACTGGGCATTCTCAAGTATCCAGAGGTGACTGAGGATCATTTGCTTTTGTGTCTCGTGCGATGGATTCAACCTAAGTCTTGACACACATAGAGGTGAATGTATCTAGATCATCCATATGAGGGATATAGACGTTATTACACTACCTGTATAAATGACTGTGGGGTAACTGCTGCTGGTGTTTGACATTACGGATGGGTCTGCTTCTTGTGTTAAACTGAAGCCTGGTGTAGTGGTGTGTGATGGTGGTGTGTAGTGGTGTGTGATGGTGGTGTGTGTGTAGTGTGTGATGGTGGTGTGTAGTGGTGTGTGATGTAGTGTGGTGTGTGTGATGGTGGTGTGTGTGTAGTGGTGTGTGATGGTGGTGTATAGTGGTGTGATGGTGGTGTGTGTAGTGGTGATGGTGGTGTAGTGGTGTGTGATGGTGGTGTGTAGTGGTGTGTGATGGTGGTGTGTGTGGTGTGTGTGGTGTGTGTGTGATGGTGGTGTAGTGGTGTGTGATGGTGGTGTAGTGGTGTGATGGATGGTGGTGTAGTGGTGTGGATGGTGGTGTGTAGTGGTGATGGTGGTGTAGTGGTGTGATGGTGGTGTGTAGTGGTGTGATGGTAGTGCAGTGGTGTGTGATGGTGTGTGGGTGTGTGATGGTGTAGTGGGTGATGGTGGTGTGTGATGGTGGTGGGTGGTGTGGGTGTGATGGTGGTGTGTGTAGTGGTGGTGTGATGGTGGTAGTGGTGTGATGGTGGTGTGGTGGTGATGGTGGTGTGTAGTGGTGTGATGGTGTGTAGTGGTGTGTAGTGGTGTGTGGTGGTGGTGGTGTAGTGGTGTGTGAGTGGTGTGTAGTGGTGTGTGAGGTGGTGTGTAATGGTGGTGTGTGTAGTGGTGTGTAGTGGTGTGTAGTGGTGTGATGGTATGGTGTGTGATGGTGGTGTGTAGTGGTGTGATGGTGGTGTGTGTAGTGGTGTGTAGTGTGTGTGATGTGTGTAGTGGTGTGTGATGGTGTGTAGTGGTGTGATGGTGGTGTGTAGTGGTGTGTGATGGTGGAGTTTAGTGGTGTGATGGTGTAGTGGGGTGTGTGATGGTGGTGTGTAGTGTATGGTGTAGTGGTGTGTGATGGTGGTGTAGTGGTGTGTGATGGTGGTGTAGTGGTGTGATGGTGTGTGTGTGTAGGGTGGTGTGTAGTGGTGTGTGATGGTGGTGTGTAGTGGTGTGATGGTGTAGTGGTGTGTGGATGGTGGTGTAGTGGTGTGTGATGGTGGTGTGTGTGGTGTGTAGTGGTGTGTGGTGGTGTGTGATGGTGGTGTAGTGGTGTGTGATGGTGGTGTGTAGGTGTTGGTGTGTGATGGTGGTGTGTAGTGGTGTGTAGTGGTGTGTGTAGGGTATGGTGGTGTAGTGGTGTGATGGTGGTGTGTAGTGGTGTGATGGTGGTGTAGTGGTGTGATGGTGGTGTGTAGTGGTGTGTGTGGTGTGTGTGATGGTGGTGTATAGTGGTGTGTGATGGTGTAGTGTGTGATGTGAGTGGTGTGTGATGGTGGTAGTGGTGTGTGATGGTGGTGTGTAGTGGTGAGTGGTGGTGTGATGGTGGTGTAGTGTTGGTAGTGGTGTGTGATGGTGTGTGTAGTGGTGTGTAAGTGGTGTGTAGTGGTGTGTGATGGTGGTGTAGTGGTGTGATGGTGGTGTAGTGGCGGTGATGGTGGTGTGGTAGTGGTGTGTGATGGTGGTGTGTGTAGTGGTGTGATGGTGGTGTGTAGTGGTGCGTGATGGTGGTGTAGTGGTGTGTGATGGTGGGTGTAGTGGGTGATGGGTGGTGTAGTGGTGATGGTGGGTGTAGTGGTGTGTGGTGGTGGTGTGTGAGTGGTGTGTGATGCGGTGTAGTGGTGTGTGATGGTGGTGCGTGTGGTGTGGGGTAGTGGTGTGATGGTGGTGTGAGTGGTGTGTGATGGTGGTAGTGGTGTGATGGTGTAGTGGTGATGGCGTGTAGTGGTGTGTGACGGTGGTGCGGTGGTGATGGTGGTGTGAGTGGTGCGTGATGGTGTAGTGGCGTGATGGCGGTGTAGTGGTGTGATGGTGGTGTAGTGGTGTGTGATAGTAGTGTGTAGTGGTGTGGTGATGGTGTGTGGTGTGTGATGGTGGTGTGCGTGGTGGTGTGTAGGTGGTGTGTGTGGTGGTGTGATGGTGGTGTGTAGTGGTGTGTGATGGTGGTGTGTGGTGGCGTGATGGTAGTGTGTAGTGGTGTGTGATGGTGGTGTGTGGTGTGATGGTGGTGTGTAGTGGTGTGTGATGGTAGTGTGTAGTGGTGTGATGGTGGTGTGAGTGGTGTGATGGTGGCGTGGTGGTGTGTGATGGTGGTGTAGTGGTGTGTGATGGTGGTGAGTGGTGTGTGATGGTGTGTGATGGTGGTGTGGTGGTGGTGATGGTAGTGGTGTGTGATGGAGTGAGTGTGTGATGGTGGTGTGTAGTGGTGTGTGTAGTGGTGTGATGGTAGTGGTAGTGGTGTGTGATGGTGTAGTGGTGGGTGATGGTGGTGTGTAGTGGGTGGATGGTAGTGTGTAGTGGTGTGTGATGGTGGTGTGTGGTGGTGTGTGATGGTGGTGTGTAGTGGTGTGTGATGGTGGTGTAGTGGGTGGTGGTGTGATGGTGGTGTAGTGGTGTGTGATGGTGGTGTGAGTGGTGGAGGTGTGTGTAGTGTGTGTGATGGTGGTGTGTAGTGGTGTGTGATGGTAGTGTGTAGTGGTGTGTGATAGTAGTGTGGTAGTCATACTAATGTGACAGTACCCGATCAAATTCTCCTTGTTTGCAGGTTGATGAACTGTTTACTAATTAGAAATACTCACACATAGGAATGGTGCAGTAACCAAAACATTGTAGGAATGCTGAGAAAGAAATCTGAGCGGTTTAAGAATGTCTTGAGCCCTGACATGGGACCCGTTACCTACTCGTGTTGACATCCTGCAGCATATTGGTAGATGAAGAGGTAAAACCTTTATTCGCTCTTGTTATGCTCTCTTCAGCTTCTAATAAACCTCATCCAATGAATTGCGTTTCACTTTGAATAATTGATGGAGGTTTGTACTATAATGCTGCCCCCCCGCCGTGCAAAACCTGGGTAAATATAGTCAAGCATATTGTATGATCTTACGGGGTGAGTGTTCAACAGCACATGGAGGGCAACACATTCTTACACTGTACATTTAAAATTTACCAGCGATAGGTTTTATTTGTCAAGACCAACTTATTAATAGTTAATGAATAAGAATGTTTCTAGCGGTGACCTAAAGAGTTGGTGTGTAGCTTTTCCTTTCAGTGGATGGTGGCATTCCATTCCGTATTTTCATTCCGGGGAATTTTATAAACGGTTGGTCCTAATAAACACAATGTTGGTGGCCTCAGTGACTGGAGGCTTCATGAGTGGTGCCTCACGTTCGTTCCAGCTCGAAAGTAATCATTTTAGAGATTATTAAACAAATATGAAAACAAATTTGACAAAGCGGATACCATTAATGTCATCAATTATCACTATTTCTCAAAAGCACCATTGTCAGTACAACTGTCTGGTGGACAATAACCAGAGCTTTGGTGTCAGTCAAGCCAAGAGGCACCTTATTGTAAACATCGGTTATTAAATGTGGATAAATACGAGCATTGTAAACATGTGTCAACAGTTATATGTTTAGCAAATGGCGAGTGAGGTGAAGTTTACCACATTGTTTATTGAGTTTCTGTTGGATATCTTAGATGTGTTTATCCCAGCTTGAAAATATGTCCCATGAGCCTGGCGATCTGTTAGTGTTACATCCACTTGGTCACTCAGTGTTCATATAATTATTTAACAACAGTTTACAGCTTGGTTATATCTTTTTCTGAAAACTTATGGGTTGCAGCGGCAGTGTCGAGGTGTTGTATACTGTCCACGAATTCATTGAAAAAAACTCCTGTTGGATATTTAATAAAGATATCTAACATTTTTGTCTCCACATTTCCTCAGCACTATAGGATCAACCACTGAATTACCGAGAAATTTATCACGATAAACCAGCTTCAGCACCAACCCAGTGAGGAACGGACTGAGGAAGTTATGGAACCTGAAGAGGAGTGTGAGGTGTATGGTGCCAAGGACAGCTGGACAAGGGGACTGGCCGGACCCGCTCATATTTCGCGCCAGGCACTAATAGCGTACTGTAGAGACTATAGAGTGACGCTGCACCTTGGTGGGTAATGATCACTAATATGCCACGTTGCATCACAGTAATACCGTTGAAGGTGGAGCTGTAACAATGTCAAGAACTGGTAATTAATCAGTAAATTAGAGTAATGTCAGTACTGAGGGCCTTGACGAGAGACCAATTTCTGACCAATATATCAAGGAGCGCCATGTGTCCACTTCTCACCCAGGCCATCAGGAGACCTTACTCAAACAAGGCGAGCCCCGGCAGACACTCAGCTCTGACACTCACAAATAACAGTCCATTTGTACCGACGTGACAAACAGGATAGATTTACTGCCGCACAAAAGCGTAATTCAGGTCACTTGTGTCTTTTACGAGAAAATTTCGTGATTTTGTACATAAAACTTGTTCTTTGATTAATTTACCATCTTTGTAAATTACCTTGCTATGAGGGGGAAGGAAGGCGGTGTTGGTTTAATCTCCCCCATTGTTCCTGATGAGTGTGTCTTTCATGGGTCCAGTGTTCAGTAGAGGGACACACTAACAGAAGGGGTCGAATTAGAGCCACCGAGTAAGAGGCACACGTGCTACCACCGACGTGTCTGTGACCAAAGTGATCCTCATCAGAACTAAACCCAAGAAACTGTTGACGTAGTAGTGGAAGGCATTCCTCGAGGACCCGCCTTAATGTACAGTACATTAGGGGAGCGTGAACTATCTTCTGATGGAGTTGTGCCAGACACACTGCTTGATAACATTAGGAGGAAGCTGAGGGAGGCTCATATCTCTACGGAGGCACTAACTAATCTAATCTCGAGAATCATGTTACAATATACTTCCCTTTCAGCTGAAGGCTTGTCGTTGTACGTGAGGACGCTGTGATTTATTCTTTGTAGAGCCTTTCTGTTGCCTTTTAATCACTACTGAGTGTTATTTACAATACCACTTTAATCAGAGGACCAATACTGACAACCAATATTTCTTTGTTGAACTCTCTCCAGACTTTCCCAGTTATGTAAATTTTAAATCAAAATGTTTCATCGCAGTTCCAGATACATTAAACAAACATATAAATGACCTTATATTCAATTTTGAATCAGATTTTTATTCTGTAGCGATATCTGCAGATGTTCACCGGTTTCTTCCATTAACAGGTAGACACATCGTACTAAGACCCTGAATACAGTATATATTGTTTAGGTGTACAGTATCACACAACTTGTCATATTGTTTATTTATCTTTAAAAAATTTCAAAACTGAACCTACGTTATATCTACAGTGGAACCAACGCTCTTATTGTTTCTCCTTTTTATTTTAGTATAATTCGGTTATCTTGTTACTGTTCCTTAAAGGTTTTAACTTGGTGTTGCTCTTGTGTAAGGAAGAGAGCTGAACATTATACACCTCTCGCCTTTCATCTTCCTGTGAGGGCGCTGAAGACATGCGAAACCTCCTGTACACAAAACACACACACACACACACACACACACACTCACACATACACACACGAGAGACATAAATGCGTTGCCTGGAGGAGGGTTAGTTGCCAGCGAATGTTTTTTTTTTCCAATATATTTTTAGTGAGTCCGTTTTTGTGAGAGGAGTGTCAATGATGCTCCCGTCTACTGCCCTCGTAACAACCCTTCACCTCCCCAGGTAATGATGACACAAGTAGAATAAAAGAGAAGACAAAAATAATGTGATAATAAAGAAGGGTTATATAATAAAGGAGAGAATCAGTGGCACAGCAAGGAATAAAAGAACGACATAGTGAAAAAATAATTGACACAGTGATAATTTAGGAATAACAGACATAATGCAAGAAGAAAAATAACAAAGTAAACATGATGAAAGAAGACACAAGAATGAATGATAAAGATGGAAAAGGAAGAGAGGGAGTTAGAAAAATTAATAAGAAGAGGCGATCGAAGGAAGAGGATAATACAAAGTGTTAACTCTACGACACAAAGTGAATCACCGCCGTGGAATGAGTCAAGAGGCCAAAATGAAGCAATAAAAGTCAGGTGAAGAGGATGATGATGAGGGGAGGGTAAGAGGAGAAGGAGGAGGGGGAAGAGGAAGAGGGGAAGAGGGGAGGAGGAGAAGGAGGAGAGAGGAGGACGGGGAAGAAGAGAGGGAAAGGAGAAGAGGAGTAAGGGGAAGGAGAAAAGGAGGAGGAGAAGGAGGGAGAGGGGAGGGCTAGGAGGAAATGGGGACGGGAGGAGGAGGGGGGGGGGAGGAGGATGACACTCAAATACCTCTTTCTTATGTCTCCATTTCCAAATGTAAATCCCTCTCTCCTTCTCCCTTCATTATCCATTTACTCGACCTTTCCCATTCCTCTACCTTTCACAACTCCTCTTTCCTTCTCCTCCGTTATCCTTCCTCAACCATCTCCTCCTCCTTACTTGCTCCTCCATGTCTTCCTCATTTTCCCATTTCTCCTCCATTCCATTTCCCACCCCATATCCCCCTTCCTTCCCTCCCTCTCCCCTCCCTTCCCTCCCTCCTCTCCATCTTCCCCTTCTCCACCTCCCTCAGTCATTCTCCCCACTCCCAATAATGAGAGGGGGAGAGATCTTGGGTGCATACGGCCAAACAACTCAGTCTTATTGTTTCTTGATTTATCATAGCAGTGTGGTGACGACAAGAGCCCCTTAGTATTATGTCTGGTGTCTGATTTTGTTTAAATTTTTGAGGTTTTTTCGTCTTTTTCACTATACGTTTTATTTCTTTCCTTTATTTTTGTTTATCTTTTTTAATTTTCTTCCTTTACATATATTAATCTTTTAATTATTGTTGTTATTTTTGTTTTTATTCGTATTCTTAGTCTTATATTATATTTGTCTTCTTCTTTTCCTTCTTCCGCTTCATTTTTTTTTTCTAATACGTCTTCCATTTCCTTATTCCTCTCCTTCTCTGTCTTCTTTTTATTCGATCTATTTCCCTTTCTTCCTTTTCTTCCCTTTGTCTTTTTGTTTCTTCATCTTTATATACAGTGTTAAGGATTTTTTTGTCTTTTGAGGGAAAGGAAATTTACATGAGTTTTACACTATATGGTCTCTTGTATACATACGTTTACCAATTTTATTTACAGGCGTCACATTATTTTACAAACCTTTTATCTTATACGCTTTTCACTCTTTTACGAACTTTTCTACCTTATACACTTTTCACTATTTTACAAACTTTTCTACCTTATACACTTTTCACTCTTTTACAAACTTTTCTACCTTATACACTTTACACTCTTTTACAAACTTTTCTACCTTATACACTTTTCACTCTTTTACGAACTTTTCTATCCTATACACTTTTCACTATTTTACAAACTTTTCTATCCTATACACTTTTCACTCTCTTACAGACTTTAAATTATTTCTTTCATATATTTTTTCACTTACTACAATAAACTACAAGCGTACAAACACACTCTTTCTATACACATTATTTATATTCCTTTTCAAAATCATCTAAATATCACGTGAATGTTATTGTTGGAGGTAACTTTATTAATATCGTTCTTACTATGGCGTTCAGTGTCATTCTTCTGTCTAGTCACGTCAAAATATTTCCTCACACCCCAGCCTTAAATTCTTCATCTCACTACCAAGAATAGTAATAAATTTCCTCCTTTAAGCCATTGCCTAATTTACTTCATGTCCCAATAATGGCTATTATTTTGTAGTTTTTTTTTAAGAATGGTAATCTATGTTCATCTTCTCAAACACTTTAAGTATAACAACATACTCAGAGAACAGTTCCCATGGTAAGCGGTCTGTTACTGTTCAGGCTTCACACACTCTGTCCAATCATAATCAATACAGTGTTATGGAGAATCTCATACTAAAGATCTTAACATTTCCAAAAGATTTAACGAAATTTTATAATTATCTTTATCCTCTTTTATTTTTTTCTTTGCTGCTTTTATTTTTTTATTTTCTGTTTGATTAGTGTGTGTGTGTGTGTGTGTGTGTGTGTGTGTGTTTAGTCATTTTTTTAACGACAATTCTATAACTATCACTGTTCCTCAGGCTTCCTTACTATATATAACATCGACTCCTTCTTTATTACATATTAAAGATCTTCTTTCAGCTAACGACATGATTAATTATTATGCATGTGATTCAACCCCACCATATATCTTTCACACCGACTAGGGGCCTCAGCCTCGCAGAGATAAATATCAGAATGGCAGACATCAGACGGCCTCAATAAAATACATAACGTTTAGTAACAGACGAGATATTTAACGATTCAACATAAAGTTTAACAACGCCATCATCCCACCATCACACGCCACTGAAATTTTAGGCATCACCATTACTTGAAGTTTTATCATGACAGCTTTGTCAGATCTCCTGCCAAAATTGCCTCAATGAAACTTGGACTCGTGTTCAGAGCCAGGCCGTACTTTACCGATAACCAGTTAGCAAACATTTACGGGTCATGTCCGCTCCCAAATAGCAAACTGGTATCATCTGAGGGCTGGCCGGGGTGTTTTGCCACTTTATCGCCTCGATTTTATGTAGGCAAAACTATCAAACAGATAAACAATAATGATCGTGGCAGGAAAATTTACAACATTGCACATCCGTTGTGATATCTCGTCGGTTTCCTTATTTTATAGATACTTCCCGAGTCATTGTTCTGACCAGAGTGCCATCACCTCTCCTCCACCACCGACCTACGACGGCATATGGGAGGGCATAACGATTTTCTGTTGCATTACACCTTTGCTGAACTTCTGCTAACCCAAATTCATTTATATACGGGACCAGGACTGAGTGAGATTACCAGCCAGTGTTGTACCTGCATCATAACATCCAACAGTTCAGACGCTCCTGTTAAAATATCTTCAGTGATCATACACGATAACCACAAGTGTTTAATTTCTCACAACTAATTTATTTACTAATTGCGAATACACTTTCCTTGAAATGACTTTATCAGTTTATTTATTCATGAATGCTTAGTTCTTTATAACAATTATCATAAACGGCAATACTTTCTTATATATTTTCTCTGGCAAATTACACCAGGAAAAAAATTTATAAATCCCCTCCCATCTGTCACTCTCCCTCCATGCCCCCATCCCACCTCCCCTCCACCCCCCCCATCCACCCTCCCTCCACCCCCCCCCCATCCCACCTCCCCTCCACCCCCCATCCCACCTCCCCTCCACCCCCCATCCCACCCTCCCCTCCACCCCCATCCCACACCCCTCCCCTCCACCCCATCCCACCCCTCCCCTCCCCCCCCATCCTACACCCTCCCTCCACCCCCATCCCACCCCTCCCCTCCACCCCCCATCCCCACCCCTCCCCTAGATCGGAACTCGGAAAGTTTTTTCGTGAGAGGGTTGTTCTGGATGAAGGTGGTGGGCACTTAAGAAGGGTATAGGTTAAGGTACAGGTCAGGTCAGGTGAAGAGATAACACGGTGGTAGGGGATGGAGAGAGGACCAGATAACAGATTAGGTCAAAGAAGGTTAGGTTAGGTTAGGTCAAGTAGTCAGCAGTGTAACGCGAGGAAGATTAACAGCGATTATAATATTCCTCCACCCTCCCCTCCCTCTATCCCCCCCCTCCCCTCCTCCACCCTCCCTCCACCCCCCCCTCGTTAAGGAGACTCATCCCCCGCTAACGTGGTGATGACCTTCCTGATTCTAGTCAATAATCTTGAGTTGCTGAGGCCTCATTGATTCTAGTCAGGGAATCTTAGTCTATGATTCTGATTAAATAATTCCAAGAAAATAAAACATAGACAACTATTCAAGCAGACACAGCATTAAGACACACACACACACACACACACACACACACACACACACACACACATATAGGTACACAATCGAACAGACACACACAGTCATACAATATTACAGTCATACAGACACACAGAACCATACAGGTACACACAAAGGCAGCGGCTGGTGTCCTTCCGCCCCCAGGCACCGACTGTCGATATAACAAACTCTCCCCCAGTAGCGTGTGTGTTGCTGTCAGGCTTACTGCTACCTCCCCCCTCTCTCTCTCTCTCTCTCTCTCTCTCTCTCTCTTCCTCTCTCTCTCATTATTCACTCCTCCTCATTCACTTCCCCTCCCTCCCATCCTTTCACCCTCCCTCCCATCCTTTCACCCTCCCTCCCATCCTTTCACCTTCCCTCCCATCCTTTCACCTTCCTCCCATCTTTCATCCTCCCTCCCATCCTTTCACCCTCCCTCCCATCTTTCACCTCCCTCCATCCTTTCACCCTCCCTCCCATCCTTTCACCCTCCCTCCCATCATTTCACCCTCCCTCCCATCATTTCACCTCCCTCCATCCTTTCACCCCTCCTCCCATCCTTTCCCCTCCCTCCCATCCTTCCCTCCCTCTCATCCTTTCACCTCCCTCCCATCCTTTCACCCCTCCCTCCCATCCTTTCACCCTCCCTCCCATCCTTTCACCCTCCCTCCTCATCCTTTCACCCTCCCTCCCATCCTTTCACCCTCCCTCCCATCTTTCACCCTCCCTCCCATCCTTTCACCCTCCCTCCCTACCCTTTCACCCTCCCTCCCATCCTTTCACCCTCCCTCCCATCCTTTCACCCCTCCTCCATCCTTTCACCTCCCTCCTATCCTTTCACCCTCCCTCCATCCTTTCACCCTCCCTCCCATCCTTTCACCTCCCTCCCATCCTTTCACCTCCCTCCCATCCTTTCACCCTCCCTCCACCCTTTCACCCTCCCTCCCATCTTTCACCCTTTTTCACCTCCCTCTCCCAGATGTGTGCACCTAGTGAGAGTATCTACGCTTCCTTTGTTAAGTCATACAAGACGCACAAGCCTTAAATACCACCTCCTCCGTCCACCGCCTTTTAGCCTTTGTTTCCAATAATCCGTGTTGATGTTGGTGTTGGTTCCCGGTAATGAGTTGGCGCGTGCTTTTGTCTGCCTGGTCCAGCGTCCACCTAACTACACCGACCAACACATTCTTCTACGGTTTGTTTTCTCTTTGGTGTAGGTGAGGGAGAGAGGGAAGGAGGGATAATTGTTATAAATATTAATTAAACTTTTGTTAGAGGTATATTTGTTTCAACTAATATTCACCATAGAAATGTGTGGTGATTCACGCCTCCTCCACACACTGCCAGGCCACAGTTCATCCACTACACCACTCTTACTAATTGTACATCATAATGATTATCTTGTGAGTAATATGCCCAGGCTGATGCTTTGTTTTGTATTAATTCCAGAATAGAGAACAATGCGTATAACAGGGCTCCCCATCCTCTGTGTAAACTAATTTGTATTTGGAAAACCAGTTAATTAATTGCTGCCATGAGGGGTTTTCCACTCACTAGCACGAGTCATGGTATTTGTGGGGAGCGAAATGTGTGGGCGATGGGGGCAACCTCGATACTAATACTTTGGTGATGAGATGTTAAGGACCAGGCAAGGTTTAACACAGGTAAGGGTTGGTAATATTCAAGCAAATAAACTGGAGTGTTTAATTATCTTTTATGCATAATACTGTACCGGGGTGGGGGAGTGGAACCTGTGAGAACTATGGAGTGGAACCTGTGAGAACTATGGAGAGTGGAACCTGTTGGGGGGTGGTTGGTGGTGGAACCTGTGAGAACTATGGGGAGTGGAACCTATGAGAACTATGGGTGGAACTGAGAACTGTAGGTGGAACCTGTGGTTGGTGGGTGTGTGGTGAGAACTATGGGGTGGAACCTGTGAGAACTGTGGGGGTGGAACCTTGAGACTTGGGTGGAACTGTGAGAACTATGGGGTGGTGGACCTGTGAGAACTGTGGAGTGGAACCTGTGAGAACTATGGAGGTGGAACCTGTGAGAACTGTGGGGGTGGTGTGAGAACTGTGGAACCTGTGAGAACTGTGGAGTGGAACCTGTGAGAACTGTGGAGTGGAACCTGTGAGAACTATGGGGTGGAACCTGTGAGAACTATGGAGGTGGGACTGTGAGAACTATGGGGGTGGAACCTATGGAGACTTGAGTGACTGTAGAGGTGGAACCTGTGAGAACTATGGGGGAGTGGAACCTATGAGAACTATGGAAGAGTGGAACCTATGAGAACTATGGGGGAGTGGAACCTGTGATAACTATGGGGGAGTGGAACCTGTGATAACTATGGGGGAGTGGAACCTGTGTGTCAGTGATTTCATACCGTCGAGATAATGTTATGAGGTATAACTCAACCATATATGTGCCAAGTATGAGTAAACATCAAGGATGAGCCACGTTTAATAGACAACATACCAATGACAGCAAATTACGGAGGTCAAGGTCAAAGGTCAAGTATACACGGTCATCAAAAGTTCAACAGGGACATTTTCGCGATAACTCTAAGACGAGACATTGTTGAAAAATGCCTCAATGAAAAGAACATAAAATAACGTAAAAAACTGCAATATTATAACAAATATTGTATGGTTCTCAAATAACAGGTTTATATGTAATACAAATCAAATCTGCTTTAAAAATTAAGAGCAGGTGACTTGAGGTGACATAAAAATGACCTGGATAATTCACAGATCACGGCCTTAATGACCAAACACATTGTCAAAATACTGTATCCAAATGACCCTCTCCTGAACCTGCTGGATAAAGACTCTTCAAACCTGGACGACGCGAGAGTCTTAAGAGAGACCCGTCATCGGTTCATAAAAGACGTGAGCGAACAGTAAAATGACGTCACTAGATCCGGTATTCATAATGTGGTAACCGGCGAGTAATTGTTTTCTATGTTTGTCCGTCTATCCGTCCGTCTGTTTGTCTGTCTGTCTGTCAACATTTTAGTGTAAATTTATAATTATAGTATATGGTCTGATTATTTCCATCATCTTTTTCTCTCCTTCGTTCATTTAGTTGTAAGGTCTACACTGTAATGCAATGTAAAGAGTGCTACCAGTGTACCAGTGTGTGTGTGTGTGTGTGTGTGTGTGTGTGTGTGTGTGTGTGTGAGAGAGAGAGAGAGAGGCAACATCTATTAGTTCTCCACGTGGCCCGGCAGGTGTACCAGCGTCCAGGTCAACTAAAGGAGATATACCTCTCCTGGCCGGAGGAAACACGTGGCTGCATGTCCACGTGAGTTCACTGATGCACATCCTGGGAGTGACGAGAGAGCGGGCGTGGGCACCCCCCTCTACTGACGCCAGGTGAGATAAGAGGTGTGTGTGTGTGTGTGTGTGTGTGTGTGTGTGTGTGTGTGTGTGTGTGTGTGTGTGTGTGTGTGTGTGCGTGTGCGTGTGTGTGTGCGTGTGTGTGTGTGTTTTATTATATAGATTAATATTCCTCATTATTTATCCTTGTAAGACTTTCCTGTACAACTTTAGACGTAGAGAGCACATAGGAGTCTCTTCATAGTGACATTGTTATTCTTCACATCAAAGTCCTTTAACTGCCAGTCATGAAGTATCACTCTCTCTTACGTTACGCCTCTCAACACGTGGGTCACCAGCTACTAATGATCCTTGTGAGCGGTTGGTCGGTCGTCACTAAGAGCCTGACTACATAACAAACCTTATTACTGTTCATATAAACTCAAGTAACATCATCGTTAAGAATACATGAGGTGGGAGGTACTGAACTGTGAGTCAAGCGTCGACCATGAGGGGTGAGGGGAATTGATGTGTGAGTCAAGGGTCGACCATGAGGTGAGGAGACATTGATGTTTGAGTCAAGGGTCGACCATGAGGGGTGAGGAGACATTGATGTGTGAGTCAAGCGTCGACCATGAGGTGAAGATGATGTGTGAGTCAAGGGTCGACCATGAGGGGTGAGGAGACATTGATGTGTGAGTCAAGCGTCGACCATGAGGGTGAGGAGACATTGATGTGAGTCAAGCGGTCGGCCATGAGGGGTGAGGAGACATTGAGGTGTGAGTCAGGGGTCGACCATGAGGTTGAGGAGACATTGATGTGTGAGTCAGGGTCGACCATGAGGGTGAGGGAGACATTGATGTGTGGGTCAAGCATCGGCCATGAGGGTGAGGAGACATTGAGGTTTGAGTCAAGGGTCGACCATGAGGGGTGAGGGCATTGATGTTGAGTCAAGCATCGGCCATGAGGGTGAGAGACAGATGAGTCAAGGGTCGACCATGAGGGGTGAGGAGACATTGATGTTTGAGTCAGGGTCGACCATGAGAGGTGAGGAAACATTGAGGTGTGAGTCAAGGGTCGACCATGAGGGGTGAGGGAGACATTGATGTGGTCTTAAGCATCGGCCATGAGGGGGAGGGACATTGAGGTGTGAGTCAAGGGTCGACCATGAGGGTGAGGGAGACATTGATGTGTGAGTCAAGGGTCGACCATGAGGGTGAGGGAGGCATTGACGTGTGAGTCAAGCGTCGACCATGAGGGGTGAGGGAGACATTGAGGTGTGAGTCAGGGTCGACCATGAGGGGGTGAGGGAGGCTGATGTGAGAGCGTCGTCGCCGACCATGAGGTGAGGAGACATTGAGGTGTGAGTCAAGGGTCGACCATGAGGGGTGGGAGACATTGAGGTGAGAGTCAAGGGGTCGACCATGAGGGTGAGGGAGGCATAGGTGTGAGTCAAGGTCGACCATGAGGGGTAGAGGGAGACATTGAGGTGTGAGTCAAGGGTCGACCATGAGGGGGAGGGGAGGCATTGACGTGTGAGTCAAGCGTCGACCATGAGGGTGGGAGGCATTGACGTGGAGTCGCGTCGACCATGAGGGGTGTGAGGGAGGCATTGACGTGTGAGTCAAGCGTCGACCATGAGGGGTGAGGAGGCATTGACGTGTGAGTCAAGCGTCGACCATGAGGGGTGAGGGAGGCATTGAGGAGAGTCAAGCGTCGACCATGAGGGGTGAGGAGACATTGAGGTGTGAGTCAAGGGTCGACCATGAGGGGTGAGGGAAGACATTGAGGGAGAGTCAAGGGTCGACCATGAGGGGGTGAGGGAGGCATTGAGGTGTGAGCCAGTCGCCGACCATGAGGGGTGAGGGAGACATTGAGGTGTGAGTCAAGGGTCGACCATGAGGGGTGAGGGAGACATTGAGGTGTGAGTCAAGGGTCGACCATGAGGGGGTGAGGGAGGCGGGTGTGGGGTTATAGTGTAGTAGCTGATTATGAGGCAGTAAACGTGATGAGTGGTGTTGTGATGGTGAGGGGAGAGGGAGTGAGAGGGAGATAGAGAGGGACTGAGGGAGAGATGGGGGAGGGAGGAGTGAGGGTCAGTGAGAGGGTAAGAGGGAGTGAGGGCGAGTGAGAGGGGGATTGAGGGAGAGAGAGAGAGAGGGAGGAGTGAGGGGGTAAGAGGAGGAGGGGTGAGAGGAATTGACAGGGAGTGAGAACGAGAAGGAGTGAGGTGAAGTAGACAGACAAACAGACAGAGGTGAGAGGGAAAAAATTTAAAAAGTTATCACAAGTTTATGTTTATGAATTTATTTAAACTTCTCACATAAAAATCCACACACACACACACACACACACACACACACAAACACACACACACTTAATATATCACCATGGACATAGAGAAAAGCAAAATTTATAAACCATTCATTCTCAGCAGCCGACATAACATTAATACTGTACCACCTCAATATACGATCCCTCATTATACGATCCCTCATTATACGATCCCTCATTATACGATCCCTCATTATACGATCCCTCATTATACGATCCCTCATTATACGATCCCTCATGATACGATCCCTCATTATACGATCCCTCATTATACGACCCCTTTATACGATCCCTCATTATACACAACATTCATCTCTATAACTCACCTATTTCATCACAGTCAACAACAACAACATTCAACATACAACATATCTTAGAGTATTTAATTAATGGGTAAAATCGCCTTGGGTGATGGCTATGAGGCCGTGGGAAGGGGGAGCAATTAGGGCGATAACGAGACCATCACCACCACGGGCTGGCCAGGGAGGTGGAGGGAGAGGAACCGAGTGGGATGACAAGGAGGAGGTTGAGAGTTAGTGGGATGACAAGGAGGAGGTTGAGAGTTAGTGGGAGGACAAGGAGGAGGTTGAGAGTTAGTGGGAGGACAAGGAGGAGGTTGAGAGTTAGTGGAGGACAAGGAGGAGGTTGAGAGTTAGTGGGATGACAAGGAGGAGGTTGAGAGTTAGGTGGGAGGACGAGGAGGAGGTTGAGAGTTAGTGGAGGACAAGGAGGAGGTTGAGAGTTAGGTGGGAGGACAAGGAGGAGGTTGAGAGTTAGTGGGAGGACAAGGAGGAGGTTGAGAGTTAGTGGGAGGACAAGGAGGAGGTTGAGAGTTAGTGGGATGACAAGGAGGAGGTTGAGAGTTAGTGGGAGGACAAGGAGGAGGTTGAGAGTTAGGGAGGACAAGGAGGAGGGAGAGGAAATAGGGGAGAGGAGAAGGAAGACAAAGAGAAGAGGAATAGAGGGAAATAGAGAGACTGGAGAGAGGAACGATGAGGAAGAGAGGAGGTGGAGAAGGAGGAGGAGGAGGAGAAAGAGGAGAAGGGAGGGAAGGAGGAGGAAGGAGAGACGGAGAGGAATGTGGAGAAGGAAGGAGAGAAGAGGAATCAGAGGATAAGGTGGAGATAGGGAGGGAGAAGGGGAGAGACTGAGAAGGAGAGGGGAGGTAAGAGAGAAAAGGATGAGTGACAGGGTGGCTTATTGGATAGGAGGTGAGATAAGAGGAGGGGAATGAGGAATAGCAGGGATAAGAGAAGAAGGAAGAGGAGGAGGAGGAAGGAGAAGGGGAGGAGGAGGAAGGGTAAAAGGAGGAGGAAGAGGGAGAAGAAGAATAAGTGTTCATAGATGGAGAAGCCAGAGAGAGATAAGACGGGGAGAAGATAACCCAAGAGAGGGGGGGGGGGGGGGGGGGGGGGGGGGGGAGAGAGTCTCAGCAGGTAAGGGCGGAAGGAAACTTGAAGCGAAAGGGGAATTGGGGAGAGGGATATACATTACGAAAGAGGAAGAATGGAACACAGATGAGAAGACAAAGTGAGAGAGAATAAAGAGAGTGGAAGGAGATTCAGGTAAACCCAACAGTGAAGAAGTGATGAACCTGAGTATTGTACCACCACCATCACCCACCTGTACCACCACCATCACCCACTTGCTACCTGTACCACCACCATCACCCATCTACTACCTGTACCACCACCATCACCCACCTGTACCATCACCATCACCCACCTGTACCACCACCATCACCCACTTGCTACCTGTACCACCACCATCACCCACCTACTACCTGTACCACCACCATCACCCACCTACTACCTGTACCACCACCATCACCCATCTACTACCTGTACCACCACCATCACCCATCACCCACCTGTGCCATCACCATCACCCACCTGTACCACCACCATCACCCACCTGTACCACCACCATCACCCACCTGTACCACCACCACCCACCTGTACCACCACCATCACCCACCTGTACCACCACCATCACCCACCTGTACCACCTACCATCACCCACCTGTACCACCACCATCACCCATCTACTACCTGTACCACCACCATCACCCACCTGCTACCTGTACCACCACCATCACCCACCTGTACCCACCACCATCACCATCACTACCACCACCACCATCACCCACCACCTGTACCACCACCATCACCCATCTACTACTGTACCACCACCACCCACCACCTGTACCACCACCATCACCCACCTGTACCACCACCATCACCACTGTACCACCACCATCACCCACCTGTACCACCACCATCACCCAACTGTACCACCACCATCACCCACCTGTACCACCACCATCACCCAACTGTACCACCACCATCACCCACCTTTACACCACCATCACCCACCTGTACCACCACCATCACCCATCTACTACCTGTACCACCACCCACCTGCTACCTGTACCACCACCATCACCCACCTGTCACCACCATCACCCACCTGTACCACCACCATCACCCATCTACACCTGTACCACCACCATCACCCACCTGTACCACCACCATCACCCACCACCACCCACCACCACCATCACCCATCCACCCATCACCCACCTGGTACCACCACCATCACCCACCTACCACCACCATCACCCACCTGTACCACCACCATCACCCACCTGTACCACCACCATCACCCACCTGTACCACCACCATCACCCACCTGTACCACCACCATCACCCACCTACCACCACCATCACCCACCTGTACCACCACCATCACCCACCTGTACCACCACCATCACCCCACCTGTGCCTTACCATCACCCACCTGTACCACCACCATCACCCACCTGTACCACCACCATCACCCACCTGTACCACCTGCATCACCCCACCTGTACCACCACCATCACCCACCTGTACCCACACATTACCATGCCCACCTGTACCCACCTGCATCACCCACCTGTACCACCACCATCACCCCACCTGTGCCACCACCATCACCCCACCTGTACCACCACCATCACCCACCTGTACCACCACCATCACCCACCTGTTACCACCACCACTCTCTGCCCCACCTGTACACCACCATCATCTACCTGTACCCACCACCATCACCCACACACCACCATCCACCCACCTGTACCACCACCATCACCCACCTGTACCACCACATCACTCATCTACTACCTGTACAACCACCATCACCCTGTACCACCACCATCACCCACCTGTACCACCACCATCACCCACCTGCTACCACCATCACCCACCTGTACCACCACCATCACCCACCTGTGCCACCACCATCACCCTGCACCACCACCATCACCCACCTGTGCCACCACCATCACCCACCTGCTACCCTGTACCACCATCTCCCCACCTGCCTACCATCACCCACATCTACTACCTGTACCATCACCCACCTGTACCACCACCATCACCCACCTGTACCACCACCATCACCCACCTGCTACCTGTCCACCATCACTCATCTACTACCTGTACCACCACCATCACCCACCACCATCACCCACCTGTACCACCACCATCACCCACCTGCTACCTGTACCACCACCATCACCCCTTGCCACCACCATCACCCACCTACTACCTGTACCACCACCATCACCCACCTGTGCCACCACCATCACCCACCTGTACCACCACCATCACCCCACCTACTACCTGTACCACCATCACCCACCTACCTGTACCACCACCATCACCCACCTACTACCTGTGCCACACCATCACCTACCTACTACCTGTACCACCACCATCACCCCACCTGTACCACCATCACCCACCTACCTGTACCACCATCACCCTACCTGCCACCATCACCCACCTGCTACCTGTACCACCACCATCACCCACCTACTACCTGTACCACCACCATCACCCCACCTACTACCTGTACCACCACCATCACCACCACCACTACTACCACCACCACCACTGTTTTCGTGGCCTCCAGCCTTCCCAATAGCCACACCTTCGCCGCCATTATATTACCTTAATATTTCCTAATACGTAAAGCTCCCTAGCTGTGTTGAATTAGCTGAGCTGCAGATCTATGCAGCATTCAGTGACTGTTGCCTCACAGTCAATATCTGCAACTGTTGTCGACTTTGGGGTCGATGCTCTCTCGTTCCCCTGGGGCAGATCAGGAGAATCGACATCTCATCCAGCTGTAACATAACTTATGGGCTGCTGCTTCTGTTGGGATAGCACCTCCGCGAGTCGGCGTAGAAGCATCTTGCACTTGGTCCCATCCACCAGAGGTTGTGAACACTAGAGGTGAAGCTGCCTTGATCAACGTTCTGAATTCTCTCCCGTATGCCCTTATCTTGTCGTTCTCGTTCCTCCTGTGTGCAGCATCGAGAGCTAAGTTACGGTGACATGCGGCCATGGGATCAAAAATCCTGATGTCGAAAGTCTCGCTGTCCCGCGTCCAGAATCCTCGAGCTGACGTCCACGGAACTGGTTCGATGTGTTTGAAGTTAATAATGATGATGATGTTTCAATTCATTATCATCATTATTACCACCATGACAATAATATCATCGCTTATTAGTCAAAATCATTATCAACCACTATCGTAATTCATCGTCATTATCTTTATCCTCTTCGCCATCATCATCATCGCCTTACCATCATTAACACCTTCGTCAGTATACAAAATCATCATAATTGCAGGTCTCACCACCACACCTCATTATTATCATTGTTCGTATTATCATCATAGTTATCGTCGCTATACCGTCACTATTATTATTATTATCGTAAATTTACCCTAATTTTATCTTCATTATCTTTATTGCCATTATTACCGCTATCATCATCATCATCATCATCATCACCATCATCATCACCATCATTATTTCCATGCAGGAGACAAGACAACAATACCTCCTACTGGGGTTAGTGTCAGGTAGTAGGCAGCTACCAAACAGGGAGGTACTACCGCCTGGGAAGATATTGGAAGCATAATGTGTTGTCTAATGGTAGACCCTGCTGCCATATGGCATCACGAAAATTGTGACCAAGTCCCAGGTTGCTGATCTGACTTTCTGCCTCATTTACACACAATTGCAGGGTCTCAATTGTTTCTCTTACAAGACAACACAACGTACATATATCATTTCTCTCTATTGATTTTTTTTAGTGGTCCTTTATTATCATTATTATTATTATTATTATTAAATATTTTTTTATTAATTATTATTATTATTATTATTACTATTATTATGATTATTATTATGTGTAGTAGTAGTATATTTTCGCCTCCAGGCCCAGATGTGGGTCATTGACCTGTGCCTGATGGGCGAATCCTGTTAAATATAGACCCTTTGTGAACTTTATTCTGTAATCCTTTTGCGCTATAGGTTCTCGGATGAGTATGGGGTGCACTATAATAGCCAATGTAGTAGCAAAATTTAAAAAATTATCATACATGATCTACAGCACCTTCAACATCCTATATAACACCTCCTACAATACCAATTCCTTCAACATCACCTGCAATACCTCCTCCTAATCACCACCTACAACACTACCTACATCACCTACAACACCACCCTACCAACACCACCCTACAACACTACACCTACAACACCACCTACAACACCATTCAACACCACCACCAATAACACCACCACTTGACACTACCTATAACACCACCATCTACAACAAAACCGCCTACAACAACACCACCTACCAACACCACCTACCAAAACCACCTACAACACCACCTACAACACCACCATCTACCTACAACACCACCTACAACACCACCTACAAACCACCTACACCACCACCTACAACACCACCTACAACACCTACAAACCACCTACAACACCACCTACATCACCTACAACACCACCTACAAAACCACCTCAAGCACCACCTACAACACCACCTACAACACCACCATCACCACCTACATCACCACCTACAACACCACCTACATCACCACCTACATCACCACCTACATCACCACCTACATCACCTACATCACCACCTACATCACCACCCACATCACCACCTACAAAACCACCCACATCACCACCTACAACACAACGCTCGAGGTTCAGATGGTCGTACTGTCAAGGAAGTTCCTCACATCCGAGATTAGCCACGGAAGGAGGAGGAAGGAGAGAATAGTGAGGGAGGAGCAGATGTATGGTGGGGAAGGGAGGAGAGATAAACACACACACACACACACACACACACACACACACACACACACACACACACACACACACACACACACACACACACACACACACACACAAACACAACCACACACACACACACACACACACACAACCACACACACACACAATGTACTGAGGGAGCTACTACACCACGTGGCCATTGTTCTGCACTGAAAACAATAATTGGTATGTTCACTGTATGTTCAATTTCTAATGAAAACTTGTTAAACACCCCTCACATGTCCTTGTATGTAAAAAGTACTTCTCTCCTTTGTATATTTCAGCCTTCGGGCTCTTAAACCTTTCAATAACCCGTTAATTATTCTTATTCTTCTTCTTATTATTATTATTATCATTATTATTATCATTATCATTATTATCATCAATAACCACTGCTGTCAGCTGTTTGTTCCTCTGCTACCACATAACAAAGAACTACAACATGTTATACAATATACTTTACGTCTCCAGAAGAAACTATGGGAGTAATACTTGATAATGATGACGGTGACGATATAACAGCACGACGCCATGCTTATATTAACTAGAGAGGAAGTGTAATGATAAACGGTAAACACAGCCACCCCAGACGCTGCTGTGTTAGACATAAAGACACAGCCACCCCAGACGCTGCTGTGTTAGACATAAAGACACAGCCACCCCAGCATCTCCCCCTAACCGAACAGGGCTGAGCCATTTCACACAACATTAGCCGTGCCTCCCCCCCCACGCAAACACCGATACTTCTCTGATTTATACCCCCAGTGTCGCCTCCAGCCACCAAGTGCAATCCACCAGAAAATGACTCACTTAACGAAGGATTTATTTATAATATATACATGTATACACCACTTATCTACCTCAGCTTCATTGTAAATTGAAAGAGAGAGAAGGAAAAACATCCAGTCTACAGAGGGAAAAGAATAAGGGAGAGATATGGAGAGACGGATGTAAACAGAGATAGACAGACAGACAGAAGAAAAAAGAAAGATACAGAGAGAAGAGAGAGTAAAAGAGTGAGGGAGACAGAAAGAGAAGAACTGTAAGCTGTACGCCGACGACAGTACTGTTTTAGTGTCAAAGATTCATATGGTATAGCTAACGAGTTACCATCTAAAATGGAGTCATACAAACAGCGGCTCATAGACAACAAATTATCCCCACCTCAGTAAACTACCTTGTACTAACTCGTGACTCTTGTTTGCATGGTGAATTACTCAGAGATAATATAGTTAAAAAAGTAATTCCAAAATGGTTCTAAGGCCCAATAACACAAATGCTAATATCCAATCTCCAAATTGCTCGAAACAAGGCGGTGAGTTTCATTCTTGACAAACGAAGTTCTTCAATCACAGAACACGTTATGGGCGGATATGAAGTAACTGAGGCTGAATCAGCTTACAGGATTAGCAGTGGACTGTGCTCAGAGTATCTAACTGTTAGGATATCAACCAGAAGGGCACTAGAGGAAGTGAACATATCTTATAGCACCTGGTGTCCGCGGTCAAGCGAAAAATACTTCATTATTGCTATAACAGACTGGAACAGGTTACCAGACCACAGCAAAACCAATAATGCTATAAGCAATTCAAAGCTAAAACAAAGAAATACACAGATGAAGCAGCAAGAGAAGAGAGAGAGTTTCTATATCATTAAACCACAGAAGTGATCCGTCAGCCCCGGTAGTCTAAGCATGGTGTAATGCTTGTTGAATTATAAAATAAACTTTCACTAATGCTCCTGTAGACATACTATTACTGATTACAGACCAAACGTAAACCCGAGCAAAGGACCCTGACAGCTTGGCAGGTTTGTCGACCATCCTTGGTCAAGTTGCCTTATTGTTTACCAGTATTGTTTACCTGCACTGTCTTGGCACACAGGAAACTGTATACTCCCACGGCCGACAGGCACCGTATACCTACATTGTCTACAGTATATTCATGCTGAACTGTTTAACTGCATAGTTTATAAAATTTATTATCCAATTGTTAACCTGCATGACAACTTTACTGAAAAAAATATATTATTATTATTATTATTATTATTATTATTATTATTATTATTATTATTATTATTTATTAACACCGTAGAAATTTCAACAAGAATAAGGAGAGCCACAGGAGAGGAGGAGAGAACACCATGAGGGCAGTAAACAAAGGCTGGGAGCATGAAGATACAAGAGCTTTTCTTATGCCTTAAACTGTTATTAGGGAGAAATGCGGGGCTGCCTCACGGCTCTACTAAGATTAACTCCAGAGATGCAGCCGGGAGATGAACTCTACCTCCCTCGAGCTATAAAAGCACTGAGCTGGGAAGAGGTTTGTAAGCCGAGGATGCTGGAAGAATTTAAGGTGTCTTGGACGACTAAACTGCTGTGACTATGATGTGAGTTAGTGTATACTAGTCCGGTAACTCACAATGGAGATGTGATAGCAATTATGTCACTCCCGGGCATAAAAAGTATCTGGGAATTGGATTATCTGCGACTGGGAATTTTGTTGAGATGTGAGGTTAACTTACGGTGTTTAAGAGTTAACAGACTAAGGTAAAGGAGTGGACGACGGTACTGAGTTATAAAGTTCATCACAAGTTTCGTATTATAAAAATGAACAGCATAATGAACGAGAATGGTTAATATTACATGTGAGCACAATACTGTATACCTCCCTCCCCCACCAACCCCTCTCTCCTCTCTGCTAAGTCCACAGAACACAAGTATGGAGTGCTGCCAAGTGTCTGTTAGCAAATCAGCATTAATGATCATCGATAAACCGCACGGGAATAATATAATATATGTACACTCAAGAATATTCCTCATTTTCTCATCATTTTTGACCTGTGCGAAAAACAAAGTAAAGTGAATCCTATAAGCCGTTAGAATCAGTGCGGGTACAGTACATTGAGAAGCTCCAGTACACAAGAGTTTGATCAGCACTACACCCAACAAGGTGTCAAACGCACACCAGCGGCCAGTATGATAGGAGGGACCTATATCCACTTGGCCTTCCAAATTCCAGAGTGGGGTTCAGTGGATGAGGGTATTACACCTACCCCTTGTGACCAATATAAGGAAAAGGGAAAACTATCCAAACGTAATGTATTTGTTTTGTTTATATAATATTAAAACTCTTAATAAATCACCTCATGTGTGTCCTAAATATCCGTCGGTTTAGCAATATTTTGTTATATTATATTTATCCCAAATAAAATAAACACCAGGCCGCAAATTTTAAAATGTTTTCCCGTGTACAGTTGTAACAAGATAACTTTTAACTAAATCTCATCTTGTTAATGCAAGGATCTGTGAGTGTGTGTGTGTGTGTGTGTGTGTGTGTGTGTGTGTGTGTGTGTGTGTGTGTGTGTCTGTGTGTGTGTGTGTGTGTGTGTGTGTGTGTGTGTGTTGGAGACATTTACCCACCCCGGACATTAAATGGAAGAATAAAATAAAGAATAATCCTTTAATACTTATACTGGGAGGTCTGAGTGTTCTGGAACAATTTGACTATCAAGGTAATAGAACGAGAAATAAGACATAAAGCTCGTGTATTGTTGAAACACAGAAGAGAAGAGAAGAGAAGAGAAGAGAAGAGAAGAGAAGAGAATGTCAACCTAACAGAGACAAAACCATCACAACATTTAACGTATACTCCAGCACTATAAGTATTTAGTTACTATAAACAGGAGTCAACGGTGAGGTGGTCACTAAACAACGGTGGTCCTTAATATTACAGTATACCATTAAAAACGGAAAGAGGGGAGGGCGTTCTGGTGGTGGCTGTCTCAGGAGGTGGCCGTCTTCAGGAGGTGGTCGTCTCAGGAGGTGGTCGTCTCAGGAGGTGGTCGTCTCAGGAGGTGGCTGTCTTCAGGAGGTGGTCGTTCAGGTGGTGGCCGTCTCAGGAGGTGGTCGTCTTCAGGAGGTGGCCGTCTTCAGGAGGTGGTCGTTCAGGAGGTGGCCTTCTTCAGGAGGTGGCCGTCTCAGGAGGTGGTCGTCTTCAGGAGGTGGTCGTCTTCAGGAGGTGGTCGTCTTCAGGAGTGGCCGTCTTCAGGAGGTGGTCGTCTTCAGGAGGTGGTCGTCTTCAGGAGGTGGCTGCTCAGGAGGTGGTCGTCTTCAGGAGGTGGTCGTCTTAGGAGGTGGTCGTCTTCAGGTGGTGGCCGTCTCAGGAGGTGGTCGTCTTCAGGAGGTGGTCGTCTTCAGGTGGTGGCCGTCTTCAGGTGGTGGTCGTCTTCAGGTGGTGGTCGTCTTCAGGTGGTGGCTGTCTTCAGGAGGTGGCCGTCTTCAGGTGGCCGTCTTCAGGTGGTGGCTGTCTCAGGAGGTGGCCGTCTTCAGGAGGTGGTCGTCTTCAGGAGGTGGCTGTCTTCAGGAGGTGCGCCTCTGGGAGGTGGCCGTCTTCAGGTGGTGGCTGTCTCAGGAGGTGGCTGCCTCTGGAGGTGGTCGTCTTCAGGTGGTGGCTCGTCTTCAGGAGGTGGCTGTCTTCAGGAGGTGGCCGTCTTCAGGAGGTGGCTGTCTTCAGGTGGTGGTCGTCTTCAGGTGGTGGCTGCCTCTTCAGGTGGTGGCCGTCTTCAGGTGGTGGCCGTCTTCAGGAGGTGGGGTCTCAGGAGGTGTCGCCCTCAGGAGGTGGCCGTCTTCAGGAGGTGGTCGTCCTCAGGTGGTGGTCGTCTTCAGGTGGTGGCTGTCTTCAGGAGGTGGCTGCTCTGCGGTGGCCGTCTTCAGGTGGTGGCTGTCTTCAGGAGGTGGTCGTCTTCCAGGAGGTGGTCGTCTTCAGGAGGTGGTCGTCTTCAGGATGTGGCCGTCTCAGGAGGTGGCTGTTTTCAGGTGGTGGCCGTCTTCAGGAGGTGGTCGTCTTCAGGAGGTGGTCGTCTTCAGGAGGTGGTCGTCTCAGGATGTGGCTGTCTTCAGGAGGTGGTCGTCTCAGGAGGTGGTCGTCTTCAGGAGGTGGTCGTCTTCAGGAGATGGCCGTCTTCAGGAGGTGGCCGTCTTCAGGTGGTGGCTGCCTCAGGAGGTGGTCGTCTTCAGGAGGTGGTCGTCTTCTCAGGAGGTGGCCGTCTTCAGGAGGTGGTCGTCTTCAGGAGGTGGCTGTCTCAGAAGGTGGTCGTCTTCAGAGGTGGTCGTCTCAGGAGGTGGTCTGTCTTCAGGAGGTCGTCTTCAGAGGTGGTCGTCCTCAGGAGGTGGCTGTCTTCAGGAGGTGGTCGTCTTCAGGTGGTGGTCGTCTCAGGAGGTGGTCGCCTCAGGAGGTGGTCGTCTTCAGGAGGTGGTCGTCTTCAGGAGGTGGCTGCCTCAGGAGGTGGACGTCTTCAGAGGTGGTTGCCTCAGGAGGTGGTCGTCTCAGGAGGTGGTCAGTTCAGGAGGTGGTCGTCTTCAGGAGGTGGTCGTCTTCAGGAGGTGGCCGTCTTCAGGAGGTGGTTGTCTTCAGGTGGTGGTCGTCCTTCAGGAGGTGGCCGTCTTCAGGAGGTGGCCGTCTTCAGGAGGTGGTCGTTCTCAGGAGGTGGTCGTTATGAACACACAGCTTCAGCTGAACATTCGACGCCAGGCAACACCTATTACTGGTACATGAATTATATATTAACACACACAGGCAGAAATAGATAGATAGATAGATAGATAGATAGATAGATAGATAGATAGATAGATAGATAGATAGATAGATAGATAGATAGACGAAAATGGTAAGAAGTTTATAACGTCGTGAATGTGAAGAAGTTTCGGCATTAAAAACGAGGGGCTGGAAATTTGTAATAGAGAGGAGTGAGGAGGAGTGAGGGAGAGTGAGGAAGAGTGGGAGAGTGGGGGAGAGTGAAGGAGAGTGAGGGAGAGTGAGGGAGGTGGGGAGAGTGAGGAGAGTGAGGGAGGAGGAGGAAGAGGGAGGGGGAGAGTGAGGAGAGTGAGGGAGAGGAGGGAGAGTGAGGAGAGTGGGGAGGAGTGAGGGAGAGTGAGGGAGAGTGGGAGAGAGTTGGGGATAACTGCCGAGACCCAATAAGGTAAAAACTTTCTTATATTATGGCTGAGGGGACGGAAACCATCCTGCTCTGATTAACCAAGAGGGGGGAGGTATTAGGTGAGGGGGGGTATCAGGAGGGGGAGGTATCAGGGAGAGGGGGGGTGTATCAGGGAGAGGGGGGGATGTATCAGGGAGGGGGAGTGTATCAGGAGAGGGGGGGATGTATTAGGTAGAGGGAGTGTATTAGGGTAGAGGGAGTGTATCAGGTAGAGGGAGGTATCAGGTAGAGGGGAGTGTATTAGGGAGAGGGAGGTATCAGGAGAGGGGGAGTGTATCAGGTAGAGGGGGGTGTATCAGGGAGAGGGGGGTGTATCAGGGAGGGGGGAGTGTATCGAGAGGGGGGGATGTATCAGGAGGGGTGTATCAGGAGAGGGGGGGATGATTAGGTAGAGGGGAGTGTATTAGGTAGAGGGGAGTGTATCAGGTAGAGGGAGTGTATCAGGTAGAGGGAGTGTATTAGGTAGAGGGAGTGTATCAGGAGAGGGAGTGTATCAGGTAGAGGGGGGGTGTATCAGGGAGAGGGGTGTATCGGAAGGGAGTGTATCAGGTAGAGGTGGTGTGTATCAGGTAGAGGTGGTGTATCAGGTAGAGGTGGTGTGTATCAGGTAGAGGGGAGTGTATCAGGTAGAGGGGAGTGTATTAGGTAGAGGGGTGTGTATCAGGTAGAGGGGGGAGTGTATCAGGTAGAGGGGAGTGTATCAGGTAGAGGGAGTGCACAGGAGGGAGGTATTAGGTAGTGGGAGTGTATCAGGAGAGGGAGTGTATCAGGTAGAGGAGTGTTTAGGGTAGTGGGGAGTGTATCGGAGAGGGGTGTATCAGGTAGGGGAGGCATCAGGTAGAGGGAGTGTATCAGGTGAGGGAGGTATTAGGTAGAGGGGAGTGTATCAGGTAGAGGGGAGGTATTAGGTAGAGGGAGTGTATCAGGTAGAGGGGTGTATCAGTAGAGGGAGTGTATCAGGTAGAGGGGAGTGTATACTGTAGAGGGGAGTGTATCAGGTAGAGGGAGTGTATCAGGTAGAGGGGAGTGTATCAGGTAGAGGGAGTGATCAGGTAGAGGGAGGTCAGGTAGAGGGGAGTGTATCAGGTAGAGGGGAGTGTATCAGGTAGGAGTGTTGTAGAGGAGTGTATTAGGTAGAGGGGAGTGTATCAGGTAGAGGGAGTGTATCAGTAGAGGGGAGTGTATCAGGTAGAGGGAGTGTATCAGGTAGAGGGGTGTAGGTAGAGGGAGTATAGGTAGAGGGGGTATCAGGAGAGGGGGGGTGTATCAGGTAGAGGGGAGGTATCAGGTAGAGGGAGTGTATAGGTAGAGGGAGAAGGTAGAGGGAGTGTATCAGGTAGAGGGGAGTGTATCAGGTAGAGGGGAGTGTATCAGGTGAGGGGAGTGTATAGGTGGGAGGGAGTGTATCAGGTAGAGGGGAGTGTATCAGGTAGAGGGAGGTATCAGGTAGAGGGAGGTATCAGGTAGAGGGAGTGTATATAGAGGGAGTGTATCAGGTAGAGGGGAGGTATCAGGTAGAGGGGAGTGTATCAGGTAGAGGGAGTGTATTAGGTAGAGGGAGTGTATCAGGTAGAGGGGAGTGTATTAGGCAGAGGGAGTGTATCAGGTAGAGGGGGGGGTGTGTATCAGGTAGAGGGAGTGTATCAGGTAGAGGGGAGTGTATTAGGTAGAGGGGTGTGTATTAGGTAGAGGGAGTGTATCAGGCAGAGGGAGTGTATTAGGTAGAGGGGGTGTGTATTAGGTAGAGGGGAGTGTATCAGGAGGGGGGAGTGTATCAGTAGAGGGGAGTGTATCAGGTAGAGGGAGTGTATCAGGTAGAGGGGAGGTATCAGGTAGAGGGAGTGTATCAGGTAGAGGGAGTGTATCAGGTGGGAGGGAGTGTATCAGTAGAGGGGAGTGTATCAGGTAGAGGGGGAGGTATCAGGTAGAGGGGAGTGTATCAGGTAGAGGGAGTGTATCAGGTAGAGGGGAGTGTATCAGGTAGAGGGGAGTGTATCAGGTAGAGGAGTCAGGGGAGTGTATCAGGTAGAGGGGGAGTGTATCAGGTAGAGGGGAGGTATCAGGTAGAGGGAGTGTATCAGGTAGAGGGAGTGTATCAGGTAGAGGGGAGTGTATCAGGTAGAGGGGAGTGTATCAGGTAGAGGGGAGTGTATCAGGAGAGGGGAGTGTATCAGGTAGAGGGGAGTGTATCAGGTAGAGGGAGGTAGGTAGAGGGGGGATGTATTAGGTAGAGGGGAGTGTATTAGGTAGAGGGGAGGTATCAGGTAGAGGGGAGTGTATCAGGTAGAGGGGAGGTATTAGGTAGAGTGGAGTGTATCAGGTAGAGGGAGTGTATCAGGTAGAGGGAGTGTATCAGGTAGAGGGAGTGTATTAGGTAGAGGAGTGTATCAGGTAGAGGGAGTGTATCAGGTAGAGGGAGTGTATCAGGTAGAGGGAGTGTATCAGGTAGAGGGAGTGTATTAGGTGGGAGGGAGTGTATCAGGTAGAGGGAGTGTATCAGGTAGAGGGAGTGTATCAGGTAGAGGGGAGTGTATCAGGCAGAGGAGTGTATTGGTAGAGGGGGAGTGTAGTAGAGGGAGTGTATCAGGTAGAGGGAGTGTATCAGGTAGAGGGAGTGTATGCAGAGGGGGAGTGTATTAGGTAGAGGGGGTATAGTAGAGGGGAGTAAGGAGGGGGGTGTATCAGGAGAGGGGAGTGATCAGGTAGAGGGAGTGTATCAGGTAGAGGGGAGTGTATCAGGTAGAGGGGAGTGTATCAGGTAGAGGGGGAGTGTATCAGGTGAGGGGAGTGTATCAGGAGAGGGGAGTGTATCAGGTAGAGGGGAGTGTATCAGGTAGAGGGGGGTGTATCAGGTAGAGGGAGTGTATCAGGTAGAGGGGGGAGTGTATTAGGTGGTGAGGGGAGTGTATCAGGTAGAGGGAGTGTATCAGGTAGAGGGGAGTGTATCAGGTGGGAGGGGGAGTGTATCAGGTAGAGGGGAGTGTATCAGGTAGAGGGGAGTGTATCAGGTAGAGGGGTGTGTATCAGGTAGAGGGGAGGTATCAGGTAGAGGGAGTGTATCAGGTAGAGGGAGTGTATCAGGAGAGGGAGGTATCAGGTGGAGAGGGAGTGTATCAGGTAGAGGGGAGTGTATTAGGTAGAGGGGGAGTGTATCAGGTAGAGGGGAGTGTATGCAGAGGGGAGTGTATCAGGTAGAGGAGTGTATCAGGTAGAGGGGAGTGTATTAGGTAGAGGGAGTGTATTAGGTAGAGGGGAGGTATCAGGTAGAGGAGTGTATCAGGTAGAGGAGTGTATCAGGTAGAGGGGAGTGTATCAGGTAGAGGGAGTGCATGTGTAGAGGTGTATCAGGCAGAGGGGAGGTATCAGGTAGAGGGAGTGTATCAGGTAGAGGGGAGTGTATCAGGTAGAGGGGAGTGTATCAGGTGAGGGAGTGTATTAGGTAGAGGGGAGGCATCAGGTAGAGGGAGTGTATCAGGTAGAGGGGAGTGTATCAGGTAGAGGGGAGTATCAGGTAGAGGGGAGTATCAGGTAGAGGGGAGTGCATCAGGTAGAGGGGAGGTATCAGGTAGAGGGGAGTGTATCAGGTAGAGGGGAGTGTATCAGGTAGAGGGGAGTGTATCAGGTAGAGGGAGTGTATCAGGTAGAGGGGAGTGTATCAGGTAGAGGGAGTGTATCAGGTAGAGGGGAGTGTATCAGGTAGAGGGAGTGTATTAGGTAGAGGGGAGGTATCAGGTAGAGGGAGTGTATCAGGTAGAGGGAGTGTATCAGGTGAGGGGAGTGATCAGGAGAGGGGAGGTATCAGGCAGAGGGGAGGTATCAGGTAGAGGGAGTGTACTGCAGAGGGGGTGTATTAGGTAGAGGGGAGTGTATTAGGTAGAGGGGAGTGTATCAGGTAGAGGGGGGAGTGTATCAGGTAGAGGGGAGTGTATTAGGTAGAGGGAGGTATCAGTAGAGGGGAGTGTATCAGGTAGAGGGAGTGTATCAGGTAGAGGGAGGTATTAGGTAGAGGGAGTGTATCAGGTAGAGTGGAGTGTATCAGGTAGAGGGAGGTATCAGGTAGAGGGAGTATCAGGTAGAGGGAGTGTATTAGGTAGAGTGGAGTGTATCAGGTAGAGGGGAGTGTATCAGGTAGAGGGGAGTGTATCAGGTAGAGGGGAGTCAGGTAGAGGGGAGGTATTGTGGTAGAGGGAGTGTATCAGGTAGAGGGGAGTGGTAGAGGGGGAGTGATCAGGTAGAGGGGAGTGTATCAGGCAGAGGGGAGGTATTAGGTAGAGGGGAGTGTATTAGGTAGAGGGGAGGTATCAGGTAGAGGGGGGTGTATCAGGAGAGGGAGTGTATCAGGCAGAGGGGAGTGTATCAGGTAGAGGGGAGTGTATCAGGTAGAGAGGGAGTGTATCAGGGAGAGGGAGTGTATCAGAGAGGGGAGGTATCAGGTAGAGGGGTGATCAGGTAGAGGGAGGTATCAGGTAGAGGGAGGTATTAGGTAGAGGGGAGTGTATCAGGTAGAGGGAGGATCAGGTAGAGGGGAGTGTATGTGCAGAGGGGAGTGTATCAGGTAGAGGGAGTGTATCAGGTAGAGGGGAGTGTATCAGGTAGAGGGGTGTGTATCAGGTAGAGGGGAGTGTATCAGGTAGAGGGAGGTATCAGGTAGAGGGGAGGTATCGGGAGGGAGGTATCAGGTAGAGGGAGGGTAGGCAGAGGAGGCATGGAGAGGGGAGGTATCAGGTAGAGGGGAGTGTATCAGGTAGAGGGGAGTGTATCAGGTAGAGGGGAGGCATCAGGTAGAGGGGAGGTATTAGGTAGAGGGAGTGTATGGTAGAGGGGAGGTATCAGGTAGAGGGGGGTGTATCAGGTAGAGGGAGTGTATCAGGTAGAGGGGAGTGTATCAGGTAGAGGGGAGTGTATCAGGTAGAGGGGAGTGTATCAGGTAGAGGGAGTGTATCAGGCAGAGGGAGTGCATCAGGTAGAGGGAGGTATCAGGTAGAGGGAGTGTATCAGGCAGAGGGAGTGTATCAGGTAGAGGAGGTATCAGGTAGAGGGGAGATGGTAGAGGGTGGGAGGAGGTATCAGGTGAGGGGAGTGTATCAGGTAGAGGGAGTGCATCAGGTAGAGGGGAGTGTATCAGGTAGAGGGGTGTATCAGGCAGAGGGGAGTGTATCAGGTAGAGGGAGTGTATCAGGTAGAGGGGAGTGCATCAGGAGAGGGAGGTATCAGGTGAGGAGTGTATCAGGTAGAGGAGTGTATTAGGTAGAGGGGAGTGTATAGGAGAAGTGTGAGAGTGTATAGAGAGAAGGGTAGAGGAGTATATTGGTGGGGGGTGTATCAGGTAGAGGGGTGTATCAGGTGAGGGGAGTGTATCGGTGGGGGTCAGGGGTATCAGGGGGAGTGTATCAGGTAGAGGGGAGTGTATCAGGTAGAGGAGTGTATCAGGGAGAGGGGAGTGTATCAGGTAGAGGGGAGTGTATCAGGTAGAGGTGGTGTGTATCAGGTAGAGGGGAGTGTATTAGAAGAGTATACCAGCCCTCACCTCCTTTCATGCCAGACGATCTTCCTTCCACTATGCACACTCACCAAGTCACATCCTATCCTCCACCCTTCCCTCACTTGTCATCAATTTTACTTCAAACCTGTGCAAGCTCCATTTTCTGAACGATATCACCATTCAACTCCGTCATTTTTAAACATTTGTTGAGTTCTCTGTCCTCCTTCCCTTAATACAACTTGCAACTCTTACAGGGTATGTGAACGACTTTAAATAGGTTCAATGTCCCCGAAGGTCCGTCAATAGTAGTGGTGATAAAGTACTAAGGATAGTAAGCCTCGGTACACAAGCAGGCACTGAGCCATTTGCGCATCCCTAACAGCAACGTTAGGTACCTATTCACAGCTGGGTGGACTGAGGAGCCCCGAATGTAAACTAGTGACACCCTAGAGGAGGCGAACACTGTAGCTCACTCAGCCACCTCCGCCACATTTCCATTTCCCATATCTACGGTGTACAGGGCGAGGCTGTCTTGAGAATGGATCACTTGTCAGTTATATTGCTCGTTGAAGACACGTCCCAGAGACCATCACAAGATTAAAAACAATGTGGAGGTTATGGGGTGTGTTGTGGAGGGTGTGTTGTGGAGGGTGTGTTGTGGAGGTGTGCTGTGGAGGGGGTGTGTTGTGGAGGGTGTGTTGTGGAGGGTGTGTTGTGGAGGGTGTGCTGGTGGGGTGTTGTGAGGTTGTGTTGTGGAGGGTGTGTTGTGGAGGGTGTGTTGTGGAGGGTGTGTTGAGGGGGGTGTGTTGTGAAGGGTGTGTTGTGGAAGGGGTGTTTTGTGGGAGAGGTGTGTTGTGGAGAGGGTGTGTTGTTGTGGAGGGTGTGTTGTGTGGAGGGTGTGTTGTTGTGGAGGGTGTGTTGTGGAGGGTGTGTTGTGGGGGGTGGTTGTGAAGGGTGTGTTGTGGAAGGGTGTTTGTGGAGAGGGTGTGTTGTGGAGGGGGTGTGTTGTTGTGGAGGGTGTGTTGTGGAGGGTGTGTTGTGGAGGGTGTGTTGTGGAGGGTGTGTTGTGGAGGGTGTGTTGTGGAGGGTGTGTTGTGGTGGGTGTGTTGTGGAGGGTGTGTTGTGGAGGGTGTTGTGGGGGTGTGTTGTGAGGTGTGTTGTGAAGTGTTTGTGGAGAGGTGTGTTGTGGAGGGGGGTGTGTTGTGGAGGGTGTGTTGTGGGGGTGTGTTGTGGGGGTGTGTTGTGGGGTGTGTTGTGGAGGTGTGTTGTGGAGGGTGTGTTGTGGGAGGGTGTTGTGGAAGGTGTGTTGTGGAGGTGTGTGTGGAGGGTGTGTTGGGTGGAGGAGGGTGTTGTGAGGGTGTGTTGTGGAGGGGGTGTGTTGTGGAGGGGGTGTGTTGTGGAGGGTGTGTTGTGGAGGGTGTGTTGTGGAGGGTGTGTTGTGGAGGGTGTGTTGTGGGAGGGTGTTGTGGAGGGTGTGTTGTGTGGGAGGGTGTGTTGTTGTGGAGGGTGTGTGGAGGGTGTGTTGTGGAGGGGGTGTGTGTGTGGAGGGTGTGTTGTGGGGTGTGTTGTGGGGGGTGTGTTGTGGAGGGAGGTGGGAGGGGGGTGTGTTGTGGAGGGGGTGTTGTGGAGGGTGTGTTGTGGAGGGTGTGTTGTGGAAGGTGTGTTGTGGGAGGGGGTGGGTGTGTTGTGGAGGGGGTGTGTTGTGGAGGGTGTGGGTGGGGGGTGTGTTGTGGAGGGTGTGTTGTTTGGAGGGTGTGTTGTTGTGAGGGAGGCTGTGGAGGGAGTGTGTTGTGGAGGGAGGTTGTGTAGGAGTGTGTTGTGGGAGGGAGTGTGTTGTAGAGGGAGGTGTGTTGTGGAGGGTGTGTTGTTGTGTAGGGGTGTGTTGTTGTGTAGGGGTGTGTTGTGGAGGGTGTGTTGTGGGGGTGTGTTGTGGAGGGTGTGTTGTTGTGGAGGGAGTGTGTTGTGGAGGGTGTGTTGTGAGGGGGTGTGTTGTGGAGGGGTGTGTTTGAGGGTGGTTGTGGGGGTGTGTTGTGGGAGGTGTGTTGTGGAGGGTGTGTTGTGGGAGGGTGTGTTGTTGTGAGGGAGGTGTTGTGGAGGGGGGGTGTTGTGGGAGGGGTGTGGTGAGCTACAGAACTATACATGGGAACTACAGAACTATACATGGGAACAACAGAACTATACATGGGAACTACAGAACTATACATGGGAACTACAGAACTATACATGGGAACAACAGAACTATACATGGGAACTACAGAACTATACATGGGAACTACAGAACTATACATGGGAACTACAGAACTATACATGGGAACTATACATGGGAACAACAGAACTATACATGGGAACTACAGAACTATACATGGGAACTACAGAACTATACATGGGAACTACAGAACTATACATGGGAACTACAGAACTATACATGGGAACAACAGAACTATACATGGGAACTACAGAACTATACATGGGAACTACAGAACTATACATGGGAACAACAGAACTATACATGGGAACAACAGAACTATACATGGGAACTACAGAACTATACATGGGAACAACAGAACTATACATGGGAACAACAGAACTATACAAGGGAACTACAGAACTATACATGGGAACTACAGAACTATACATGGGAACTACAGAACTATACAATACTCAAGATAAAAATTATGATTGAAAATTAAGCGAGACTAAACTAAACCTTATGACGGTTACAAAGATTAAAAATATTGGTATGTTCTTTTTTGGCGGGGTTTTTTTCCACTTTTTCCCACCAAGTTTTATGAGTTTCTTGATGCCTGGTATAATCATGTCCTCTCAGTCATGTCAAAAAAAAAGTTACCACCAAGATATTAATCCCCACTTTATCATAAACACTACATCTATCTCTCATTTAAAACACAATTTAAGACAGAGAGAAATAATCCATAAGAAATCGTATTAAAGTGTAATATTATTTCGTATGTTTGGTCAAGATTTTAGTTCACTTTAATTAACACGACAGGTAAGAGCTCTGTCAGGTAGGTCATTCATTTCTCAGGTAAAAAAAAAAAGGTGATATTCCCTGATTTATTTCAACGTGGGGACCCGGAAGTATGATGACGTCACAATGCAAGGGTTAACAGAAGGTGTTGGTGAGAATTGATGGAGAAGAGGAAGAGTGCTGGAGAGGAGAAAGAGTGTTGGTGAGGGAGTGATGGAGAAGAGTGTTGGTGAGGGAGTGTTGGTGAGGGAGGGTATTGATGTGGGTGTGTAGGGTAGGAGAGAGTTGTAACGCACTCTAAATAAAGTTGTTTACAAAAACCCTGAGTGACGTCATCAACAACCCTGAGTGACGTCATCAACGGGTTATAATTATCAGGGACACCTTTATATTGCCCTGCCTGCCTCAAAATTATTCATAAATTCACTAAAATGGTCACTTAAACTTACTCAAGGTCTGAAATCTGTTTGGGAATAATTGATAAAAGAAATCATTTTATTCTTAACCTTGAAATAAACTAAATTCAGAAGTCAAACGTAATAATTCTTTTATTGATACTTAGGTGTTATATAAGGAAGATAAGTAGTGGCTTTACAAGTGATATCGATGCGTACACTAGTTACAATGCCGACCACCAGTACCAGGCGACCCATAGTGTGGGCCACCAGGTGAGTGTAAAGGTTCTTCTTCACACCAGTCACAGTAAATGGCAGTATTCACTCGAAAACATAATTTTCATATAATTTCCCAAAATACTGTTGCTAGCTTTATTTTGTTGTGTTTTTTTTTCTTTTAGGATAACTGATTTTATGATAGAACTCAGTATACTGCCACAAGCTGTCAGCCTCACCTTACATAACAACTTATACGTCACTGTCATAAAATGTGTCTAACTTTTCAGAGACGAGCGACAACCACAACCATTTACTGTACATCCAGGTAAGGCAGACAAGGTGTTAACTTACGTACATTAATTACCTGGAGTCTCTCTCTCTCTCTCTCTCTCTCTCTCTCTCTCTCACAGGTAAAGGGAAACAATAGAGCACCTTAGCTTTCGTCTTCATTCAAGACATCTTCAGAGGCAACTGATTAAGGACAAAAGCTAAGGTGCTCCATTGTTTCCCTTTTTCCTGTGTGATTTTATCGAGATTTATCCTGTCCACGTTTCCATTGTGTTAGACAGCAGAACAACAGAGCGCTTTGTTACCTTGATATTGTGATGGTTAAACTTAATGTGTTAAAGCTCACCTGGGTCACTGCCCCGCATCACCGTGTAGGCGTCAAGGTTTAACCATAAAGTTTAATATGGTGTAATATGAGGAGTCGATACAGACGGAGTACAGCGAGGTACAGTGTCTAACACTGACCTTCACCCACTGTTGTCTCGCCGGGATAACTTTGTCTTAAGAATGATCCCTACACTACAGTCACCTACGGCCAGGGCACCAGGTTAATTATCCAATGAAACAACTTCCTGCTTAAGGTCACTAAAGTGTTTTAAGTTCCAACACCTCCAGGCACAGTGCCCAGTCCTCCCTCACTTCCGTCTTCCCTCCCTCTCAACCCTTCCTTTTCCTCTCTCAATCTCACTCACTCTCTCTGTCAACACAAATTCTGTATAAATGTAGAGGTGAATCATCAACTGGAGAGAATCATTCGAGCGGAGTAAATACTATTGAATTACATTTTAATCGGTGATTCATTTCCATGGTTCACACTTACACTAATTAGTCATTTATAATTACAGTGAGAGCGAGGAGAACGCGGTCAGTAGTCGGTACATTTAAAGTGAATTACAGTCACAGTAGCTGCCCCCCCCCTCCCCTGGGGTCTGACGCTGCCCCTGGGGTCTGATGCTGCCTCTAGTGTCTGACGCTGTCCCTGGGGCCTGATGCTACCCATGGGGTCCGATGCTGCCCCTGGGGTCTGACGCTGCCCCTGGGGTCTGATGCTGCCCCTGGGGTCTGATGCTGCCTCTAGTGTCTGACGCTGTCCCTGGGGCCTGATGCAACCCATGGGGTCCGATGCTGCCCCTGGGGTCTGACGCTGCCCCTGGGGTCTGATGCTGCCTCTAGTGTCTGACGCTGTCCCTGGGGCCTGATGCAACCCATGGGGCCTGATGCTACCCATGGGGTCCGATGCTGCCCCTGGGGTCTGACGCTGCCCCTGGGGTCTGACGCTGCCCCTGGGGCCTGAAGCTGACCCTGGGGTCTGATGCTACTCCTGGTGTCTGAAGCTGCCCCTGGGGTCTGATGCTACTCCTGGTCCTGATACTGCCCCTGGGGTCTGATGCTGCCTCTATTGTCTGGCGCTGACCCTGGGGCCTGACGCTGCCCCTGGGGCCTGACGCTGACCCTGGGGCCTGACGCTGCCTCTAGTGTCTGACGCTGTCCCTGGGGCCTGATGCTACCCATGGGGTCCGATGCTGCCCCTGGGGTCTGACGCTGCCCCTGGGGTCTGATGCTGCCCCTGGGGTCTGATGCTGCCTCTAGTGTCTGACGCTGACCCTGGGGCCTGACGCTGACCCTGGGGCCTGACGCTGCCCCTGGGGTCTGACACTACCTTCAGTCTGACGTTGCCTAAGACACAGATATACACTTGCCTCCCCCTCCCACAGTGAAGAAAGTTTCCTTGCCATATCCAGTGTCGTCTAGAGCAACTTAATAAAGTCGACAGGATTTCCGAGAAAAAAAAAACTTACGATCACTACTACTATTAAAGGGTCAAGATGGACGACAGCAATTTGAAGTAATCTGGGTTAGTCTGAAACGACCCTTAATCACTAATAACAGCGGTACGATAGCGCCAAAAACACCATTTCTTTATTAATGAAAACCTATGAAAATAACGAGTCCAGTGTCATGGCGATAATAGATCGAGGAGAATTAGTCAATAATATGGTTTTGTTATTGTAATGTGCGTGTATGTGTGCGCGCGCGCGCGTGTGTGTGTGTGTGTGTGTGTGCGCGCGCGCGTGTGTGTGTGTGTATGTGTGCGCGTGCGTGTGTGTGTGTGTGTGTGTGTGTGTGTGTTTTTTTATTGGGCACTCCCCTACATCCTTGTGTAAGGTGAAGCGCAGAAGCGTTTACAGCGCCCAACAGGGAAGCATGCTAAGTCCATGCTTGCCTTTATGTCTCATGAGTTAAGGGCGTAGAAGTCTGAAGAGTCAAGGGCATAGAAGCCTGGAGAGTCAATGGTTAATGTCATCAAGTTATTGGAAGCTCCAACAACTTGTCCCTGAATACGAATTCGCAACTTTCGATTTACAACAGGTACCTACTTTACTGCTAGGTGAACAGGGACTAATGGGGGCTAGGAAGTATGTCCAAACAACTTCCACCGGCCCGGGAATCGAACCCGTGACATCTCGCATGCGAAGGCAAGAGCGGTACCACTCTACCACCAGCACCCCTAGGTGTATGTGTGTGTGTGTGTGTGTGTGTGTGTGTGTGTGTGTGTGTGTGTGTGAAATTCAGGCATACCATCACAGATAACAAATATATACGACAATTCTGCCACAAGGGTCGTGAGTGTGAGAGGCGCTCATCACACGGTCAGTACACAGCGGCCGGGGAAAAGTAGCACCAAGTTGATGAGGTTTCCGGTACTGACGCTGCATATCAACACGGAATTACCGCCCCCCCACCACAGTCGTCCCTCCCTCTCCTCCCTTTACTCCATTGACTTTCCCTCCCTCCTCCTCTCCTCCCTTCCCTCAATCACTCAGCTGACTTTTCTCTTCCTCCCCTCACTCCGGCAACTTCCCCCCTTTTCCCCCTTTACTCCATTTCCATCCTCTCCCTCACCCTTGCCTCTCTTTCTCCCACTCCTTGACCACCTCCCTCCCCTCCGTCGTCCTCCCTTCTCTCTTAACTCCACAAATTCACTTACACTTCTTTCACTCCCTTCCCTTCCTTCCTCTCCTTCCCTTCCTTCCTTCCTCTCCTTCAACACTCTTCCATCACCTCCATTGCTCTCCATACTTTCCTGTAACACCCTCTTCCTCCTCCTCCCCCCCTCTTTAAATCCAAAGTAACATTACCTTCAGACACATCAACCCCTCATCTCCCCTCACTTCACCTCCCTCACCTCACCTTACTTCATATCACCTCACATAATTTCACCTCCCTTCACGGCACATCCCCCTCGTCTCGCCTCACCTCATCTCCCCTCCCCCTCACCTCACCTCACTTCACCTCACCTCCCCTCACTTCACCTCTAAAAGATAATTATACAAAGCGAAGGACTAGGGAGGATTATCACGACCATAACAGCAATATCTATTAACTGCACCGAGTCATTACCTCCGCCACCTACCAGTATATTAAGTGAATTACAGAGTACAGTAGCAGGGGAAATATTGTCCCATATATAGTGGTGGTAATGGATTTTATGTGACAGAGGGGGCAGGGGAGATGAGGGGAGGGGAGGGGAGGGGAGGGGAGAGGGGAGGGGAGGGGAGAGAGTAGGGAGAAGGAGGGAGGAGGAAAATGGGGTTGCATAACAGAAAAACCTATAATGTAGTTCTTTGTGTGTGTGTATATGTGTGTGTGTGTGTGTGTGTGTGTATGTGTGTATGTGTGTGTGTGTTTTGGTCCTAATAAACAAAATCCCTCGTTATCCATAATTTACTTCACCAAAAGATAACAGTAATCCTTCCTTATTGGTTTATCAAAGATACAATTATCCAAACCATGTCGTATCCATATCCTGCCTTACTAAACAAAGAATAATTCAAACCTCTTTTATCCATGAACTAGTTTATCCAAATTTTACTTCTCCAAGGTATGGATTATACGTAGCCTCACCAGCCCCTGTGTTATCGACCACCCACCAGACCAGACGACTGCAGGTGACCACGATAACTCACCTGGACATACAGACAGACAGACACATATGGAGACGCGACTCACCTGAAAAGAGAACAAAAAAAATCAACATGTAATTAAACCGTAAGTGACAGACAGACAATAACTGAAAGACAGACAAAGACATTACCAAAGGGATATTTGTAAATAACGAACAAGTAAAATTATTATAGAAGATAATAGAAATAAACATAAGTCAATTATACTGTATATAACAAGAGAAATATAACAAAACACAACTAAATACACAACATCAAAGACAAACTCAATAACTAAAAATAAATAGAAATCTGATAGAAATATAGACATAAACAATAAATATAGGCATTATAAATAAACAAAGATATTTAATTACATAGATAGAAAGACGGTATATATATATAGAAATAAAAAGTTGAATTAATCCCATAAAACAACAGACACAGGTATTTTTTATTTACTATCAGAAACTGTTAATGAAAGATGACTATAATATTCCTCCTGTTAAAGTGTGTCTCAAGTGTTTCAATGTGAGAGTCAGTCCAGGAGAAGCAGGGCGTGTAGTACAGAGTAGACTAGATTACATTCATTCACAAATGCCAAAGTTGGGGACCCATTCACATCTGGGTGAATTGAGGTTATTCTGGGCGCGAACCAGTGACCCTTATAACAGGAGGCGAGTGTTAAATTTACTCAGCCACCGCACTCGATAGCATTTTTGTTTCATTTTTCAGAGTTAAACAAATGATAAAGAATTTCAAACAAATTTAGTATCTGAATTTCTTATCAGAAATTCAAATTTTGTCATTAATTTATAGATTTTTGTATTTATTCATTCGTTTTTATTTTACTGTTTTAATAATTAATATTTATTTTCGTTTTTCATTATTCTCTCATATTCTCCAATGTTTTCTTAAATTGTCTTTATATTTGATAGTTATATATCCTTACATTACTTAATTTTGTTACGTTAATCATAATTTCCCTTCTTGATGCTTAATTCATTTCCGTCTACATAAACATTTAAGAATCTTTCCCGTCAGTATAATTTGGGCCCAAACTCTCAAGTGCCCAAAGATATATATATACACACCTATATTTTGGAAATTATGTAAATATATTCTGTAAAGTTTTGAAACTGACATAAAATTTCACACAGCCAATCTTATAGATTTATATGGAAACTTTTCTTGCTGCTGTTAGGAATATTACGCCGTAGCCCCGAGCTCCCTCCTGTACCTTACAGCACACATAGAATACAGGACACAGTGCACATCATTTAGTACATGGGATACAGTATACAATGTGCAGGATATAATACACAATTTATAGCTAACAGTATACAGCATATAGTACACAAGACACAGTACAGTATACTATATATTATAGTATATAATGCCCAGGGTACAGTATACAGTATGAAATACACAGGGTACAGTATACAGATTATAATACACAGGGTACAGTATGAAATACACAGGGTACAGTATACAGATTATAATACACAAGGTGCAGTATACAGTACATAATACACAAGGTGCAGTGTGTCCGCACGAGAATCTCGGAAGCTACTTTATCGATCTGTAGTGATGATGGATGGTGTTATATGTAGTGATGATGATGGATGGTGTTATATGTAGTGATGATGGATAGTGTTATATGTAGTGATGATGGATGGTGTTATATGTAGTGATGATGATGGATGGTGTTATATGTAGTGATGATGATGGATGGTGTTATATGTAGTGATGATGGATGGTGTTATATGTAGTGATGATGGATGGTGTTATATGTAGTGATGATGGGTGTGATGATGGATGGTGTTATGTAGTGATGATGATGGATGGTGTTATATGTAGTGATGATGGATGGTGTTATGTAGTGATGATGGATGGTGTTATATGTAGTGATGATGATGGATGGTGTTATATGTAGTGATGATGGATAGTGTTATATGTAGTGATGATGGATGGTGTGTTATATGTAGTGATGATGATGGATGGTGTTATATGTAGTGATGATGGATAGTGTTATATGTAGTGATGATGGATGGGTGTTATATGTGTTTGTATGTAGTGATGATGATGATGTTATATGTGTGATGATGATGTATATGTAGTGATGATGGATGGTGTTATATGTAGTGATGATGGATGGTGTTATATGTAGTGATGATGGATGGTGTTATATGTAGTGATGATGGATGGTGTTATGTGTAGTGATGATGGATGGTGTTATATGTAGTGATGATGGATGGTGTTATATGTAGTGATGATATGGTGATGGTGTGTATATGTAGTGATGATGGATGATGTTATATGTAGTGATGATGGATGATGTTATATGTAGTGATTATGGGTGGTGTTATATGTGGTGATGATGGATGGTGTTATATGTAGTGATGATGGATGTTGTTATATGTAGTGATGATGGATGGTGTTATATGTAGTGATGATGAATGGTGTTATATGTAGTGGTGGTGGATGGTGTTATATGTGAGTGATGATGGATGGTGTTATATGTAGTGATGATGGATGGTGTTGTATGTAGTGACGATGGATGGTGTTATATGTGAAGTGATGATGGATGGTGTTATATGTAGTGATGATGGATGGTGTTATATGTAGTGATGATGGATGCTGTTATATGTAGTGATGATGATGGTGTTATATGTAGTGATGATGGATAGTGTTATATGTAGTGATGATGGATGGTGTTATATGTAGTGATGATGATGGTGTTATATGTAGTGATGATGGATGGTGTTATATGTAGTGATGATGGATGGTGTTATATGTGGTGATGATTGGGTGGTGTTATATGTAGTGATGATGGGATGGTGATGATATGATGTAGTAGTGATGATATGGTGTTATATGTGGTGATGATGGATGGTGTTATATGTAGTGATGATGGATGGTGTTATATGTAGTGATGATGGTGGTGTTATATGTAGTGATGATGATGATGGTAAATGTAGTGATGATGGTGTTATATGGGTGATGATGGATGGTGTTATATGTAGTGATGATGATGGTGTTATATGTAGTGATGATGGATGGTGTTATGATGGATGGTGTTATATGTAGTGATGATGGGTGGTGTTATATGTAGTGATGATGGGTGGTGTTATATGTAGTGATGATGGGTGGTGTTATATGTAGTGATGATGGATGGTGTTAAATGTAGTGATGATGGGTGGTGTTATATGTAGTGATGATGGATGGTGTTATATGTAGTGATGATGGATGGTGTTATATGTAGTGATGATGGGTGGTGCTATATGTAGTGATGATGGGTGGTGTTATATGTAGTGATGATTAGACAATAAAATAATAACAGTTTAATGGTAAAAAAATAAACTTTGCTGTACCGATGTAGTGAAAAAGAAGGTGGAACTTACATACACCGTTAATAAAGACTAAGCCACGGAGTAATACTTGACATGGCTAATATATTCAGTAGAGGAGAGTGAGATTAAGTAAAAAAATTGACCAAGCCATCTCCAAGCACAGCAGCTGTCCGTAGTCAGGTCATAGGGTAAGATGACCCAACCTTGATCTCACTCTCCTCTACTATATATATTAGCCTTGTCAAGTATTACTCCTTGGCTTGGTCTGTACTCACCCCTGAAGATGTGAATTACACGAAAGCGCTTGGGAACTTCGTGTTTTCTTGTTTCTTTGTGGTTATCAGCATATATACATATATATATATATATATATATATATATATATATATATATATATATATATATATATATATATATATATATATATATATAACATAAAAGGCGTGCCAAAGTTGTGCTCTTTGGAATTATTATTGACCACGGACCCCCGGATGTCTGTCCGTCTGTTCCAGCAATAGCACCAAAATGGAAGCAGTTACGGACCTAAAACTTGACACACACATATTACATGGGTGCCAAGGTTGTGCAGTATGCATCATAGTATTACTATTGACCACGGACCCCCGGGTGGTCCGGGCAAGAACCAATAATCTTCCCTGACTGAGGTATTACCACTGCGATTGCGGGAGGTGGTTACCCGTGTCAGGGCGGGCAAACTGTGTGACAGCTAAGGTTATACAGTATATACCTAACCCGGTAGTAATATAATATCCTAAGTGAAAATATAGTATTATAAGTGATAGCTTATAATGTGATGATATTTAATTGAAAATAATAATGTAAAAATAAAAATGGGTTGTACAAGCCCGTGTGGCCGGCACCACACTCGACCACTTTAACTTCCCCAACTATAAAGTTAAGTTCCTAAAACTATGAGGAATGATGCCCCGGGGGTGATGTAGCGAGCCTAAGGACAGAAAGAAAGATCTATATCAACACAGCCATAATAAGACTATAATATTAGTATTGCAATATAGTACAATAGCTGGTAATATTACTACGGTATATAATTACATAGAAACTTGCTATAATAATACAACACTCTTAACAAATACATAAACAACCTGAGGGCCGCCAATCTCCGTAATGCCCGTCTCTTACACCGTCATTAAATCCCTAAGACGGGATCACAAAACTCACCAGAGAAGATTTCCCAGGAATTAACGAACCTTCTCTTCTTATATCCGAGTTTTGGCATTAGTTTCCGGACACCGTTCTTATTACCTCCGTGTTATGGTGTTAATATTTGGTCGTCTCAAGGAACGCAATCGACATCGGGTTTCTTATTTAATCCCATTATTTTTCTGAGATAAAGATCGCTAATAGAAGGAAGATTTGGATTAAGGCAGTAAGCCGTTTGAGAGGCAATGTGAGATACTAAGAATTCCAAGTAACAAATATATATATGAATTAAAGATTTTCCTTCTTTATTTTTTTACTCAATTACTCTCTGAATCGATAATAATTAATTAAAGGTAAGGCAATCAGGCACGATTTACCTGTATAAACATTCCAAAGAAAAGTCAACATCAACCAACAACTATTTGATGACTAACACAGACGCTGAGGTAACTGAGAAACTCGCTGTGTTTAACCTGAAGCTTTCACCAAGTTTCTTTGTCAACACATGATGAGCTTCGTGCAGTATTGCCACAACTCAACACAAACAGTCATCAACATCAGGAGGCAAAATTAGATGAGGGAAGATGGCAGTGTTTTAATATTACCAAACATTTCCTTTAAGTTCGGTGTTGACGTTATGAGGGAATTTAAGTTTTTAATTGTTAAGTTTGTTAAAAAATATCGTTTTAAAGAGAGAGAGAGAGAGAGAGATAAACACAAGTATTGATCACTGTGGTGTAGTGTTGGTCTTTGGTGTTAGCGTGTGTATACTGGAGGGAGTCATGTGTGTTGATAACCCTTGCCATTACTGAACTTAATCATTTGTACATAATAAGTGAACTGATGCTTGTGATACTTTGCATTGTACCTTACACACACACACACACACACACACACACTACCGTAGACACAGTGCAGGAAGAGAGGTGATACACTACACAAATACCACCTCACACACAGAGACTCTCGGCAGCGGGAACAGGGAGAAAGGTTAAGTGTTGGTAGACGGCCAGGGGCCACCAGATCTACGCTTGGTCGGTCTCTCACTCTCTCTGCCTTTTATTTGTAATTAACAAAATTAATTACCAACAATAATTTTTCTGCAACAAACAAACAAACAATCAAATAAGCAACCGCACACTCACACACACATACACATACACACACACATACACACACACACAGGCTGATGGGACATTTCTCCAAATCTCCGTCAGAAGTTATGGGTTAAAAAGAGTCCTAAAAGACTTTAATAAGAAACTCGTTAATTTTCTGTGTTGTGTACTGAGGCAACTGGTGTAGAAGTCACTAAAAATACTTCAAAACGACCACCACAGCGGACGTTCTGGGTAACTGACAGCATTAACTCACCTGAAGCTGCAACTGACTTTCAGAAGATCCTCGCTATAAAGATTCATGGATGTTGGATAAAAGGTGTTAGGAGAGCGGGTGATGGACGACTGACTTACTGTGCCAGCATTAGTCCATGGGTCACACCACACCAAGGTAGCAAAAGTTTAATGGTGGCAATTTGTTTGTCCCGCCACTATAAGTAAAGTAAAAATTATGTCTTAGCTTTTCCAAATGAGTAGCTTAATGTCATTTCCCGCAGGTCCCCATTTTTTTACCTTAATCGTGATAACCCGTGTACGTGATGTGGTCATTATTATTATATTCTCTATTTATATATTGAAACAGATGCACCGAAGCACGCTTGGATATCGTCTAAATACATTGTTTGTAGCCAAGATGGACACTGAGGACGAATCTGACAGATTGCCATCAAGGAGGCCACGTGTAGGCTGCATCATCCATTCCTCGGATGAAGAGACTCATCGGCTGACATCACCACAAAGTGTGGACTCTTGGAAAACCATTAATAAATGCATCTCAAATACGAAAACAAGGACCAATTCTGGAACTGGCAAAAGACCTTCCTGAAGGAGAGATCCCATCAATACAGTACCATCGAAAGTGCCGCAGATATTCACAGTGGAGAAGGATCTTGCAGGTGACCCCCCCAAAAAAAAAAAAATATGCAAGTAAAAAAGACAACAAACACCCCAAAGGCGTCAGCTAGGCAAGGGCCAACGTACGCTCCAGAGTGCATCATGTGATAAAAAAGAGAACAAGTATTCCAAAGGACAGAGGACAAGAGAGCCTCTTAAACAATGCAGAGAACTGCAAGCCGACGGACAGCCAAATCCTTGTCAGCAGAGATCCTGTAGTTGCCATAGGTCTTGCTACCGATAATTACACCAAAGAAGGGGATACAGCTTCGGCCAGCGATGCGATAGATGAAGAAGAGGGATATGACGAATCTGATTATGAAGCTGCTGCGAATCAGTCATACAATCAGCCGTTTTGTTTTTTCTCATCAGAAACGAGTTATTTGTCAAGCCCCAGGTGATAACCATGGCTGATCTCTCTTCTAGACTGGTTGCATCAATGAAGTGTTTTGTTATAGGCCATGTTATGGATTCAACCAAGAAGCACATCGGACGAAAGCTGGAGAGCGAGTTTGTGGATCCCTGCACATCTTCCCTGATGCAAAAGAGAAGCTTCTTCTGTACTCAGACAACTTGTCAATGTGCGAACTAGCCAAGGAAAATTACACCTTACAATCAGAGTTGTACCATCTGCAAGGCCTCAGGACTGAAGACTCCGTAACCCAAGTTTGTAAAGGTCCAGCAGTTCACCTGCAGCATACACGCGGGAAGAAGTTGAGTCCAGTCACTTTCCACCCTGCAGAGAGTGCAGCTTTTTGCACGTCCTTCGTGCCAACTACCAGGCAGCAATCTGGAAGTGCTCTCTGCATTGTCAACCTTCTGTACCAGACCTTACCGAGAGAGAGTGGACGATAGATGATGGCAAGCTAGCCATCCACTGGATGCTCACGCCACCCGCAATACTGCGTGCGTTCCTGCAAACTGCCAAACTGCACCTGCTTTGCCAATCGGCTAAAATGTACAGACCTGTGCAAGTTGCAGACCTGCTCTGACCAGAAGCAAGAGGAAGAATCTACTTTTGAGCTCGGGAACTCTGATGATGGCACAGATGTAGAATCCAATGATGAACTATAAATGTTGTCATTCTTTGATGACTGCTCAGCATACTTTTGTGTGGAAGAGTCTGTGTATTAAGCTGTATTGTTGTAATTATTGATTTGCTGTAATGTATTGTATTGATTGATTTGATGTGTATTGTAGCGATAATGCTGTATTGTAGCGATAATGCTGTATTGTAGCGATAATGTTGTATTGTAGCGATAATGTTGTATTGTAGCGATAATGCTGTAGCGATAATGCTGTATTGTAGCGATAATGTTGTATTGTAGCGATAATGCTGTATTGTGGCGATAATGCTGTATTGTAGCGAAAATGCTGTATTGTAGCGATAATGCTGTATTGAGGATAATGCTGTATTGTAGCGATAATGCTGTATTGTAGCTGAATGTTGTATTGTAGCGAAAATGCTGTATTGTAGCGATAATGCTGTATTGTAGCGATAATGCTGCATTGTAGCGATAATGCTGTATTGTAGCGAAAATGTTGTATTGGTAGCGATAATGTTGTATTGTAGCGATAATGCTGTATTGTAGCGAAATGTTGTATTGTAGCGATAATGCTGTATTGTAGCGATAATGCTGTATTGTAGCGATAATGCTGTATTGTAGCGATAATGCTGTATTGTAGAGATAATGCTGTATTGTAGCGAAAATGTTGTATTGTAGCGATAATGCTGTATTGTAGCGATAATGCTGTTTGAAGCGAAAATGTGTACGAAGCATGTAATGTATTGTAGTGGATAATGCTGTATTGTAGCGATAATGCTATTGTAGCGATAATGTTGTATTAGAAGGATAATGCTGTATTGTAGGATAATGCTGTATTGTTAGCGATAATGCTTGTACAGGCGTGATAATGCTGTAGTGTTTATACAAAGGTATTGTAGCGATAATGTTGTATTGTAGCGATAATGCTGTATTGAAGCGATAATGTTGTATTGTGGCGATAATACTTATTGTAGCAATGTTGTATTGTAGCGATAATGCTGTTTGTAGCGATAATGTTGTATTGTAGCGATAATGCTGTTTTGCGATAATGTTGACGCTATAAATGCCGTATTGTAGCGATAATGTTATAATTGGCGATAATCGCAGCTATTGTAGTGATAATGTTGTATTAACTGACTAATTCTTGTATTGGCTAGCGTAATATTTATTATTAGCGATAATGCTGTTGTAGCGAAATGTTGTATTGTAGCGATAATGCTGTATTGTAGCGATAATGTTGTATTAACGCGATAATGCTGTATAGCGATAATGTTGTATTAGCGATAATGCTGTATATGTTGCTGTTAGCCAGCACGATAATGCTTATTGTAGCGATAATGCGTATTGTAGCGTATGTTGTATTACGATAATGCTCTTATTGTGCGATAATGTTGTACTGTAGCGATAATGTATGTGTAGCGATATTGATAGCGATAATGCTTAGAGTGATAATGTTGTGGCGATGTGAACTTCAGCGATAATGTTGTATTGAAGCATAACCCTTAATGGCGAAAATGTTTAATGTGCGATAATGCTTTATCGTAGCGATAATGTTGTATTTTGAGCGATAATGCATTGTAGCGTAATGTTATATTGTAGCGATAATGCTGTATTGTAGCGATAATGTTGTATTGTAGCGTAATGCTTATCTAGCGATAATGCTATATTGTAGCGATAAATGTTGTATAGCGATAATACTGTATTGTAGCGATAATGCTGTATTGCTCAAATTATATTTCCTGTATTAAGTTTATGTACACAATTATTCAAATGCATAATATTGAGATCATTTATTCTGTTAAAAATTAAAGGATTGACTGGAAATATTCACCAAATCAATTAAATTCTGTAAATCCTCAAAATAATCTAAATATTCAGTTCACCTAAGTGTTCTGTTTCCTGAGTATTATTACTACGAGACTTAGGAGAAAAGATCTATTACAGTACCACCACCACCAACATCCCTACCTTACCACCACCACCACCACCACCCACCAACCAACACAATAACAACAACAACATAACCTCTCAGTCTCCCCTCACTCTACACAATTTATTTTCAAAATTCCAAACCAATTACAAAGTTTCCCTGTTTCAGAATACTTTGGGTGGACCCCGAACACCTATTTTACAGGTCATCCCTATCTCACCCACTACAAGTTATAAAAAAGAAGAATATTGTAAAAATGGTATCGAAAATTCACCTGAGACTTTATCATATACTGAGGTTAAATGAGAAAGTTTAATAAAAAAAATATCAGAACCAAGTGTTTATATAATGAAGTGTCTGACTGGTGTTCATCCTCTATCCTCCCAATGCTATCCTCATCATCAAAATATATATCAAAGTAAATTTGAAAGATAGTGAAGAACGCGCGGTACTTTATTTCTGGCTGAGTTCAAGTGGCTATCTAAGCCGCTTCTTCCGACTGATTTACATCCTGAACAACAAAATTTACTAACTAAAATGACTGACTGTGCTAACAGACAACTGACTGACTGATCGACTGAGTTACTAATTTGATTGGTGAAGTAGAGAAGGTGACTAGATATTTCCTCCCCAAACCCTGCCTACCCTCGCTTCAGTTAATTTATGGTCGTCGTGAATACTTGAAATCCCAGTGATAAATATCCTCTCCGAGGTCAGGTTCTCCTCTCCTGTTGACATGGATTTACTGACCTCGGCTGAACAGCGCCACAAAGTACTTGGTCGCCCTTGTTTAAATGTTTCTTCTTGGGTTTTGTAGTTAGGTTCATGGTGGTCCTCAGTGTGTATGTGTGTGTGTGTGTGTGTGTTAATATTAATAATATTTTTAACAATTACTATCGTTAATATTAACGGTTTATTATTGAGGTTGGCAGCCAGAAGGCTGAAACTATACAATGGAAGAAATGACTTCTTACATACAGTGACATGGGGGGTGTAACAAAAGCTTCACTAGAAGAAACGAAAAAGAATATAAAGTGAACATACAGATTATTGTTTTACAGTGGATGGCAAGAACTGGTCTCTTGTCCTTCTCTGCGCTGACGTATAGAACATCAAACACGTAGTGTAATAACTAAACTTACAGATGGTGTTATGACAAGCTGACTGTACTCTTCCTCAGAGTTAAGTATTATCTCGCCAACAATGTTGTTTTTAACAGGTGATTGGAGCTGTGTAATTAACTATGCAGGGTAACTGTGTGATATTTCAGTCTTGGCATATGGAAATGAAGTGAAATAAAAGGAAGTTCTGGTGCTGGAAACAGATAAATTGTTGGTAAGGTCAGGAGGAGTCCAGTAATTTTGTAAAGGTTTCCTAAAGACGTGTGCAAACAGGACAGAGGTGGATTCAGAAGATAAATTCCTTTAGTGTTAACTCTTCATTGAAAATAATTGAGTGTTTTGAGTTACTGGAATTTTCCTGGCATCTTGAGCGTTGGAGACGCTGTTGGTAATAGTGTGGCAGACTGACCCATAAGTTTTTGATGTTAAACCAACTCAAAGCTGGATGCTGAATAAGGTTGTGATAATTGTTCGTAGTTCATTGAAATATTTAACTGAAATAGTTTACAAATAATAAGTGAATCTTTTATTTAACCAGAACTATTCTAGGGTCTATTAAAATTCAAATTACTTTAACAATTGTGGTAGATAAGAGTTGGATGGAATAGAGTTTATGTTAATTGTGTGGATCATTGTCCATATTCTTTAATGGAATCTTTCACTTACTGGATTATTTGAGTTCAGGTTAATGGTGGATCATGTAATATTGTAATAGTCTTTTTCAAATGCAATATGATACTAAGGTAAAAATATTTGCACACATTGCAAATAATGTTGCAATGTTTTAGAGAGAACTGAGTGAATATTTTGTTACCAGAATAATTCTTGAGTTATGTAAGAAATTTTGAGTTAGATTAAGAACTGCAGAACAAAGACTTTTTTTTATTTTAGAATCATTACAATTTTACAGATAGTAAAGTGGTATATTTTGTATGAAACAAACTAGGGACATTGAGAACTGAGGAACAATGTGCATGGGAATGTTATTGCTATGTAGCTAAAGTATTAAGTACCATTATCCACAGGGTACAGTGACTAAGGTTTAATATTGACAAGAAAAAATGTGAGTAATTATTCGAGTGATACACAGACAGTAATGGATTTCTTCATATGAATAATATTAATCATTTTAACTCTTGTTTTGAGAAAGAAAATGATACGGTTTAAAATCTGTGATTTTCTTAGGTAAAGGAAACTGGTGTTGATTTTTTTTTCAGAAAGTTACATACTTAAGTGTGATTCATAGTAAGTAAAAGAAAAAGATAGAGATCTGTGAATTTATTTATGAAATCTAAAAAATTACAGTATGAGTGTAGGACAGTACAGTTAACATTAATTACACAAATGTGCTTCAGTAGTAACGATCCAATATATGTTATATTATTGAATTTCTTTATAGAGTTTATATCATAGTATGATCGTGTATTTAAACCCACAACGTTATAAGAGCCACTATCCACTCTAGGGGTTGTTTTGATATATTTCCTTTTATCTGGACAACTTATTTTGATATATCTCTACAACGTAAATAATGATTAATAACTTTGAGAACAAAAATGTAAAAAGTTTAAAACAGAAATTATTGATAATCTCGAGGATCTCTAGGTTTTTATTTCATAGTAATTTGTAATTCCGTTCATGCAGAAGAAGAACAGAAGAAAATATATGAGATAATAATAAAGATATTGGGAAAATTAAATAACTATAATTAAAATCTAAATTTTGAAGTTTTTCTTTAAATATTCTTAAACTTGGAAGTGTTTATTATTGTACAGAAAGGACATCTATGGGTAAATGTAATCCTGCATTATCTAACTACAGATACAGACGTCAACAAACAAATAAAATACCTACTAGTCGAGTCGAACCAAGGACCTTTGCGTGTAAACAGGGATCACTACCACAGCACAAGGGGCAACAAAGCTATCTGCAAGGCTGTTGTATTTCTAAAGCCTAACCTCTCTCTCTCCCCCTCTATCGTCACTGAAGAATATCCAGGGTTTAGTTCCATTGTACATACTGAATCAAGTGTAGACTTGTTTGACAATTTTAACGACTGTGTTCTTGTGGCATAGATACCAAAGAATTAAGGTGAAATTTTTTCTTTCGATATACAATATTTTTCCCTCAGCTGGACCCTCTCACCAGGATCTATTGACCTTTTACAGAGTCACGAGAAACAAAACATCAACGATGTAGGTGAGATAGAGTAAATATCGCTTTTTTCAGTCAATATTCTCAAAAAATTGATTCAATGCCAAATGAAAGTAAATCGAGAGTAGAGACAAGGAAAATAAGAGCTTGAAAATCACAGATGGCCGCTTGAGTGAAGCTGCAAGTGGTTACAACTCCCACAAGTTCTGGTGAATGATAACAAACTACAGTAATATAAACTGCCCCATTTGATGCTCTGGCTGAAATCAGTGGTAGTTAAGTGTTTCTAAAGGCAGATCATCCTACACTCAGCATGCAGGCGCTCATGTAATTAGGTAACTTTAGCAGTCTGAATCTTTTCCACGTGATTTCAGTGGACCTCCTCCATTAGGTGGTCACCCAGGCTGTGGTAATTATGCGTAGTGATTATTCCTGCCAGTCCTGTGAAGATCCTTTCCACCTCGCGTCTCCCTGGAAGTGAACCTGACCCGTGAGATTAAAGCTTCTTGGCATCAAAGATGGTGGAGACATCATTAGAACAAGGTCGCTCTTTGGTAGCTTTTTTTTTTTGAACTGTGCCAGTACTGTTTATTACAAACCTCACTCTGCCTTCTCTTTTGGTCGCCATTCTCCACTAACTGTTCTCCTTCTTACACGTAAGTTTGTTAGAATACAGTTCAGTTAATCCTGGCGTGAAAGATATCGATGAAACTGCCCAATCTCAGGTCAAGCAAAGCATGACAATGAGTCAGCCTGATACTGATGTGCTTTGCCTAATGGCCCCTTACAGCCGGTCCATCTTGACGTCTAGTGTTATCTGCTCTCGCAGTCTACAGCCAGTTTTAGATACGCCTCTACGTAGAGGTCCTCCAGTACCTAAACACTGGTAGGTGTGCTGTATGAAGTTTTGTTGTCGGTGACATGCAATACTTCCGGGCAAGATGCACGATTTCCACCTCCTGAGCCAACACTACTGTATCGAAAGTACGATATCTTACATAATATTACATCCAACTCTACAACAATAAATGGTATCTTACGCAGGGCGATGGTGTTGCGGTAAGGTGAAATATATAGTGGGTTTAGTCCATGTCGCTGGCCGCTGTAAACACAGGTTATTAGACACATGAGTTGTGCTCCGGGTAACAGTTGCGAATACGGTTGGCAGGTTATCGGTCAACCTACAGTATATAGGTCATAAACTAGATCATGGTAAAGGCTACTGGCTTCTTCCCACCTTTAACAAGTAGCGAATAAATCGACCATTCTCGACTAGAGTACATTACATTTTACGTACAAATAAATGAAATGTAAACCTTACTTAAGTTACTTAAAATCACTAACGTGAAGTAATATGAAGGTGATCTTAAGTTATATTTAGCGATACACTCATTCGTCGTCATTCCATGTTATGTTATCGTGAGAGTTCCTGTACTTCCTAACAGACCTTGTGATTGCTTACTAGATAGTTTTTTTATGCTTCTGATATATTCTCTTGACGAGTTTTAACTGGTCAATTATTCTCTCTCTCTTCTCTCTCTCTCTCTCTCTTTAATTCTTTAATTGTGCCCAAGAAAGGATAAAACATCTTAATTAAAACAAAATATTAAATAATCCTAATACAAATGAAGGTTGATTCTTTGATGAAGATGATAGATGATGATGACCTACTAAAAAAAAGAAAAAAAGTAAAGTGTACTGATGTAGTATTTCCTACGTTGAAAATTAGTAATAGTTATTTCATGAGATACAGTACCTGCCTAAACGGAATGTATTAACGTATTTCAATAACTAAGGTCCTCTAAACACAACCAAATTAGTATCTACACCAACAACATATTTTAGATTATTAAGAATATAGTGGCAGAGTGTGTAAGAGGTAGTAAGCAGTCAACTGTCTGATGGAAAGAAGTTTACCTGGGCTAAATATACCGTGTTGTATAAATAACTTGTTAAAACGAATGGTTGATTATTTCAGATAATGACACGAACTCAGAAATTCCATTTAGTAATTTTGGCATATGATGAGAAAACCGTAGTTGTCGTTTAATGTAGTTGGCGTTCATCTACCCAAGTCTCTTAAGTAATAATGGTCTATGGTGTATACTGTGCGGTACACTAGACAACAACTACGAAAGATTAAACAGTTGAGAGCGAACCCTTACGGTACTCATAAGAACTTAACCCCAGAAGAGTAAAGCCATTAAGTTAATTAACTCTTGATGCCCAAGTGACCCTCATACTGTAGTCTTGTAAGTTGTATGTACTGTATGTAAAGGCAGCAGATTATTGCCTCTTTACCTGATAAAATTCTTCAAATGTTCAATGCAGACTTGTCCTTTCCATGCTGTATAGGGTAAGCGTCAACGACCAACAATCACCTAGCCCCTGCCGCCTCTGCTGTAATCCGGTTTTATGGAATGACACGTAAGCAAATCCCAGATCACTAACTGTCACCCACTGCCGACAAACTTGGAGGATTTACTTTCATGACTGCAGGACGACGCTACAGGCTTGTGAGACACGGCATCGTATCTGGCGTGGACAGACACTTAATGTGACCTGCTGCACTTAGGCCACCACTACCTCACCACAGTCAAGGGGTATGTCATTCCAGCACCACGAACCAACATAGCAAGTTGTTAAGCCAGAACAAATGATAAAGGACGCGGTGGCTGAGGGGTGGCACTGTTAAGCTCCGTCCTAAGCACCATAGTACCAAGTACAGTACAGTGCCGGCCATACTCCTTGTGTACCAAAGGCTCTGTATTTAGTGTACTGTAACCACAACGCCCCCGGAAAAACATTCTTCCTTTATTACTACAACCCTCAATATAGCGGACACTACATTTGAACAGTACTATTCATACAAATAATGCATTCAATTACGTATTTTTTCCCTTGACATCTACATGTATTTAAATTTCTATGTTATTGTTTCATTTATCACATATATACGGTCCCAGTTTTAAGTCAGACAGCTGAAATTTGACACAATAGAGATGTTCAAGCGCCAAGTGTCCCGATGATGGTTGAGAGTGTGACCGCAGGGGTGTGTGTGGTGGAGGCCAGAGTCCATACAGTACGATAAAATTTCCTTCACCATCAAGAACCTGTACTATACTGACCTGCCAGATGTAGAAACAACCTTCTCTCAACTCAATAATTTACAAACCATATAATAGATTAAAATATTCTTTATTTACTCCAAACGCCATTAAGAAACAGGTAAAAAACAGAAAAAAAAAGTGAAGGTGGGTCCCATAGGCATGACTGTTCATTATGGAGGCGGTATGGCCGGCACTGCACTAGACCGCTTTTACTTCCCAAATTTGGATATTTAGATACTGATTCCCAGGTAACTAGACTGGGCATCCTGAGATCGAACAAACCTCGGAACAGTCGAAGGTGAAAGCTGTGAAATTTTGGTGAGTGTTTGTTTATACAGCAAGGTGAGGAAGGAAAGAAGCACTAGATCTGGGACCACATGGGTTGGGTAGTATAAATAACAAGGAGAGAAAAAGACATGCGGGTAAAACAAAACAAGATAGAAGTACATCATATATGGAACCTCTCGGGGTGAAGAAAATCTAATGAATCGACCCAATTGGATTTTATTTCAATGATTAAAAGTAAAGAATTCATAAGCCTAAAGCAAGACCTATACCTATACAGGGCAGACGGTTGGTCGAAAGCTTTAAAAGGAGAGAGGTAAGAGAAAAAGTTGTTCAAAGGAAGCGAAGTTTATAACGAAGTTCTCAAATTAAAGACACGTTTTATAAAAAGAAATACAAGGAGATAGTGACAACAACGGTCATCAGGAGACACAACTAAAGAGACATACACACAATGATAAAAGAAGTGAATGAGAAAAACGACCATAAATGAGGTAGGACTAAAATAATAAAGATAATGAGGACACGTTGAGAAAGAAGTTTAAGAAAATAAAAGTTGAGGAAGCTGTGATCAGGCTGGTAATGGTGTGATCGGCTCCCAGCATTACATCTAAACTAAATGGAGGCAGAATGGAGTCAATATCTGGCTGAAAGTTTTAAATATTCTGTATAAAGAAGACCTTCCCAGTGATAGGAAATTAATAGCAGTGGTAATAACCCAAAAGCCTGAAGCCTTAGAGTATAATTTCGGACAATAACTTATACATAGTTTAGAATTAGACAGAGAGTTAGACAACCCGTGTGCCTTCTCAAATATTTTATAGCATCAATTCAAAAATTTTAAATCCAATAAAAAAGTTGTTAGTGAAGTTGAAGGAATAAAAGTTAATGGTAATGTATACTGCTCTTGGCTTAGCACTGATGATGGAAAGAAAATAACTCCTAAAGTGAAATTTATGGCAGAAAAAACGAATGACCAACACACATGATATATTGTGTGTATATGTGAAATAACATATATTATACAAAATATATTACACTAAATAAGGTCAAATAAAATTATATATATTAATCATGACTCTCTTAACAAAGGAAATTAGTTTTAAGTTTAGAATAAGGTTACTGATGAACAATGCTGTTTACGAGTCAGTGAGGATGCTTTGATAGACACACAGAGGAGTACAGTAATGTGATGCTGCAGAAGGACACTAAACTAATGCAGAAGTATTAACTCTGGCTAGAACAACGAGACAAACACAGAATTAGAAAAAGATACATCATTCCTCCTTCACTCTCTCTCTCTCTCTCTCTCTCTCTCTCTCTCTCCACAACATTCCTTCCTTCTCCCCTTGTTTTCCTTCTCCCTCCTCCCTTCTTCCATCTCTCTATCTCCTCTTCTCCCCCATCTTGTATCTCATATGGTGATTCTCTCTGTAAACATGACCAGCCAGAGGTGACAGTGAGGAGGACAGTGAGGTGACAGTGAGTGACAGTGAGGAGTGACAGTGAGGTGACAGTGAGGCAATGATGAGGTGTCAGTGAAGGTGACAGTGAGGGTGACAGTGAGGTGACAGTGAGGGGTGACAGTGAGGTGACAGTGAGGTGACAGTGAGGTGACAGTGAAGAGGTGACAGTGAGGTGACAGCGAGGTGACAGTGAGGTGACGGTGGTGACGTGAGGTGTGACAGTGAGGTGACAGTGGTGAGGGGTGGTGACAGTGAGGTGACAGTGAGGTGAGGAGTGCGGTGAGGTGACAGTGAGGGTGACAGTGGGAAGGACAGTGAGGTGGTGGTGACAGTGGTGACTGAGGGTGACAGTGAGGTGACAGTGAGGGTGACAGTGAGGTGACAGTGGTGACAGTGAGGTGACAGTGAGAGCAGTGAGGGTGACAGTGAGGTGACAGTGAGGTGACAGTGAGGGGTGACAGTGAGGTGACAGTGAGGTGACAGTGAGGTGACAGTGAGGAGACAGTGAAGAGGTGAGAGTGGAGTGACAGTGAAGGGTGACAGTGAGGTGACAGTGAGGATGACAGTGAGGTAGTGGGGAGAGAGGAAGAGCACACATAGATGAGAGACGGTGGAGAGAGAGGGGGGTTGATGAAGGTGGGAGGAAGAGGAGGGATGGATGAGGGAGAGAGACAGTGGGGAGAAGGGCGGGGAGGACATTACCGGAGAATGTTAATTTAGGTCTTTAAGTACCTTAGGTGTGTGTGTGTGTGTGTGTGTGTGTGTGTGTGTGTGTGTGTGTGTGTGTGTGTGTGTGTGTGTGTGTGTGTGTGTGTGTGCGTACAGACTAGAAGGGCAAAATACAAAACTAAAAATAAACAAAATAATATTAAACGAGAGAGGATGAATAACGCATAAACGAACAAAGCAAAAACAAGAAAAAAAACAGATAAGACGTAATTAGTAACTCTGAATAATCAAGTGGAAGCCAAAAGGATGATAAAAAGGAGATAGGAAGAAGATCCACGAGGTTAATGAGGGAAAAAATAAGAAATTAGAGTATGAGACTACGAGGATATTAAGGTTAACTGGGGTGTAATTTTCTTTCACTAGTTTTAGAGGTGATAGTCTCTCTCTCTCTCTCTCTCTCTCTCTCTCTCTCTCTCTCTCTCTCTCTCTCTTATTTTCTCTTTCCCCAAAGTTCCTGTTTTCTCCTCTCTATCCCCTCACACCGTCTCCTTTCTCTCACCTTCCTCCCCCCCCCTCTCCCTCCTTTTCCCTTCCTCCTTCTTGGTTCCCTCTCCTCTTCCTCCTCTTCCCTCCTTCTCCTAGTTCCCCTCCCCTTCCTCCTCTCCCCTCCTCCTCCTAGTTCCCCTCTCCCCTTCCTCCTCTTCCCTCCTCCTCTTCCTCCTTCTCCCCTTCCTCCTCTTCCCTCCTCCTCCTAGTTCCCCTCTCCCCTTCCTCCTCTCCCCTCTCCCCTCCTAGTTCCTCTCCCCTTCCTCCTCTTCCCTCTCCTCCCCTAGTTCACCTCTCCCCTTCTCCTCCCTTCCTCCTCTCCCTTCCTCCCCTCCTAGTTCCCCTCTCCCTTCCTCCTCTTCCCTCCTCCTCCTAGTTCCCCTCTCCCCTTCCTCCCTAGTTCCCCTCTCCCTTCCTCCTCTCCCCTCCTCCCAGTTCCCCTCTCCCCTCCTTCTCCTAGTTCCCCTCTCCCCTCCTCCTCCCCTAGTTCCCCTCTCCCCTTCCTCCTCTTCCCTCCCTAGTTCCCCTCTCCCTTTCCTCCTCTTCCCTCCTTCTCCTAGTTCCCCTCTCCCTTTCCTCCTCTCCCCTTCCTCCTAGTTCCCTCTCCCCTTCCTCCTCTCCCCTCTTTCCACCCTCATCGCCTCATTACTACAAAGTCCATTTATCTCTAATTAGCTTATTTCCTTTTCCCTGTCTCATCCGCTATTGATTGACCGATTGGTTCCTCAGTAACTCAGAAAAAGAAAAGTTTGCATCGACGAGAGAGTGAAAAAGGCAATTATCTATACTAATAACAATCACTTGTGTTATTATAGAAAATATTTGTAATAACAGTCACTTAAACTCATTATGGTAAAACTTTTTCATAACGATTCATTTAATATATTCATAATGGTGCGCTTTTTTAATAGTAAACTTAATAAATTACTATGTTATATTTTCTTAACATTTATTAACGTCTATATAGGAAGAGTTAATTAAAGAACAACGCTGAGATATAACGAATTTTTTAATATTTTCTAATTAAAAAAATATTTCCTCCATTACGTGACAATAGGTTGAAGAGGCATTTACATTGACTGCCATTAACAAACTCCTATGATGGATTAATGTCAACAAATAAACAGTAGCGGTAGTGAGGGTAATGTTTTATAAGACAGATAATAGATTAATCTCGACCTGAACCATCGTAAAAAGTCTTTATGGTCTTCCACCGTCCGAGGATTTTTTTTACGTTTGAAGTCGAGTAATCAAGACGAAGGCCATTTTTCTGGCTGTAAGGGTTTCTGAAGTCAAACCCCAGCTCTGATGTTGCGTTATCTCTCTCTCTCTCTCTCTCTCTCTCTCTCTCCTCTCCTCTCTCTCTCATTCTCTCTCTCTCTCTCTCTCCCACATACTAATAATATTTCACTTCAGAGATCTTTCGCGATGGATGGTAGTAACAAGATAATGAATTGCAACTGTGGTAAAATTGATGATCGGTTGCACATCATAGGAACACATGGTCATAACAGTAGATGAAAGAAATTGAGGAGATGCACCACTTGATTTGCCTATTACTAGTAACTTCAGGATGGCTATTATATATATTCTAGTGATAAGGTCTTGGTAATAATAGAAGGTTGTGTCTGTGATTAATTATGGTTTAATAGTCGAGTTTAAATTACCTCGATCCGTGAGTGTTGTAAACTAATGCCTCCAGTGACGTGAACTAATGCCTGCAGTGACGTGATTTAATGCCTCCAGTGTCGTGAACTAATGCCTTCAGTGTCGTGAACTAATGCCTTCAGTGTCGTGAACTAATGCCTTCAGTGATGTGAATTAATGCCTTCAGCGATGTGAATTTAATGCCTTCAATGATGTGAATTAATGCCTTCAATTATGTGAATTAATGCCTTCAGTGACGTGAATTAATGCCTCCAGTGACATGAAACTCGTCGAGGCATCAATAGTGATTCTTCCTCCCACCAACATTCGAGCGCAAGAGAGTTATACCTCCCGCAACACAGGCATCCAAAGTACCTCCCACACACACTACTCAGGCATCCAAGAATTATGCCTCTATACCAACACTCGAGGCATCCAGAGGTATGCCTCCTGCCTCAGGCATCAAGAGGCATGTCTCCCTACACTCAAGGCCTCCGAGGTATGCCTCCACCAATACTCAAGGCATCCAAGAGTTATGCCTCCCAGCTCTGTCGATCAGGATTAATAACACCAACACAGGGCATCAGAGTTATGCCTCCCACACCAGCTCTGTCGATCCAAGATTCCACCCCAGCTCTGTCCAGACTAGAGTTATGCCCACACCAACCACTCGGGCATCCAGAGTTATGCCTCCCACCAGCTCTGTCGATCCAAGGTTATGCCTCCACACCAACACTCGAGATATCAAGGTTAGGCCTACACACCAACATTCGAGGCATCAAGAGTTATGCCTCCCCAACCTCGAGGCATCAGAGTTAACCTCCCACACCAGCTCTTTGATCCAGAGTTATGCCTCCCACACCAACATGAGGCATCCAAGGTTATGCCTCCCACACCAGCTCTGTCGATCCAAGAGTTATGCCTCCCACACCAACACTCCAGACATCCAGGTATGCCTCCCACACCAGCTCTGTCGATCAGAGTTATGCCTCCCACACCAACACTCAGAGCATCCAAGAATTATACCTCCACCAGCCTCTGTCGAACCAAGAGTTATGCTTCCCACCAACACTCAGGCATCAAGAGTTCTTGCCCCACACCAACACTCGAGACATCCAAGAGTTATGCCTACCAACATTCGAGGCATCAAAGTTATATCTCCCACACCAGCACTCGGGCATCCAAGAGTTATGCCTCCCACACCAGCTCTGTCGATCCAGATTTATACCTCCCACACCAACACTCGAGGCATCCCAGAGTTATGCCTCCCACACAGCCTGTGATCAAAGTTATGCCTACACACACTCGAGGCATCCAAAGTTATACCTCACAGCTCTTTCGATCCAAAGTTATGCCTCCCACACAACACTCAAGACATCCAAGAGTTATGCCTCCCCACCACCCAACTCTTTCGATCCAAATTATGCCTCACACCAACACTCGAGACATCGAGTTATGCCTCCCCACCAGCTCTGTCGATCCAAGTTATGCTTCCCACCTAACATTCAGGGAGCATCCAAGTTATGCCTCCCCACCAACACTCGAGACATCAAGAGTTATGCCTACACACCAACATTCGAGGCATCAAGGTTATATCTCCCCACCAGCACTCAGGCATCCAAGAGTTTTGCCTCCACCCTTTGTCGATCCAAGAGTTATGCCTCCTACACAACCTCAAGGCATCCCAAGAGTTATGCCTCCACACCAACACTCAGGGCATCCAAGGTTATGCCTCCCACACCAGCTCTGTCGATCCAGAGTTATGCCTCCCACACCAACCTCGAGGCATCCAAAGTTATACCTCCCACACCAGCTCTGTCCCCAAGAGTTATGCCTCCCCCAGCTCTGTCTACCCAGAGTTATGCCTCCCACCAACACTCGAAGCATCCAAAATTCTCCCACACCACCCTCCAGGCATTCCAAGAGTTATGCCTCCCACACCAACACCAGCTCTCCAGTCATCAACATACTAATGTCGGGAGGAGAGATAATTACTATAAGTCACCTGTGCCACCAACTCAGGTAACCTTCAACCCAATGGACGATATGGAAGGTAAATTTACGAACCAAGTAACCAAAGGGTGAAGATGTCAGGGAGCTGGATGTCAGGGGCTGGATGTCAGGGGTTAGGTGCTAGGTTGGATATTTAGAGTGTCAGGGCTGGATGTGGGGTTAGGTGCTGGGTTGGATATTTCGAGTGTCAGGGCTGGATGTTGGGTGTCAAGTGTCAGGGCTGGGTGTTAGGGGTGTCAGGGTTGGATGTTAGGGTGTCAGGGCTGGGTGTCAGGAGAAGATCTTTTCACGTTTGTTTTTCGTCAGACTGGCAATAGACGCAGATTACACGCTTGGGAAAACAGAGACTCAAAAAGAATCCTCTCTCTCTTGTCCAGACACCCCGAGACTCTCACACTGCGTAATGCTGCAGGACAAACTCGTCTCATCTTGTAAAGTTTATCACTGCAGTCCTGCCTGTAGTCTTGTGGCTGGTTTGTGTGAGACCCAAGTGTGGCTTGTCCTAATAGTTCAGTTTCTCCACTGTGTCAACAACAACATATAATGCTACTGCACTCACTCACACACACACAAGCACGGATACCCCACACACACACACAGGCCACCTACACACTTAGTTGAGCCTTTTCTCTTCAGCAAATCTCATAATTATAATTTTTTACCATTCAGAATCTTCATCTCCTGGTCGTCTTTAATGAGCTGCAGCAAAACTGACATAAAACTGCTGGGAAGACGAAGAGTGTCAGGAAAAGACACAAAGACTATTAAATTATACACCTAAGCATAAACACACACTACAAACCACTATACACACACACACACACACACACACATCCTCAATTACCTACACACAAAAACATGCAAACTCAAAGGACAAACACAGAAAAACACACAAAAACAATCACCAACATAAACAAATAAGCATACACTGAGAAACACAAGATAACACCTCAAAAAAAAACATCCAAACACAGACACAACAATCCCTAATTTCCTAAGCACAAAAATTATGTCCACAGACTTTTGCGACAACCAACACACAGTCAACACTACAAGGAACCACTCATCCTCCTCCCTCCCCAGCCAGCTCACCATCCCAGCAAATCTTCAGCAAAGAAAACCAGGAAATGAAACATTAACCCAACACCGTAACTTCCATTATTAGATTTGCATAAGACAGAATGTTCTTATTCCGATAGTCACCCATGTATCCCCTCCTACAAAGGTTCAAGGTGCCTCCAAAACTCTCTCAGTACAGTTGAGGCTTTAAGCAACTAGGGTCTATAATATGCTCTTTGTTACCAGGGGCCTTCGAAATAGATGAGTCTTCGTTATACACGTTCTTTAGTCCTTCAGAGTTACTACACTGGCGTGGCATTATTAGACTCACCTCTTTCTCTCAAAGTCTTCAGAAAAAAATTAACGTGTCTCAAATTATACCCATTATTTCTCAGACGCCAAATATGTCTAACTTCTCACACTGTACTTAATATTTCTCAAACTTCAGCATATTACGTCTTCATTATACTATACATTTCTCAGATTGGAAATATATCTTTGTATTCCCATTTCTCAGAATCCAGACATACGTATACTAATGTATTTATTTTCATGACACAATAAAAAAAAAATAAAAACTTCAAACAAACACTTCATCAATAAATCTCTGTTGTCTCTCAATGCAATATATCCTTCGTTTCAGGCAGTTTATCCACTGAACCACGATTGGCTAAAAACTACCAATCCTAACTACTATACTATCTCGTAGCTCAGGTTCCCAGCCCACAAACTGTGGCGAAAGGGTTAGAACAGCCGCCCACACCCAGGTTCCAGACAGCTTATTCAATCAAGTTCCCAGCATAACGGTGTACACAGGTAAATCAATGTAACAAAAAACACAACCACCACTACAACAAAAGGTGTACATACAACACAACCACCACTACAACAAAGGTGTACATACAACACAACCACCACTACAACAAGGTGTACATACAACACAACCACCACTACAACAAGGTGTACATACAACACCCAACCACTACAACAAGGTGTACATACAACACAACCACCACTACAACAAAGGTGTACATACAACACAACCATCCACTACAACAAAAGGTGTACATACAACACAACCACCACTACAACAAAGGTGTACATACAACCAACCACCACTACAACAAGGTGTACATACAACACAACCACCACTACAACAAGGGTGTACATACAACACCACCACTACAACAAGGTGTACATACAACACAACCACCACTACAACAAAGGTGTACATACAACACAACCACCACTACAACAGGTGTACATACAACACAACCATCACTACAACAAAGGTGTACATACAACACAACCACCACAACAAAGGTGTACATACAACACAACCATCACTACAACAAAAGTGTACATACAACACAACCACCACTACAACAAGGTGTACATACAACACAACCATCACTATAACAAAGGTGTACATACAACACAACCACCAGTACAACAAAGGTGTACCATAACAACCACCACTACAACAAAGGTGTACATACCACAACCATCACTATAACAGGTGTACCAAACACAACCACCAGTACCAACAAGGGTGTACATACAACACAGCCATCACAGCAGAGTAAGAATAAACGTTTATACGGACAATTCGCCTGATACCCCCGCGTTATTGGAGAATAGGGGGTTAATCAAGGTCGCCTTGGGCTATAAAGGTCATTCAGGGTCACTCTGGCGTCATTAGGTTTATATTCAGTATCATTCAGGGTCACTCTGGCGTCATTCAGACTTATTCAGAGCTATTTGAGAGAATTTTACAGTATTCAGCATTCTTCAATGTCAGGTCGAGTCTCGGTAATGCTGGGTTATACGAGGCTAGAGGAGCTATCGGAGGTCACTAGAGCAGAGGAAGTTACTTAAAGATGATTACGTCAGCAGAGTCTAGCAACTAACATAGTGCACTGTCCGCCAGTTTCCTGCACTAGTTGGGAAGAATTGATTTGCTCGTTTTACTTGAAGAGGACAAGGTTAAAGTAGGAGTATTTGGCACTAAACCAATTTAGATTACACGCTCGCTCGCACGCACAACACACACACACACACACACACACACACACACACACACACACACACACACACACACACACACACACACACACACACACACACACACACACACACACACAGTGAGAAGTAATGTAACCCTTATTTTATTGATGTAATTAACATAAAATTAACCCTTTTTTCCCAGGTACCGTATAATGAAAAGCAACAATAGTGTTTTCAGCTCAACAAAGAATATTTGATCTGGAAACGATGCGGAGCAACTCTCAGTGGCAACAGAACAGAGAAACATTACAGAGAGGCAGGAGGCGTTAAAGAGCGTTAAATGGTATTCGTGTTGATGTACAATTTGGGACACCAGCCCAGTTCAGGTCCTCCATGGTCCACTACACTCAGTATCAACCCAGCCAACTGGCTGGGTCAAGACAGTAGGTGGGTGATCAGGACAAAAAGTGTTAGAAATTCCCTGACAGAACATTTAGGAGGTGTTAACGGGTGGTGGTCTTGGCTGAACACAGTTGTAGTATTCTTTTAGTTGAATAGAAATACAAACAGTGAAGTAGGAAGCAATACGACACTGTAACTATGTATGTGTAACGAAAGACGATATTTATAGGAGGAAGAGGAGGATATAAATGAAAATAGGCATATGAGGAGACGTAGAGTTCATCATTTATAAGAAACTTAAATTTACCAGTGTGGAAGTCGATAGCGTCTTATTAGTAAAGCTCAGTGTCTGCCTAACAGCCAACAGGTCAGGTTAAGAAGAAGAAGTCTTATGAAAAAGTGACGAACTTGAGGGTAAATAATAAATTAAGATATAAAAGATCAATCAGGGTGAAGATAACGCAATAATTGAGAAAAACTGACGGATGTGCAAAATCTAGTGTTAATAACTATAATAAGCGATGGACCTTCCCTCCTAGGGCAACACCTGTGTAATAATTAGTTCATCGGTGAAAATAAACTCAGGTTACGGTTTAAGAATCCATTTTTTTAGGTGGGAAAATCATGACCCCATGATATAGTGCGTCCCAAGCTGGCCTGGTGGGAGACCGAAAATATTCTGAAGATTATGAACATATGTCGAAACAAAAATAATAAAATGACAACAACTGTCTTTTGTATTTATTCATGAAATATTTAAAACACTTAAAGGTGACAAAAGACCTCGTATAACGTTGCTATATTTCTTAAAAATACAAACGAAAATTTTTTTAACAAACTACAGACCAATTAATCTTCCACTTTATAGTTAAACATTTTACGAAGATTTATATTAAAACATTTCAGACACAAGTCATTCCTCCACCAGAGAAACTTGAAAATTTTAAAACAATTACAGAACACAAGACATGTACAATTGTATCGAACAATTCTCTCACAGCCTGACTTGCCTCTAGCTATGTACTTCGTGAGACCGGGACCGATAATTACAGCGATATACAGATCTACAAGTGGACGAAGAGGTGCAGGACCGAAGACCCTAGACTACACCCAAAAATGTCTTAAAGACCTTTATTTCAGTAAACATTGATAACAGCTCAGCATTGACCCCCCCTGCAATATGTACAGGTGCACACAGCATATTCTTGTCTTCTAATGATCTTTACGCAGCATAGGTGATTATAATTGTGAAAAACAGCAATAAACTAAGTTAAAGCAGAGAGGAACGAAACAACACCTGAACGATTTCCTAAGACTTTAGCTGGTCCTCCGCTAGACCACCACGTAGTCAGCAGTTGCTACAGATTAAATAAAATTAAAACTTTACCAATTAACCGAGAGTACAGTATTATTAGTAAAGATCACAAAGTTTAAATAATTATGTTTTACTAAGAAATTATGCACAAAATAAAAGACAGTAAAAATGTGACAGCCCAGCACCTGCCCGATGACCATTGTGACCTCAGTAACCGATGTGACACAGAACAGAACACAACTTGTCCCTCACTTCTCACCGTCACAGTTACTCTGGAATGATTCAGTACACAACAATACAACAGTGGTACAGTAGCCTACTCACCCACACACTCCTGCCCTTCTTAACAGACAGTACACGCCTTTTAAATATTCCTATTTCTTAGTAATTCTGTAAACAGAAACACACACACACACACACACACACACACACACACACACACACACACACACGTATATATATGTTCCACAATTGTGGCAACTGCCTAAGCATTCTACAAATGTATTTGTTATGAAAAGTTCTGATTGGCCTGGACGATCAGGTATAGATCATCAATACGTACAGTAATTGAATATGTTCATAAAACACCTTGCCTCACCTGCCCATACTTACCTAACACATTTTAGGTATAATTTTACTCTCTTATCATGATACGCGCCTTAAATGAAACAGAGAAAATTTTAACTTATACGATTTCATTTCATTGTTCTAAAATAAAAAAATTAAAGTAATTCTATTTGAAAACTACCAGTTGCTTTTAACTTTTAGGTGATTTTTCCTCTGTACTGTAGAGGCTGCCGTGTTGGTCTGCACATTAGTTGCTGCACATACACTTGTGAACAGTGTGGATAAGAGCAACAAGGCGAAGGACTATTCCAACACGGAGAGCCTGGGGATAAGAAGTGGGTTCTAAGAGGAGTTTGAGGTGGCCAGAGACCCTGCTAACGGTCTGCCTACCAAGAAAGTAAACAGTCATCGTCTCAGGAACGTTTACCTGTGCCGTCCGGAACACCACCTGCACTGTGGTGTCTGCCACTGTTAAGGTGCTCTACAACTCACCTGAGATAGTGATACTACAAGAACAAACATGTTATATTATTCTTTGCAAAATTATTTTCCCCAAAATATATGTTGAGTATACAAATGTAGTTTTAAATATCCATAATAATAATAATAATAATAATAATAATAATAATAATTATAATAATAATAATAATAATAATACAAACAGTAGATAGCAACGAAGTATCTTGCTTTTCCCTGTGCTCTGGGTAACTATGTTACAGTAGTTAAAATTCACCATTCTCACCACCAATCCTGGAACCTTAACTTAATATCTTAACACAGTCACTACCTCGCCATCTATTTATGATTAATACCTGCCTCTGACACTTTGACTTAATGTGTTCACACCCATAAAAAATGGGTCGAACGCCTTCACACAGCAGATGGACAGTCGACCCCTTCAGAAATGTTTGAAAATGAAGTTAAGAACAACACAACACTAAAACTGTGGAGTAATTTAGGTTTAAGGATATATTTAATGTAAAATACCTTGATAATAAAATACCTTTTTTCCGAAATGCGATGATATAGTTGTCAATAACACACTTTATATGTTGCAAAATACACATTACCACCTGTGGGTAATTTCTCTCTATAGATCTTTAAGCCCATTCTTCGTGAAATAACAGCAAAAAATAACAGTGTGCAGAAACATCAATAGCCAAAATTTAACTTTAACTTAAACACCAGTTTATTAGCATACAATTAGTTTATTACGCGATATATAGCATAACTGCTCATTTAAGTTGCCGGATACCACAGTGTTGACGACACGACACGACACTACCTGCTTCTCCTAAATTACTTTGTAAATAAATAGAGATGAATAGATTTTGGGATTGAAAATTATTTCTCAATAATTACCTGTGATACTTGGGTCATCTTAGCGAATATAATATGGCGATGGTGGCAAAGAAGAAGTAATTTGGTAATTTAACGACAACATGTACAGTAACATAAATCTAATTGAAATACATTGGGTGTACTAGAAAGAAGAACTCATGAACCATCTTTGGGTAAGCAAGCCATGCAAAACCGATAGCAATGTCGTGATACCAACTAAGTTTTGCGGTACTACTTGTTACAGCATCCACAGTATAACTGAATGACGCGTGAGGCTGTCTTAGACGATGGAGGATAAGCGCCCTAAAAACGCTTATGTGAGGAAGATCATGCAGGTTATTCATAGACATCTCTTCACCTTGACATACCCTTGTCTAAGTAATGGTTAAAATAATGATAATATACCCTTTCCTATCAACAAGGGTAATCATATACTATAGGGACACT